>NC_042620.1:295512363-295858405 GCF_901001135.1 Rhinatrema bivittatum
AATTCTGAACCTTAAAATTTTTACTGATAGAGGTTGCTACATCTAAAGCAATCCCTCACAAACCTTTTCTTGCAAATCCAATTGATTTTATTAAATTGAATAATAGAATTGATTTCTTCAAGGTTAAAAAAGTAAGAACTTCACTTTAATCCTTACCTTAGTAATTTTTTGCTGTATGCCAGTTTTTGATATTTTCCAGATTTACAGCCTTCCTGCCATGAGGAGATGTGAAGATGGACACTTTGCAGTTTATTTTAACATTTTTCTAAACACCTTTTGACTTTTGATTTTTGATCCTTGATCTAATTTTGTTTTTGATAACTTTTTGATAAGATTTTTAGCTCATATTATGTGTTATCTGTTGTCTGTCTTGATGCAAGAAATATTTGCAGGATGGATGAATATGTGTCAGTTTTGTGTAAATTAATATTTGCAAGATGCATGAATATATGTCAGTCTTGTGTAACATATGTTTAATGTAATCTCTAATATACTTGTCATTTGATTCAGCTTACAGCAAATGACTTTTCCTTTAAACGATTAATTTACACTTATTGCTATTTTACTGAATGAAAATTGATCACTGCATAAAAACTTTCTTGATAATGGGGTTCCCTCTGTTCTGAAAAATGGCTCTGCTTACTGCAGCCATTCCTTTGCATGAATTTTGTCAATAATTGAACATTAAATACGTATTTGGCATCCCCTACAACACCACAGGGCAAGCCATTGTGGAGAGAGCCAATCATACCCTTAAGAGCTCTGGACCAAACAAAAAGAAAAAGGGGGGATTGCCCCTGGATTTTCCCCCTGAACAAAGTAGGATTTTCCCGCTGAACAAAGTATTGTTTACTTTAAATCATCTAAACATATCAGGTTCACATAAGAACACAGCCATGAGTAATCATTATGGGACTAGGGTTAGTCACCCACAGCCATCAGTTTTGTATAGAATATTTAATGTCTGGTACGGTCCCGTCCCCTTATCAAAGGGACGAGGATATGTTTCTCTGCTTGCTTCCACAGGTATCAAGCCGTGGAGAGATGGAAAGGTGTCCAGGTCTACAGGACCCGATCACCAACTTCTCCCTGAGCCTCCACAGCCCTCAGAAGGACAGAGACCGGACTCCTTGCAAAAAGCAGCACCACATGACCTGGGGACAGATCAAGGCCCTATCCAACCAATCTGCACAACTCTTGGAACAGCAAGGCCTTGAGAAAACTCCAGAGAACTTATTAGCCGCTTTTTCTTGCCTGAATGCCAACTCATTAACAATTGTGTTCTGCATCCTCATCTTTTGCCTTATTTCTCCAGCTATGGCGATTTCAGAACAAGGACTCTGACAGAACACAGGTACATCCTCGATGCACAGAACCTTGCACAGAACTTTTCACACCTGTTGAATCGAACAGACTGTTGGATCTGCACACACATGCCAACCCAAGCCTGCGGAGAACTACTGATGCATGCTGTACCATTTAACCTTACAGTATGGACTAATTATCCTTTATAGAGAGGTTTTCATTAACTCTCCAGTTAATAATACCATACTACACATTGGTAGCTGTATTCAAGAGACTGCCGCTCTTTGTTGGGACTATGATACAGGGGATGGGAAGGGAATTCAGGTGGGAAATATCCATATTGTAACTGAACTTTTGTATTAATCACTGAACACTTGCATAATTATACCACATATGTATGCAATTGGCAGATTTCAGGATGTGCAGTGGGAGACCCAAGCAGGTACAGAAAGTATAGAGGGGATGAAGGATTTACCTTTTGTAGTTATATAGCCCAAATGATAACCAATGACATGTCCACTAATCTGTTAGGAAACATATGGATGTTATGTGGGCGTAGAGCATATATATACATTTCCCCAAGATGGATAGACAGATGCACCTTAGGCTACATCCTCCCCTCATACTATGCAGTCAAAGATTTACCCAAAGCAAGGCTCCTAACAAAAGGGAGGTGATAAATAATCCCATAGAAAAGTATACAGAAACTCAGATAGCTAGAAGCATGTTTCCCCCAATGGGAACAGCTATGAATTACAGAGACTTACACATCCTAGCTAACTGGACGACTGCCCTATTTAATCAGACAGTCCATGCATTAAAACTACTTACAACAAAAGTCTCTCAGATTAGAGAAGTAGCATACAGAACAGCTATACCTTACAAACCATTTTAGTCTTAAAGGGTGGTGTTTGTGCATTAATTGGATCTCATTGCTGTGTGTACATATCAGTTTATTAAAGCAAACCTCACACATACCATAGAGCAGATAGAAACCATGGTTGCTGATGCACCATTTTCAGACAGAATACCTACTTCTCCATGGGATTGGCTATGGCCCTGACTCCCTGATATTTCTGGTCTCAAAAGGGTGATTTCTATTATAATTACTGTAATTATCTTAATTGTTTGCCTGTGATGCTGTATTCAGTGCATACCCAACCCTCATATCTATATTGAAACCTTGCTCTCAGCCCAGATACAAAGATGTCTTGTAAGATGCCTAATAGGGAATCATGAGCCCTGCAGAGTTGGCACACCACCTGCACCAGCTCTGGGTGATATGGAGATTCAGAAGCTCATCGACAGCTGGCACACCACGTCGAATTATAGCTTTCTTCTCTCCATAATCCCTCTTCCCCTATTTCCAGCCCATACCAAGACATAAAAGATTTCAGTAAGGGTCTAAAGCTTTACTGAGCTGCCCTAAACAAAAACAGAAAGGGTGAGATGTGGGAAATATGCGCTTGCCAGCAAGCCATTTCAGGGTTTAAACACTAACTTCCCTTCTCCCTGACATTTGCCTGAATAAAAGCATCACTTGTGCTTAAGCCTCTCTGCCTAGGAAAGGATACCTGTTGGCCCTGAATTCCTGGGGGAGGGGCTGGGTTTTCCCTAGTCAGAGGCAGGACAAAGTCAGGAGGTATAGATTTCAGCAGCCAATGATATGATCCGTGCACACCCCCTGAGCCAAAGCCAATGGTGTAATGACTCTTCTGTTGCTATGGGAAAGTAGCCAATCATGTAATGACACATCATCTGCCTTTGTATGAATGTACAATAAAAGGAAGAGGCTCGGGAGGACAAACCCTCTTTGCCTCTTTGCCTTCTCTCTGCCTGCTTGCCATGAAAGCTGTCTGATGTGCCTCTTCATTACTCCTACACATAAGTTGTGCGTACGCCTTGCCACGCTTTCTTCTGGGTGCTTATTTTTTGTGCGTATTCCTTTCTGACGCACATTTACCACCACAATGGCGCCGGTAAGCAAGAAGCCTAAGCATTTTCCTATTTGTGTTGCCTGTCATTAGGGCTTCTCAGCCTGACCTGGCCTCTAACCTGTGTCAGCGCTGCTCAGACGCTCAGGGAGAGTTGTTTTCCTCGGATTTCGCTAAGCCTAGCTCTTACCATTCTGATGATGGGTTGGTCACGGTCTTGACTGGGAGGACACCAAATCTTGGTTCTCCCTCGATTGGCTCCTCCACTGGTGAGGGCAGTTCTGTGGGACCAGCTCCAGTTCCTTCTGGGCTTGGTCTGGACCTGGCTGTTTTTTCTTGGATGGAATTTTTTCAAGGCTTACAAGCCTTTCTTCAGGTGCAGTCTTCTACTGCCCCCATTTCTGTCAGGTTGGACCCTCAGCCTGTGTCTTCTCCCTTTTCCAGTCCTATGCTTAAGCACTGGGGCTAGCCTCAGCTCCCGACAGGAATCCAGATGGCACTGATAATGAGTTTGATTCTGATTCCCTGGAAGATGGGGAAATTCCTTCAGGGCTGGAATCGTATTGAACCATGTTGCGGTTCTTTCACAGCCCTCTAAAACTTCCAGAATCATGGGGATCTTGGTTGTTCATGGGGGCACTCCGCCTTCCTCGCATCAGGCCTTAAATATTCTCCAGATCCGTACATACACCAGGGAGGTTGAGAACTTCCGTGCGTGGCACAAGATGGTGATTACGGCCGCTGAATATCCATGCTTCGTCAGGCGAGCCCTCTCAAAGGCCAGACTGTAAGACAAAATCGAGTTGGTCCTCGTGAAGAATAGGACCTTGTTGGAGAAGGTCCCTGTGCGGGAGGCGGCATAGGGGGCTCGCCAAGAGAAGCCTCGCATGTCTGCATACCACGGGTGTCTAGGCCAATTCGGGGCCACCAGAAGGACTAATCCTCTGTGGTGTTCGATCTTGCGGATGATCTTGCCCAGCAGAGGCCACAGAGGGAAGGCATATACAGTAAGTCCTCTTCTGGCCAGGTCTGGACAAGGGCGACAATTCCTTGGAAGCACTGATCTCATCTGTGACTGAAGAATTGGGGGACCTTCGCATTGTGAGATGTAGCCAGTAGGTCAATGGATGGGAGGCCCCAGTGATCTACTAGGAGCTGGAAGGCTCTGGTCGACAACACCTATTCTCCTGGATCCAGACTCTCCCTACTGAGAAAGTCTGCTCTGAAGTTGTCTTTTCCCGCAATGTGGGAGGCCGAGATCCCTTGTAGATTTAACTCCACCCATTCCATAAGGGGGTCTATCTCCAGAGACACTTGGTGGCTCTGGTTCCTCCCTGGTGGTTGATGTAGGCCTCCGTTGTTGCATTGTCAAACATCACAGGGACTGCCTGTCCTTGCAGCTTATGGCTGAACTGCAGACATGCTAATCTGACCCCTCGTTCTTCCAGGCGTTTTATGTTCCAGTGCGCCTCTTCCTTAGTCCATTGCCCCTGGGTTGTCAATTCCTAACAGTGAGCTCCCCACCCTCGGAGATTCGCATCCATCGTGAGGTCTATCCAGTTCAGTGAGGACAGGCTTATATCCTTGCTTAGGTGAAATTCCTGTAGCCAGCACTAGAGCTGAGAATATACTTCCATCAACAGGTGGAGGCGAATCGAGTAGTCTTGAGACAGTGGGTTCCAACAAGATAGCAGGAAGCGTTGGAGTTGCGCATGTGTGCCCTTGCCCACGGTACTACTTCCAAGGTTGACACCATCAGGCCGAGGCCCTGGAGATAGCTCCACACCCTGGGGCGCATTGTGTTCATCAACCGATGCACTTGGTACATCAGTTTCCTTATCCTTGAGGGAGGGAGGAAGACCTTGTCCTACCTGGTGTTGAACCGGACTCCCAGTACTCTAAGGACTAGGAAGGCAAGAGGCTGCTCTTGTCCATGTTCACAACCCAATCGAGTTCCTGTAGGAGGGACCTGACCCTGCTGGTCACCTGGAGGCTCTCTTCCAACGACTTCGTCCGGATCAGCCAGTCATCTAAGTAAGGTGCACCAGTATCCCTTCTTTCCTCAGTGCTGCTGCCATGACCACCATAATTTTGTAGAATGTTCTGGGAACGGTTGCTAGGCTGAAGGGCAACGCCCGGAACTGATAATGGCATAGAAAATGCTGGTGGTCTTGATGGATTGGAATATGAAGGTAGGCCTCCGAGAAGTCCCAGGAGGTTAAGAACTCTCCCGGTTCTACGGACATTATGATGGAGTGAAGTGTTTCCATGAAAAAGTGAATTATCAGCAGATGATGACTGGCGCTCTTGAGATCCAGGATGGGTCAGAATGAACCCTCCTTCTCGAGCATGATGAAATAGATGGAATAATGCCCCGTATTTACTTGGGGTGTAGGTACCGGGGTTATAGCCCTCAGATCGAGGAGCCTTATCAACGTGGATTCCACTGCCAGTTTTTTTGTGCTGGGAGTGGCAAGGTGACATCATGAACATGTTCCGGGGGATGCTGTGAAATTCTAGAGTGTCTCCTTGTATGATGTCCAGTACCCATTTGTCTGATGTGATCTTGATCCACTGCTGATAAAAGAGGGATAGTTGGCCCCCTATCTCCTCATCCCGTGGATTGGTCGGCCAAACATCATTGGAGAGTTCGGTTCGAACCTGAAGTTGAACCCGTTCCTCTTTTAGGTTGTCGGCTTCGAAAGGACTGAGACCTTCCCGAGGGCTGAGAAGTCTGAAATGACAAGTTTCTGTAGGGCCGGAAGCGCTGGGAGCCCCTGGCCCGATCCCTCATGGGCTAGGGGTGCTGTGACCTCTTTTTCTTATCTTCTGGTAGCCAAGGCACTGGAGATTCACCCCACTTACTGACTAGCTTTTCTAATTTACTTCCAAATAGGAGGGATCCCTTAAAGAGCATCTTTGTGAGGTTTGCCTTAGAGGTTGCGTCCGCTGACCAATTTCGCAAACATAGCTATCTTCTGGCCACCACCACCGAGGCTATTCCCCTAGCCGAGGTACGCACTAGGTCCGAGCTTTCATCCGCTAGGAAGGCCGAGACAGGCTCGATTGCCTCTCTGGGATGGGCCCTGGAGCTATCTGCCTCTCTCTCTCGAGAAGCAGATAAGAATGAGCCACCAGGGCTCAATAGGAAGCGATCTGCAATGTCATTGCTATTGCATCAAAGGCTTGCTTAAGGATGGATTCCAAATGCCTATCTTGAGCATCCTTCAAGGCTGCTCCTCCCTCTACTGGGATAGTTGTTCGCTTCTAGATGGCGCAGACCAGGGAGTCCACTTTCAGGAAATGCAGGTATTCTTTAGCCGCTGTGTCCAGAGGGTACAAGGCCTCCAAGGCCCAACCTCCTTTAAAACTGACTTCCAGGGCATCCCACTCCAGGTCAATCAACTCCTGGATGGCTTCCAGCTTTGGGAAATAGTAAGGCTTTCCATAGAGACACCAGGATGGGGTTCTTCTTTGGTTCTGACATGAGATCCATGCTAGGAACTCCCAGATTCTTCAGGGTCTGGGAGACCAGGGCTGGTAATTCATCTCTGTGGAACATGGTCCGGTATGGCTCCAGGCCTGGAGGGATTTCCCCATCCTTCAATGAATCCATATCCCCTTTGTTGTCCGTGGTGTCTGGGTCCCTGTCAGAGATACCCTTGGTGAGGTGAGGCATGTCCCGAGGCCTGCTGATGGGGCTGGGAGGGCAAGGCCTTTCTAGCTGGGGCTCAGACCGGGCAGGGGCAGTAGCTGACTGCGCCTGAACAAAGGCTTGAAGGCCCTGAAAGAATTCCAACCAAGAGAAGGTCGCCAGATCCATACTTAGCCCAGGAGGAACTGGGGTAGGGGCAGTTGAAATGCCCTCTCCCGGGGAGAACGCAACCCCGGGATTGCTCAGGTCTGGGGTGCTACCAGATAATGTCAAGGTCAACCCGTCCTCTGACTGGGAGGTGCCGGACCTGGAAAGATTCTGAGGGTCCAGTCCTCCCTGGGCCTCCTCACAGTGTTGACACAGGAAGGATTCTAGGTCAGACTGTGCAGCCCTAATATGACAGGCAGCACAAAGGTAGTGTCGCTTGTGCTTCTTTGTTGTGGAGCCTTAGTACTCTGTAGCTTGTGCATTCAGTCGGTTAGCGCCTCTCAAGTGCGGACAAACCCATCTCGACGCACATAAGTCTGAGTCTAGTTTTGCGCTAATGTATGCGTGTGCTTATGTGTGCGGTTATGTGTGCATATATGCGCGCACTTATGCGCACAAAGATCCAGCCAGAACCGCGCGTACCAACAGACAACGGGGAAAATGGCGCTGCACCAGACCGCGTGCAAGATGGCACTACCGCGGTAATCCATGTGGAGTGACCACCGAGCCTGAAGCGGGGCCTAGCCCATCGGGGGGGCCACTCAGCCTGCTCAGAAACCCCCTTCCCCTGCCCTAACAGGAATGGGAACGACGTCGGTTCGGCACGCCGAGCAAGGAGACCTGAGGAAAGACTTACTGAAGTCCTTCCATGTCTCTGGATCGGAAGAGTTCTCTACTTACCCTGGCTCAACGCTTACCGGCTGAGTACAGAGCTGGTCTCTGGCTGCAGGGAGAGAGGGCTTAGGCCGTCACCGCTGCACTTGGCTTCCTGCACCCGCTGCCTTTCAGCTGCTTCAGCAGCAAAGTCCACGCCGAGAACCGGCTACCGGACCAAGGCACACCTCTGAGGATCTCGGAAATCGCCTCAGGAATTCTCAACTGGGGGAGGGATCTTTAGGTATCACCACAGCAGAGCAGGGCTCAATCTTTCTCCCAATTTAGAAGTAAATTTAAATTTCTTCTTCAAAGTAGCACTGCAATCCCACTAAACAGCACTGCTGGTGTGGGGATAGCATGTCCACATCTGCTAGGAGACGGAAAGACGGAGAGACACTGAATGGCTGAGGTCACTGCAGGGATATATCTAGGGTGAAGTCAGCTTTGAAACCTGACTGTCTCCATTTTCTAGCAGGGGAACACATAACCCATTGGTCCTGAGTCCATCTGGCTACATGCTAGGAAACTGCTGTTTTTTCCTACCATTTGCATATCTGCATTTAGAATTTCTTAGCTTTTCAAGATATTGTTGCCAGACTTCATAGAAACATATAGAAATGACAGCAAAAGACCAAATGGTTCATCCAGTCTGCCCAGCAAGCTTTCACTTTTTTTTCTCCCATTCTTATCTGTTTCTCATCCCTTGTAAGTGACTTTTTGTTCTATTTCCCTTCTACCCCGCCATCGATCTATTTCCCTTCCTCCCCCACCATCGATGTAGTTAGCAGTGCTGGAGCTGCATCTAAGTGAAGTATCAGTGCTGGAGCTGCATCTAAGTGACATATCTAGCTAATTGTTTAGGGGTGGTAACCGCCGTCATAGCAAGCTACTCCCATGCATGTTTATCCAGCCTGTGCAACTCAGTCCTTGTTGGTTGTTGTCCGAATATAAATCATCTTTTCATCATTCTCCCTGCCGTTGAAGCAGAGATCTTTTCATCATTCCCCCTGCTGTTGAAACAGAGAACTATGCTGGATATCATTGAAAGTGAAGTATCAGGCTAATTTGGTATCAAGCAAGCTACTCCCCTGCTTTTTTGTGGATGCAAATCCTTTTTTTTCCACATTTCCTCTTGCCGTTGAAGCATAGAGCAATGTTGGAGTCGCATTAACCGTGTGTATGTTTATTTAATTAGGATATTAATCTTCATCTTTCTGTGTTCTCTTGTAGTTTATGAACACTAACTTTTTCTCCCTTATCTTTTTAGCAAACTCTTTAGAAAACCATAACGGCCTCTTTTTTTTTCCTCCTTCCTTTATTTACCTTCCTAACAAAACGTTTAGTTGCCCTTACAATCTCTCCTTTTAGTTTTGCTCATTGCTCTTCTATGTCCCCTAGATCTTCCCATCCAGCTAACAACTCCTTGAGGTATTATCCTATTTTACCAAAGTTAGTTTCCTGAAGTCTAGGACCCTCGTCTTTGAACAAACCTTCATCTCCTGTGCTCTAATGCTGAATCACACCATCCAGTGATCACTGGATTCCAGATGATCAACCACCAATTCAGAAACACTGTCCAGCAATTCTTCTTGCAGAGAATTCAAGATCTCCCTGCTTCTAGGTGACACTGCAGCCAGGATATCCCAGTCAACATCCAGCAGATTGAAATCCCTTAAAAGCCCCTTTCTTTTCATAGCAATTTTGTGAATATCCTCCATTAAATATAATCCATTTCTTCTATCTGTGATGGAGGTCTGTATATTACACCAATATAAATAATGTTCCATTCCTTCTTTCCATATCAATGCACAGAGCCTCCTTCCCTCATAAGCCCTGTAATTCCATTGCTTTAATATTTTTTACATATAGTGTCACACCTCCTCCCTTCCTGAATAGATTGTAGCCCAGTATAACTATATCCCAGTCATGATTTTCCATGTACCTCTCCATGACAGCCACTACATCCAAGCTTCTTCCATGATTGCCTCTAGATCGAGGACTTTATTTCCCATACTTATGAGCATTAGGGTACATAGCTTTCCAGGTGTTGCCCTTTTTTTTCCCTATTTTCTAGACAAGTAATGTTTTACTTACCTTAAGGCTTTGTTCACTCATCCCTGATGCTCCTAATACAAAGCCCTCCTCGGCAGCCTGTGTTGGAAATTCTGTGCCCCCTTCTTTGACAGGTGGACCCCACCTCTGCTCAGCAGCCCTCGAAACATGATGCCATGGGCCAGAAAGCCAAAACCCTCTCACCGACACCATGTACACAGCCATTCATTTATCTCTAGAATACCAGCTTCCCCGCCTGGGAGGATGGAGAGCAATACCACCTGTGTACCTGTCAGCTTTATCCTGTCTCCCGGAGCCATGAAGTCACTTTTGTTACAATCTGTGTGGTCCTTAGCAGATTATCTTTTATTGGAGGGCAGTGTTGGTTAATATTTTTACCGCTTGCTATCTTGATGCCTCAGTGGTAGTGTTGTGAAGGCAGCTCAGGTATGATAACTAGCTGCGGGTTCTTGCATTTCAAGCCAGTGAAGACTGTGAACAGAGTGGTGATAATGCTAACAGCTCCCCAAGAAGTGGAGAAACATTGGGCCTGTCTATGCACTGAAAAGGTGTAATCTATCAGGCACTAGAGGTAGTCGTGGTCTGTAATTCATATGCAGATGTTTGCTGCTACCACAGCATCAGAGTGAGGAGGTGGCTGTGAGTAAACGAAGGTCGTGGGGCACTTGGCCTTGGGGGTTTCCCCCCTAAGCTTGGTTGTGTGCAGGGCTAAGACAGAAGCTGTAGACAAGAACAGAAAGGTGGACAGTTTTAAAGAAGAAAAGGTTCTCCAAAACCTCCAGTTGTCGCATCCCTCTGTTAAGGGCCAGATTCATCAAGAAATGTTTCCATGGAAATAAAACTCTTAGTGAATCAGGCCCTAAGTCGCTAGAGGTAAAAATAATAAAAATTAAGATACGAATTGTCAACAAAAAGCTAAAGTTCTGATGAGGCAAGAACTACAGATCAGATTTGGCAATGTTTTGCTTGATTACAATCAAAAGATTGATACATGTGCTTGTAATGTTTTTGGCCTGGTGGGTCCTCCTCCTTTTGGGCTTCCAGTTCAATCAGAACCAGTTTCTACTGGGCTACGGAGCCACGAGCCTTTCATGTGCAACCAGCTATTTTATATCCCCCTCCCAACTCTGCCCAGCCATTGCAGCGATGGTCCTTGGCCGGCGGCCACACACCAGTGAGTCCTTTGGAATAGAGTTAACTTGGATACTAGGTGTCACCACTGGGCAATGGCCAAGACTCTCTCCCACCCTCCAGGGGCCGTGAATGCTGCCTCTGCAGCATCCCCAGCCAACCAAAGCAGCAGGGTCCTGGCCTAGGAAGCAAATCTAAGTCTTCCGCATGGCCCTTGTCACCGAGCCAGCCCTCCGTGGTAGTGGTAACTTACAAATTATAGAGCATTTCGAAAACGTAAATCTGATCCACTTCCTAAGGAGCACAATGTTACTCTCTGCACATTCCAGACAGCAGCTGGACCTCCGACCAGCAACAGACAAAACGCTTGTGGAGAGCGGCAAGAAAGGAAAAAATGTTCTCTCTGGAAATCTACATTTAGGAAGACTGGAACAATGTTTGCATATGTCAACTCCTCATTCCCCCTGACCACCACCCAAACCAAAACCATTATGGATAGTCCATGGATGGATTCTGGCCAGGACACACAGACAAAAGGAGACTGTTTATGACTCCTGACCTAGAGTCCTACGTTGCCTTCACTTTCAACACCATAGATTTCACCTCATTTATTTCTTATATGCCGCCAGATGCCACAGTATCCACGTAAAAAGTTTAAACCTGACTGCACAGACTCAGTGAGACAGATAGGTTGGTAGTAGTACATTTAGAAGCCTTGAAAGAGGGACCATTATATGTAGCTCACCACCTAATTGTGCAGGGGATTCTTGGGGGGAGGGGTGCATCACGCCTGAGCTGCACCCACGGGCCGATACAATAAAAGTCGCGGGAGAGCGGGCGAGTGCCCGCTCTCCCGGCGCACGCACAGGCCACTCTCCTGTGCGCGCGATTTAGTATCGGCCCACATGCAAATGAGGGCCCGCGGTAAAAAGAGGCGCTAGGGACACCAGCGCGTCCCTAGTGCCTCTTTTTTGATAGGAGCGGTGGCTGTCAGCGAGTTTGACAGCCAACGCTCAATTTTGCCGGCGTCGGTTCTCAAACCCGCTGACAGCCACAGGTTCGGAAACCGGATGCCGGCAAAATTGAGCATCCGGTTTTCAACCGGCGAGCCGATTTTACATTTTTTATTTTTTCTATTTTTAATTATTTTTAACTTTTGGGACCTCTGACTTAATATCGCCATGATATTAAGTCGGAGGGTGTACAGAAAAGCAGTTTTTACTCCTTTTTCTGTGCACTTTCCCGGTGCCGGCAGAAATTAACGCCTACCTTTGGGTAGGCGCTATTTTCTGAAAGTAAAATGTGTGGCTTGGCTGCACATTTTACTTTCTGTATCGCGTGGGAATAACTAACAGGGCCATCAACATGCATTTGCATGTTGCGGGCACTATTAGTTTCGGGGGGGTTGGACGTGTGTTTTCGACGTGCTATTGCCCCTTACTGAATAAGGGGTAAAGCTATCGCGTCGAAAACGCACGTCCAAACGCGGGTTAACAGTGCGCTCCGCTGGAGTTAACAGTGCGCTGAAGCGCACTGTACTGTATCAGCCTGTAAGTCACCGATGGAGCCTTTTACCCGCACCATAAGATGGAGAAGGAGTCTGCGCAAGCAGCCTGATCTGTGACATCAAGCCTTCTCCCACGTTGCAGGGAATCTTGCCACCTCACCCAGGAGCAGCGCTGGGGGGTTTTGTTCAGGGAGCGATGGCGCAGGGCTGCTGTCTCCTTTGCTGCTGCTTTATCTCCAGAGCCAGCATTGCTTTTCTGTACAAGTCTGGAAAGCAAATAAAATCAGCCCGTCGATAAAAGCACGTTACAGGAAGATCAGAGGGGAGGACCTCACCCTCCTCTTAAATCCTCCCCCAGCCACTACCCACCAAAGGTGGAGAGCTCCCTGCTCGGCAGGCTTGCTGAGACCTCCTGGGACTTGATTTTATTTTTACTCCTACTTCTCTTCTTCTTTGTCTTTGCACCGGGCCCTGCATTGAAGGAAAATAATGAATAATGGAACTCAAGTTTGAGCAAGGAATAATTCAGCCGGTAAAAGTTTTCCCTAGAGCCTTCTAAAAATAAATAAATAAATACATAAATAAAGTTTCCTGTGCACTGACTGATTCTTAGTAAGGAGTGCAGATGAGATCACATTCTTGTTGCATGGTTTGCTGAACCCTTCAGCAGCTTTATGATGCTGTCATCTGGGGGCCGAACTAAAACTGAATAAAGGTGAGATGTGGGTGTGCACTTTCATATCACCACCATGATACAGCTCTAACAAAGGCACATTCTGCTATAAAGCTAATATAAGCACAGGTCCAGTGGCAGTGCATGGGCAGGACCCAGGTTTTACTGCAGAACCAGGACTCTGCTTCCCGAGCTGGTCACGACGACCTGGGGAAGGAGGGAGTCCTGCTTATTGTGTAAAGGCAACACCTAGTGACTGGACTTAGGGCAGAGCTCTGGAAGGAGCCCTGGCCGAGGAATACTGCTGCCATGCCTGGGGTGAGCTGAGAAGGGAGATAAATCCCTGGGGTAGTTGTAAATGGAAACCCATGTGCCTGATCCCGGCCCAGGTCCTGATTAGGTGGAATCCCAAGGGAGCAGAAGGAGAGTCTGAGGCCAAATGGGAGATGCACTAAAATAACAACATTAAATGAACTGCAAAGGATGAAAAACCTGACTTAGATTTACTGTTTCTAAAACAGAAAAAAATGGAGTTTAGAGGATTTCTGAAAGACAACAGCAGATGAAGACAAGTCAAGCCTGTATGGTCTGCCAGTTTTTCCTACCTACTGAACTACCCCGTGGCCTTGACCTCCAGCCTCACTTTTGCCTGCATGGGCTAAGGAACCTCTGTTCTTATTCTGTTCTTTCTCACACTCCACACCATCTTCCTCGCACTGGGAAGAGAAGGCATGGAACAAATGCAGCGTCGAAATCCCCATCCCAGCCACCAGAGTTCGCTGTTGCTCCACAAATGTCAGAACACAGGGTTCCCAGTTCCTGCCCATTTTATGGCCGTGAATACATTCACTAGTTAACAGAGCCAGAATGGATTAACCGTACAACATAAGCCCAAGTCTTAACCTGTAAGGGCTGCTTCTTTGTGCCAAGCATTTGAGGACTGCTGGCTGACTCGGTTACTGTGGAGGAGACCTCCGCTGGAACTGGTGGTTCTCTGCTCTGATTCCACTTTTCCCGCCCTCTCTTTCTCCACCTCCACCAGGCTCTCCAAGTTCACATCGCCTTTGCTTTTTGTCTTGGGCTTCTTTTTTGCCTTCTTTGTGGTCTTTAGTCTTTCCTTCTCCTGCAAGGAGGGAAACAGAGGGAGAAAATGTTACCAGTCATGCAGGCAGGTGAGAGAAGGCCATTGCTGTAGAAAAGCCGTGTTTTTTTTTTTCATTTCAGTATCCTAAGCCTGTGCTAGTAGAGCTCCCAAAATGATCCTTAGTACTTTTATACAGTATACAGCTCATCAGTGTTGTTTATGCACTATAACAGGGGTGGGCAATTCCGGTCCTCGAGGGCCACAAACCAGTCGGGTTTTCAGGATATCCCTAATGATTATGCATGAGAGAGATTTGCATGCACTCTGCCTCTGTTCTATGCCTCTGTTGTGGCCCCCTCCGCACTGTAAGAAACAGTGGTGTGTTTATGCGTGGGAGGGTTCCACACACGCCACAGAATGCCCCGCTATTTGGCTCAGCCTGGTTCTTCATTTGCCTCCCCCTATCACTCTTTCCAGTCTTGATGTGGTACATTCTGATCTTAGAGCCAGGTCTGATTTGTGGGCTCAGCAAAATCTGCAAAGTAAGCAACTTCTTCTACCAAACCTAGGCATATATAGCCAGTAGTTTGTGGAGGTGGGACCGCATTTGCCTAACACCGTTATATACCGCAATAGTGCACATATAAGGAGAACACACCCCAGGGTAGAACATAGCATGTTATAATATCACTGGGAGGCCAATAACCTTTACAACCTCTTTCCGATCCCCAAAAGTCACAAGACAAAGTTCAATGGTGTTTGCAAGGGGGGGGGGGGAGATTGTAAATAACACTGCTACCTGCACTGCCTGAAGTGCCCTGGGCACCGGTGTAAGTGCAGAAGCAGCAGGAAACATGCTTGGGCAGCAGGACGTGTGCATGTTAGCTCCTGAGCCAGGGTTCAGATAGCACCATTTGGGACATGTTAGCTGGACTGTTTAGCATAACCCTTAGCAGTCAACTGGAGAAGCATTAACGTTCACACCATGTTTAAGCCTTTAATATCATCCATTCTATAATTAGAATTAAGACCTGCTCCTTCCATCCTTCTGGGTAGCAGATGCGAGCAGGTATTAACTGCTGTACATACAATCAAATGCCCTTATCCAGGTACCTTCATGGTCACTTGACATGAACTGAATGAGTTCAACATCTGTTAACTGGACAAAAATTATGTCTATGATATTCCAGTAGAGTTTGATATTTAGACAACAGGTTGCGTTTCCGGGGTCCAGCACATACAAGAGAGCAAATTTAAGGATTGGGCAAGAGTACCAGTCCTACTTCTGCCCCTTGCCACATGCACTATTTGCTTTATGCACAAGATGTTGTGCCTTGTGCCAAACCGATGCCAGCAGGGCCATGTCAAGGCTGGGCGCTGAATGATTCTCAGATATTCTGCTGCACCTTCCACTGCAGCCTGGCACAGAGCTTTTTGGGGCAAACTGTACTTTTTTGGCAGACAGAAATTATTTCACTTGCAAAGTGTTTCTAGTTTTGCATGGGGATGGCAACACAGTTTTTCTTTTTTTTTTTTGCCCAGTTCTAAATTCTGGATTAGTGTATTATTGCAGTTATTGTTAACAGGTTCAATGCTAGGCCCATGGGTTTTGACATATTAGGGGGCTTCCTCCCCCATATGCCTGCAGAACACAACACTGAGAAATCAGGCCTATGGTGTGGCTTAGTACAGGCTGAGAATATAGAACTACAGGACGACAGCAGTCCAGCCAGATTCTTTTCCATTCATCAGAACAGTCAGCTCAGCAGCGAATCAAGACCAACGTGTTATCGACTGCAGTTCCATCAGGGGAGGGAACATAGTAGCCAGGGCTGGCCTAGTGGAAGTGCTATGCACTGCCACGAAGAGGACCCGAGTTTTATTCCTGGATCAGACCTTCACTTTCCAGGCCAGCAAGGGCTTGAGGAGTTGTGGAAGCGAAACTCTTTTTTTTGGAAGAAATGGAGGAGGGAGAGACACAGTCGTCTTGCAACAGCACCACCTAGTGGCTGGATTCGGGATGCTCCAGAGAAAACCCTGGTGCATGGACCCAGGCTTAAGGACTTGGCGCTGCGATGACTGAGCTAAGTGAATGGGGCGGGGGGAGAATAAAATAGGAGACAAAACCAAAATCCCATGACAGCTGAGAATTAAGGTTCATGGTGCCAGATTCTAGTCTCAGGTTCTGACTAAACTGGAAACCCACAGGAGCAGGAGGAAAACTGCCAGACCCACTCCCCACTGCATAAAAAGGGGGAAATTATTTGCCGGTTATGGGATGGATAACCTGAGAAGGGGTCCTGGATGTAGTCCTATTACTCTTGTAAGCATCAGAGTTGAAGAGGGCAAGGCCTGAAATGGCCCTAACAGCGGAGGCGGTGAATCTGGGCATTGCTGAGATCGGATAAGGACGGCAGTGGTAGGGAAAAGGTTGAGAGGTCAGTAAAAGACATGGGAGCTGGTGTCGGGCTGGATATGGGAATTTATGTGTGCGCCTACCCAAAGCAGGCCTCTCTCCACTGGGCAGCCTGGGAGGACCATGCTGGTCTTTCTTTGCAGCTGTACGCTATTAAGAATTGGGAGACTCCAGGAATCCAGAGGAGGTTTATCTGAAAGGAGATATCTGATACTCTGACTAAAGGACATTTTAGAAAAAATGAAAAGTGAATCGTCGGTACCGGTTGCAGCCATTCGCCACAGCATCACAGAGCCTTTTTCCGCAAGGTCACTGGTTCAAATCTAGGGCAGATTGATAGGGGCTTACAAAACAAGTCAGCCTATGTGAAATGAGCCGGTGGCCTCCTCTCAGTCCCCTTCCAGGGTCCAGAACAAACATTCACGTTGCAGCCCCTCTCCCCCCTTCCTGCCAATCTGTGAATTCTGCCGCGCGCTCTGTGACGAGGAGAGATAGGGAGTCACCACGTCCACTGTAGCAGGATATCCCTGTCTTCTGCTCGCTGACTGATACCTGTGAGTGGAGGTTTTGAATGGGCAGCAGTGGTCTCAGCTTAACGTCCAGAAACGGTTTGCATGCCACCAGGCCCGCTCTTCCCTCCGGGGACCTCTCCCGGGCACTCGTCACGTCTCTGGGGAATAGGGAGCTGCAGAAAAGAATTGAGAGAGCTGTATCAGGCCCTAGGATAAGACGCAACAAGCGCTTTAACCCAGGGGTGTTAACCATACAGCCTACGCCCCTGACCCCCAGTTGCTTGCCCTAGTATCACCCTGCCTGAGAAGATGCAATGATGTCAGGCCGCAGAGGCATCATGGCGAGCTCCTTCAGCATCATGGAAGGGGAGGGGCCTTCAGTGGTGCTACTTTTCTTCACTGAAACCCCGTCCCCCTTCTCCACGATGTTGAAGAGAAGCGATACCCTTAGGGCCAGTCACCTACACCCCTGGCAATTTCAGAGCCGGGCCTGGACCCGCTGAGGAAGCGTCTGCTGCCGCCAACATTAACTTGGGAACAAGAGATGGGGGGGGGGGGGGGGGTGTCAGATGAGACGCTGTTGCTGCTATTGGAAAAGGTCCTGGGGCAGACTGAGAAGCCACTGTTATAACAGAATGCCGGGAAGGAGGGAAGGCAAAAGGGGAAGAGAGTGAAACGCCGCTTATGGGGGGGCAGGGAATCCCCTCTCCCCGCTCAGCCCAGTATATTTTTTTTTCCTAATCTGGCCCGACATCCCTCTCCTAAGCCAGTCAGGTTTTCAGGACATGCACAATGAATATGCGAGAGATAGATTTACATATAATGGAAACAGTGCATGCAAATCCATATTCATGTGGATATCCTGAAAATCCCCTCTGGTTAGGGTGTACTTGACAGCGCTGAAACGCCCTGTTCTAACCTCACCAGTCTGCTCCAAAGATCCCTAGATAAGAAACACATGTGCTGCCATCCCAAGCTCCAGTCTCAAACTCCCATTTTTCCACTCAGCAATAGCAAATGCAATCCTAGCCATTGCTGTACATTTCTTTAACAAAAAAATTGTTTTGTTTCTCACCCAGTAACTATCTGCCTCTGGTTTTTCAAGCTCTGCCTTTTGCAATGCATGGAAAGTTTCTAACTTTTCTACTGTTTTTTCATTCTGTAATGTGATGTTCTTCATACAAATCCATTCTTCTTGTCCCATTCCCCCCACTCCCCAGCTATAATGATTCTTGTGCTTGTATCTAAACACAAGGACAAAATCCCATCTCCCAGATTGAGAGCTGCCAGCGAGAGGGCCTGGTAGATGGCCTCATGCTGGAGCAGGGGCGGTTCTATAATGAGGCAGGGTGAGGCGGCCATTTCAGGCGGCAGAATTTTGAGGCGGCAAAAAATGCCCCTCTCAGAATGCAACTGTGACGTCTGCCTCCCTGCCTGCTCCTGCTACGGCTGCCGACCCAGGCTGATGATGGTAGAAAAGAGGAGGGTCGCTGCTGCTGCCGGAGGTCTCTCCGGTGGCGTGGAGGAGGGACGCCATGCAAACATAACCCCTCTCCATGGGTTCCCCCCCTGGGCCTTGCATGACCCAAACAAGACCCCAAAAGGAAAGGAAAAACAAAGAATTTCTTGTTGAAAAGCATCCCCTCCTTAATCCCAGGCCTTCCTCACGAGTAGAAAATGGTTGGTCAGAGGCGACAGATCCCGGCCTGATCGGGGACATCCTGATATATATAGAACCTCCTCAAACTCTGGTGAGGACAATTCTCTGTGAGGAGAAAGAAAGTCCTTTCTTAAGATGTTACCAATTTCTCCACATTCTTTCGTCTAAAACTATCTTTCAGTCTAATGCAATCCAAAAGAAGCTTAAGACAGCTCGCTGCCTTTCAGAAGCT
Organism: Rhinatrema bivittatum; assembly: GCF_901001135.1. Lineage (NCBI taxonomy): Eukaryota > Metazoa > Chordata > Amphibia > Gymnophiona > Rhinatrematidae > Rhinatrema > Rhinatrema bivittatum. The sequence goes on from NC_042620.1 coordinate 295,531,410, forward strand.
CCCAAATTATTCATGTGCACGCTTCCATTAATGAGGAGGAGCCACAGCAATTTATCAGTTACACCATCTCATTCCTCGGGAGCCAGGGCAAGATGTACAGAGAGGTATACAGAGCGGTAATATCATTGACACCGAGCCAGGAACTGCCTGCCATCTCATCCAGCACTTTTCTCTTTTGCCTTCTCTCTGACTCTGCCACGCATCCTTTTGGACACACTTGAACCCCATCCTAAATTACGTCAGGGCAAGCCATAGAGGCCTTCGTTGCAGAGACATCACAGTGATGTTTTGAGGAAGGAAAAGTTCTCTTTGGTAGGCGCACATCAGTAGCAATTATGGCCTCGTTCCCCAGTAAGCTCTTCGTGGTAGGGATTTGACGTTTCTCCCCCCAGGAGATGAGGTGTGACTCACAGGCACAGTTTCTTTCTGTCTTTTCACTCAAAGACCCTTTACTCATCACAAATGCCATTCACTGGCCTCAGACATCAAAGTATTATAGGCAAGTATATGAGAGTTAAGACAAACTGTTTCTCAATCTTTTCAAGCCCAAGGCACACTGTCCTCCATGAAGCAGGAAGTGTAGACATGGAGAGGACTCATGGCCAAAAACAGAGCTAGAGCAGCACCAAAAGCCCCACCAGTCTCTCTTCCAAATTTTTTCTCATTTTTCTGTTTCTCTTAGCTCTTTGGTTCTATTTCCCTTCCACCCCCACCATTAATGTAGAGAGCAGTGATGGAGCTGCATCCAAGTGAAATATCAAGCTTGATTAGTTTGGGGTAGTAGGGGTAGTAACCGCCGCAATAAGCAAGCTACACCCATGCTTATTTGTTTACCCAGACTATGTTATTCAGCCCTTATTGATTGTTTTTCTTCTCCCCTGCCGTTGAAGCAAAACACATGGAAAGAGGAGGTGGAAACACACATGAACCTGTCAGAATTGATCAGTGCCCCCTCTATATTCAAGTGCAGAAGAAGGGAGAAGGCGTTCTTGGGCAGGTAACTGGCATGGTTACTTAGCTGCCAAATCTCTTTCAATGCCACTTCTCCCAACATGCAGAGTGAGTCACATCCAGTGCGCAGTGTAGGCTTTTCCTCTCTCACTCAGCCTGGGTGAAGGAGGAAGAGGAGGAGGTGCTGGGTGCTGCACAAAGCAGGGCCCAGCTATCTGTGCCCTTCTAATTCCCCACACTCCAGGTCTTGTGCTGTAACCAGGAAGGACAGGGCATGCATCGCTACAAACCTGCTGAGAAAGGAGCTCCTACACGTTTAAGAGCTGCCGGTATCTCCATTTGCTGCACGGTGCTGAGATCAGGGCCTAGGCGCTGGTCAGGATGTCGTTATCAAGCAGTGGGAACTTTTCCGTGGAAGATCTGATCAGGTCTGATGGCACATTGGTTGGGAAGCACTAAACTAACATATCTGTAGAGCTGCTTAGATCCTACATAGCCCGTTACATTGACAGTTTTCCAGCAATGGGGGAGGTTCAGGAGGTGTGGGGTAAGAGAGTGAGTGATGGAGGTCCTTCCCCCAAAGGGGCTGGTCAGTTTCTGGGCATAACAATATAAGGTGACTCTAAGAGTCATAGGGGGAGTCAAAGTCGCGAAGAGCTGTTAGTAAGACATCTCGCCGAGAGCTCAGAGGGGACAAGCAAAGGGTTGGTTCTGTCCTGAGTTTCTAAGGATTTGCCAGGGAGAAGAGGCAACAGGCTACCCAGAAATATTAGGACCCCTACCCAAAAGAGAAAGGGGAAGTCTGCTGCCAGTAAGAGCTGAATAAAGGAGGAGTTTCCTGTCTTTCATTTGGGCTTAAGGAAGGAAAATGCCTGGACAGGAGTTCGAAGGGGAAATTATTATATTTGGATTGCCTCCAGCAGTATATTTATTTATTTAAAACATTTCTAAGCTGTAGCAATCCAGGTTCTTGACGGCTTGCATAAAAACATACTTACCTAAAATAGCACAGTAAGAAAGTGAACCTGCTAGCATAGCTTAGATGGTAAGAACTACACAAACTGCAGAGTTGGTTTTGCCACCATTTTACAAAATTCAAGAGATTGTCGGAAGACCTGTTTAGTGGAGTTTTGAAGTCCGCAAGCTTCCCTAAAGAGAAAAGTTTTTAATTGTGTTTTAAGTCCTCAGCTAATGAGTTCCACAGCAAAGGTCCAGCTACGGCCAAGGTTGTCTCATTAAATTCTGCTAAGCTGATTGCTCTTGTGGATGGTACATCCAAGAGAGAGTTGCCCATAGATCTTCAAATCCTTTTGGTCTATAAATCTTTAGGAGTGTGCTAATGCATTGAAATGTATCATTGCTCAGCTGCTTATGGATCAGAGTCAGAATCTTATATCTTATTCTCTGTTTGATTTGTAACCAGTGAAGATGGTACAGAACAGGGATGATATGACCATTAGGTGCAGTTCCAGTCACGAGTCTTGGGTTACCTGTAGAGCTTTAGTCACAGAATTGGAAAGTCCACGATAAAATTGAGTTACAGTAGTTAAGATTAGTCAAAACAAGTGCTTGTAATACTACGCAAAAATTATCAGTAGACAAATAGGGTTTAAGTTTACGAAGAAGCCTTAGCTTAAAAAAAAGTGCATTTCACAACAGATTTTATTTGTGCCTTAAATGATGTTACATTCAAATGCAATGCCCAAACTTTGGACCTGTTTGACAATTGGAAATGAACAATTATCAAATTAAAAATCTGCAGGAGCTTCAGCCATGGGAAATCTACTCAAATTGTCCAACAGTTTTACCAGTGTTCAGTGTGAGGTGTTATTTTTCAAATCAGCAGTTGACAGTATTGAGGTAAATTGTTAAGGTGGATAACACATTCAGGCTGATTCAGTAAGGAGTAATAGCGCGTGGAAAACGCACGTCCAACCCCCCTGAAACTAATAGCGCGCTCAACATGCAAATGCAAGTTGATGAGCCTATTAGTTAGTCCAGCTCGATACAGAAAGTAAAATGTGCAGCTAAGCCGCACATTTTACCCTCAGAAATTAACGCCTGCCCAAAGGTAGGCATTAATTTCGGCCGGCACCAGGGAAATGTACAGAAAAGCAGAAAAAACTGCTTTTCTGTAACCCTCCGACTTAATATCATAGCGATATTAAGTCTGAGGCCCCAAAAATAAAAAATCTTTAAAAAAAAAAAATCTGCCCGTGGCCTGCGAGTTGGAAAACGGATGCTCAATTTTGCCGGCATCCGTTTTCTGAACCCGTGGCTGTCAGTGGGTTCAGAACTGACGTCGGTAAAATTAAGCGTCAGCTGTCAAACCCGCTGACAGCCGCCGCTTCTGTCAATAAGGGGGCGCTAGGGATGCGCTAGCGGGCCCTCATTTGCATACTGAGTCGCGCGCCCAGGAAAGTGGCCTGGGCGTGCGTTGGGAGAGCAGGCGCTTGCCTTGGAGCACAGGCTCTCCCGCGCATTTTACTGAATCGGCCGAATGAAAATTGTTGAAGTCACGGAAAAGAAAAACTGAATATTGTCAGCATAAATTTTCTATTGCAAGCCAAGACCAGCTAATGACTTGCAAATGGGACTGATGAAAATGTTAAAGAAAGCAGAGGATAAGGATGATCCCTGTGGTATGCCAGATGTTAATGGATACCAGGCAGGCCCGGATTTAGGCATAGGTAACCTAGGCAACTGCCTAGGGTGCCAAATTTGGAAGGCGACACATATTCAGGCCAAAGAGGAGCCTGCCTCTATTTGCTTTAGAGCTTTACGCCAGCACAGCTTCAAAGGGGCAACACCATGGCACTCTGCTATGGGCACTCAAATCTGGCCCTGGCACCAGGATGAATTCAGGGAATCACACCGCATTTGTTGAACTCTGTCTGACAAATAGGACTCAAACTTTCTCCAAACAGCACCAGTAATACCAAGTTGTGATAATCGAAGCAATGGTGAATAATGATATATCTTGTCGAACGCTGCAGAATGTCAAGAAGAACCAGGATAAACGTGATACCGGAGCAAAGCCACATCGAATAGTGCCGAGATTGGATATCAAGACAGCCTCAATGCTATGTTTAGGTTGAAACCCAAACTGATGTGCATCTAGTTTACCCTGATTGTTGAGAAATTCCTGTAACTGTTTCTGTACAACAGACTTGGTTCCTTTGGACAAAAAAAAAGGATAGAAGATATTGAATGGAAATTCGCAGGATCCTTATGGTCAAGATTTTTTTTTTTTATTGGACAGACTGACGATTGTTTAAGCTTAACGGAAGATGGCCTTCTAACAGACCTAAGATGTCATCTCATAGTGCTTTCATCACTGCTGTATCAAAGGACAAGATGGCTTGTTCATTGTCCTAGTGATGCAAGAGACCTTTGCCTTGGTGGTTGGACAGAACGGTTCCCATTTTAATTCTGTTTCAAACATGGAAGGTGCAGCGAGATCAGCAGGAGCTGGCAAATTAGAACAAAAATCAATAACTTAAAAAAAAAATTTTGCAAAGGAATCTGGGTGCAGCTCACTCTCAGCATTAATAAGATTGGTCTGAGAGAAGTTTGTTAAGCATGAGACAATAAGAAAAATCTCACGGGTATTAGCTCCAGCAAGCCTGTAGTCTGCTGGAGAAGTAATCTCTTTTTGCTGTTAAAAATGTGTCCCTATATTTGGCTAGCTGGTTATTATAAAGATTTAGATCATTTGGCAATTGAGTTTTATGCCATTTCCGCTCATACCGACGTAATCGAGATTTCATTTCTCCCAACATGAGAAGAAAGTGAGTGAAAACTTTTTGGATTTTGTGATTTCTGTGATTTTTTTGGACTGTTTGCTGATTTCTCTTGTCTTTGCTATCTGCTGGAATTTGATTGAACTTTTAAGTACACTTTTTTTCTTGTTTGGAACACAAAGCGTTGCGTGGACTTGATTTAATTTTTTCCATCACTGGCGAGCTCCAAGGCTCCGCAGGTGCATCCTGCTCTCCGCAGCACAAATCCATGCTTGTACCAGATGCTGCACAGAATGGACCAGTACTCAGGAGTCTATGTGAAGGGGAAGAGGTTACATATAAATCCATGCAGCAAAGAAACCTTGTACTCCTTAGCAGCTGGTTATCTCAGGTCTCTTAAATGAAGCATTCAGACTCCAGATTTCTTTAACAGAGATTCTGAACCAGCTTACTGGCTTAAGAACATAAGAACATGCCATACTGCATCAGACCAAGGGTCCATCAACCCCAGTATCCTGTCTCCAACAGTAGCCAATCCAAGTCAAAAGCAAGTACCTAAAATTTAAATAAACCCCATGCTACTAATGCTGGCAACAAGCAGTAGCAATTCCCTATTGATTAACAGCAGATTCTGCTGGCACCATTCAGTGCTTCTCTCTTGGCCTCCTGTTCTTTGGCCTCTGTTCCTCTCTAACTGATTCTTTTCCAGCTGTTTGCTATTCTTTGTGCCTGTTTTAATTTCCCAATTGCTTCTATCTGGCCTTGCAGACCAGATTATTTTTAACACTACAACTCCCAAGAGGCTTTGCCCCAATGACATAATGTTTTATGTGGCCAATAACTTCTTTAGCGCTCCCTCTAATGGTGAGCTGCCCACATTTCGAAGAAGGAATGAATGCTGTCTTACACAATGACAAAATTCTTTACCTAGTTTTACAGTTTTGAGTGGATTAGATTTTAATTTAAGCAAAAGTCTTAACTGATAATATAATATTCAAAAGCAAGAGCTTTTATATGGAAGAGATGAAAGTGCAGCATCAAATGTCTAAAGTCATGTCAGGCATGGATTTAAGAAAACCCTTCTATTTTCCACAATTCCTAGTTTCTGTTATAAGAGATTTTGAAGCTTTTAATCACTGGAGTGGAGCATAAATCCTGGGCTTGTTTCTGTAAGTCTAGCCTGAAGATTGTAAACTGGTAGCAGAGTGGACGGTAATATGGTTGATGCAACCTAGTAGACAAACCTACTAGGCCTATGCCAACAGCTGGCAGACACGCCCTTTTTCCAATTTTATCATGCGTGAAGAGTCTTGGCAAGTGGAATAATTCCAATCTGTCCTTCCTCTACTATATTAGTTCTGTTCTGAAGACTAGGTTTTTCAAATTACCGGTTCTCCATGGATTGAAAAATCTTTTGGAACCTAGTGGCTTTTATACCGTGGTTCAGGCGTCTGTTCTACCACTATTAGACTATCATAACATCATATGTGTCAGTCTTTCCTACACCATAAGGGCTTTACAATTATTACAGAATGCCGCAGCTCGGTTAATTTCAGGGAAAAGACGGAGACCATATTTCACCTAACTGACTGAATTACATTGGCTTAAGACTCATTACAGAATCAAATATAAAGTTGCGATGAATGTTTGTATATTATTGAAACTGGATTCCATGCCATGGGCGAAAGCGCTTCTTCATTTATACAGTATATTATACAACACGGTCACTGAGATCATCTCAGAGAGGCCTTTTGGACATTCCCTCTGTGAAATCAGGCCATTTAGCAGAAACTAGGGATTGTGCCTTCTCAGTAGCAGCCCTGAGCATGTGGAACTCTACCTGGGGCTTTATAGCTAATGGACTGCACTAAAGCATTTCAAGTGATGCTCACGACATTTTTGTTTGAGCAAGCACTGGCAGATGATGCTTCAGGATCAATGGCTTATTTACTAGACTAGACTTTCAGCTGTAATGTTGGACTATATGGTTTAATACGGGTTTGATCTGATGGTAGCTATGTATATTTCTATTACAGGAGATACCATAGATATGGTATAATCTATTTGCTGTTTGGTGCATAACTTATTTTGAATTTTGCATAGTTTGTTTTCAGTTATGTATGTATGTAGGCTTAGGGCTTAGGCATAAGTGACAAAAAAATAAATAAATAGCATAAACATCAGAGTTTTAGGCTCTGCAAACTATTGAGCAAAAATATTACTTTACAATGTCAATGTTAGCACATACCAACAGACAAATAAATGTTGCATTATTTTTTGCAAACTAAACCATTATTTTACTGCATGCTATTTTTACAAAAACCTTCCATTTATTGCAAAATATACTCTCAGATTTCTAAGCATTCGCCCACAAGATTTGGCATTACATTTTATAGTGGAAAGTGTAAAAATTGGCACAAAAATCATTTATGAAAAATAGACATTTTGTACCTCCCTGGACAGTGGTATAGTGAGATGCTTAGCTTTAAGCAAACAAAGGAGTTGTACCCTGCTCTGTCAGGCACAAGAGACTGCTCCATCGTTTAACCTCCAGAACCGTGGTTGGGAAAGGGGACGGAAACTGAGGAGGACAAAGTTCAAACAAAAGATCCCCTGAGTCAAGCCTCAGGCCAAGTACATTAGGAAATGCTTTGAGTGGCAGTTTCTGTGGGCCTTCTAGACAGATGCCTAACTCGTTTTAGTGAGTGAGAAGTGACACTATTAGATCCAAACAAGGAATGGAAGAAACATCTGTGGTGCATGACAGAAAGGGCTGCTCTAAGGCGCAAACGTAATGTGCTGGGAGCTCTTATCATCATTTTTTTTTTTCAATCCTCTTATTGGTTCCCCTTTTAAGTACAGCGAATAACCCTGGTCTCGTAGCACTAAGCAAACAGTAGCAGTATCTAACTGGGGGAACGACATGCCAGGTACCTGTCCCTCCACGTGCGGCTGCGTGCTCGGTCCGCATTCTCCTGGCTTCCGCAGGCCCCCGGCCCCTGCAGATTGCTGTCGCGTCGCACGCGTGCGCACAGTGTGCTGTAGCTGGAGGCAATGGTGCAGAGAAGCCAACGGAGCGCCTTCAGGAGAATCCAGTGCTGGGCTCCGGGGAAACGCTCCATTGCTGAGCAAGGTTCCTATGGAGCAGAAAGGGAACAGAACTTCAGATTCCCTCATAAAAGTTGTGCTAGTCAGCTCAGAGCTCGGGAGCCAAGTGCAGCTGTTTTATGCCAAAAAGCAGCACAGGACAGAAGGTAGAATTTCAGTGTTAAAGGAAAGATATTAAATCAGGTTTCTGTAGATGTTCCTCGCAGTAGAAGGAAGTAGAAAGGCAGTAATGTGTTAATTTTCTAAAAGGAAACTAAAAGAGTAATTGGCTAGAGAGGATTCATTTATAGGGCTAACAAATGTTCACAGCAGCACATCTTCGGGAGTGCTAAAAGTCTCCATTGCCTGTGGAAGGGATCTTGGTGTCCCCCCCCCCAAAAGCTTGCATCTTTAAATATTACATAAGAAACATAAGAAAATGCCATACTGGGTCAGTCCAAGGGTCCATCAAGCCCAGCATCCTGTTTCCAACAGTGGCCAATCCAGGCCAAAAGAACCTGGCAAGTACCCAGAAAGATACATTTCTCCAAATATTCTGTTGGTTCTCTTATAACAAATTTTATTCTGGCAATGAAAGTAGTTCTTTGAATCACTACATTAAAGACCAAAGGCATCTGTTCTGTATAAATAGCCAGTTTACCACTTTGGCTACAGAATCTTCTGGAGAAACATGAGGCCTCTGGAGGAAAGACAGCGATGTCTGGGAAGCTGATAACATGAGTTAGCTTAGCGGAGCTTCTAGAGGGAAGGTTGCTAGCCAACGGTCACTGCGGCATATGCCTGTCACCCAAAGAGCCAGACGACAGAAGAAGAATCCTGCAGGCAGACACACGGGCACCCAGCAGACAGATAAAACGCTTTAATGTTATTCAGCAAAAAATGTAAGAATCCAACTCAGCAAACTCCTCCTCAGCCTGAGCAGGAAGTAGAAAATGCAACCCCAACGTCTTTTCTGCCTGTGGTGAAACACAGCGTGGTCTTTGTGCTGGTGGGACATGGGTGAGGCATTGCAAGGCCTCCCAGACATAACCCTAAGATCAGTTCAAGAGTTCATCTCCAAAACACAGTCCTCTCCCTTTGGCAGCTTCCCCAGAATTTTTGTGCACTGGGGTTGGTGCACAGCTGCTCCTTTTGCTATTGTTTGTTTAATTTTTTTTCCCCTAAATACACTTCCTGGCTTTTCCTTATTCCCTTTGGATAAAGTAATGTGGTTGCTCTGTTAGTCCACTTGAATGCATAGAAATAAAGGTTAACAAATAAAAAATCTGGGGATATCGTTCACTGGACTAACTTAATACACTTCTTGACTAGTTTTCAGCAGCTATTACTCCCTTCCCCAAGTCCCAACCAAATTCTGGGATTCTGGAATGCTCCAGCATTCAGGGATTTGCAGAAACTCGACTTCAGCCTTTAACTATAAACTGCTGTTTTTTCCTGAAGTGGCAAGTTGTTTTGCATTGCATACAAGCTGCTTGTACAGGGCAGGTTTGTTTGCAGAATTTGCTTTCTTGTTGTTCAGTATTTTCACATAATGGCATTTTACTTCTGCTCATGCTGCTTCCCTCCGACATGCGTGACAGTATTTATTTATTTATTTGTTTGTTTATTTAGCGCTTTTCTATACCAGCATTCAAGATAAACATCTCATCATGCTGGTTTACATTTAACAGGGGGGTGAAATAAATAAATAAATAAATTAACAAACTAGCAAGTGAAAAGAAAAAAACTCTGAAGTTACAATAAAATGGGAGATTCGAAACTGGGAGGAGGAAAGTCTAAAGGAATTTAACATAGAGAGCAATTATTTACAATGTTCTAGGGGAGATATCCTCATGTGAGACAGATGGTGGCATCGCTGGTAAACTCAATGTAAGGGGACCCCCAAAGCTTTAGCAGAATGGCCGCACTGTGAGTCAGAGGTCTCCATCCAGACCCTGCCTTTATGTGTGAGCTCAGTGGACCGTAGGTGTGTAAGCGCAGTGCACCACTCCCCATTGGGAGGTATCTGTGTGTTAACAAAACTCCTGTGCCCTTGTGACACAGGGATCGTTGAGAATCAGCCTTAGCACAGAGCTGAGGGAGCAGGGGTGAAGGACGCTTGGCGGGTCTGTCCCTCCACAGGGAATGGAGAAAGCCCAGGAGGGGTGAAGTCCCGCGTCTCTAGAGAGTTCCGAAGAGAAGTGTTTTGTGAAAAATCCCTGAATCTGGAGAGTCCCAGAAAGGGGAGATTTCTCCAGAGACAGACTGCAGGGGGAGAGGATTGTCTTGGGAGGCTTCAGAGAGAATGGGCTGCCCAGGAAGGTCTCCAGGAGTGCTGAGTGACTAGATGCAGCAGCCAGGGGCTCCACTAAGAGAGACCAGGGAGAGACAGAGGAACAGAGAGGAAGATGTTCTCACCCAAAAAGATACTGGGAAGAAGGTACCTAGCCCAAGAGCTGACCTTGGCATCTTGCCAGGTACTTGTGACCTGGATTGGCTACTGGTGGAAACAGCTGGGCTTCATGAACCCTTGATCTGACCCACTACGGGAGATTCTTGTGTTCTTACGTCCTGTTTGTGAGGTAGTGTGAGTTTTGTTTTATATTGTTGTTGTTATGTACAGTGTGGTGCACTACCTTCTAGTGTACTGCTGGACGCTGTTTTAAGAGTTTTTATTTTGAAAAACAGTTGGGAGTGCAGAGTGATTTTTGTGTGCATAAAAGTCCCAGAGAGAACAAACCCTAAGGCTTTGAAAAGACTTGTAAGTCCCCCCCCCCCCCCCCCTCATATGAGAAAGCTGGGAGGTCATAGCGCCTTGCGAGATCTGGGTCCCTCCCTTTGTGCCCCCATGCCCAAGAGCAGACCGGGACGGGAGTTACATAAAAGCTCCCTTTCCATGAATATTAAACTTTAACAGAAAATCTTCAACACTGTACAACGCACCTGATTTCAGGCCAGGCAGAAAGCCATTCTCCTTCCAAGATGCTATGAGAGCAGATTTGTCTAGACTAGAACATGTCACCAAACAGAAGCATGGGTTCAGCCCACGGGCCCAGTCTACAAGTCATAAAGAGGCCTCCCCAGCTTCTTCCTCTGGGTTGGGGGTGGGTGGGACAGGAGCTTCCTTTCACACTTACTATGCGACACAAGGTCTTGCTCTCATTCACCAGCCTCTCCAAGGACAGGGGCTTGATGAGCTCAGATGGGAGCAGGGTGCTCACCTGGTCCTGTTTATTGGCCAACCTGGATAAACAACCCACAAGAAGAAACGGGAGGCAACGTGAGGAACAAAGGTTACAGTCTCCATGTCTTTCCTTGTGCATTAGGTACACTTTTACCATCTGAAGCAGACACATTTGTGTCTGTTAAGGTTCAAGGACTGTCACAGCAGAGAATGGAGAGCTGCTGAATATATTTCACAGCCTTATCCCGACTCATCTCTAGCCCAAGGTCAGATTCCTCACCCTAGGCCAGACATTGACCCTCCCTGAAAGGAAGAGACTCCTGTTTGCTGGCTGAAGAATTTAGTCCCCTTCATTGTTCAAGTCTGAATTTCTGCACACATTTTCACAGGGCCGGATTTAAGATTTTGGTGCCCATAAGCAGAGTTCCCTGGGGGCGTCCCTTTAAAGCTGGGGCAGCACACTGCCACAAAAGAAGTGGAAGTAGGCCTGGATATTTGGCACCCTAGGTTGCCTAGGCCTAAATCTGGGCCTGCATTTGCATTAAAATACCCCCCCACATTGATGGGAACATTCAGTTCAAAATAAAATCAAAGAAACCAATATAATAAAGGGGGCAAAAATTCACAAACACATTAACACATGCAAAAATGGTGACTAATGCCAGCTAGTGTTTTATGAGCATTATTTTGCTTTTATGAATATGAGCACAAAAGATATGCAAAACTAGATAAAGATAAAATTATGTAAAGCAGCTTATTACCTGTGTTCTCATAGCAAATTTAGGCCTGGATTTATCAAAATGCAGTAAGTATCGCATGCGATAGCAATAGGGGCGTGTTTTATGCTAATATACAATTTATCGCACTTTGTGCTACTTACCTATGCGAAGAGCTAAATGAGTGATAACCTTTTTGGATTTACTGATAAGTGCCAGACTGTTGTAGTTCCTGCATTTAACCGAGAGAGAGAGAGAGAGAGAGAGTGCCTAGCCATGATGTCCTCTCCCAAGATAGGTATTTGCATCCCTATGAGAGGCCCACCTAGTAACTCGGGGCAAGGGTTAGGTGTTAGTGTAGGGGGTTAGGGGCCGCTTTGACAGTCAACGTGAGACGTACGAACAGAACAGTGGTCTCTTGTGAAGATTGGATGGCTTTCGGAGTGAGAAAACTCACTCCAAGATGAGATTTGGGCAATGATCTCTCAACCTAGCTTGATGTACAGTAATATCATTGCCCAACCTAGCTTGATGTACAGTAATATCATTACCCAAATCTCATCTTGGAGTGAGTTTCCTCACTCCGAAGGCCATCCAATCTTCACAAGAGACCACTGTTCTGTTCGTACGTCTCGCATTGACTGTCAAAACGGCCCCTAACCCCCTACACTAACACCTAACCCTCGCCCCGAGTTACTAGGTGGGCCTCTCATAGGGATACAAATACCTATCTTGGGAGAGGACATTATGGCTAGTCTCTCTCTCTCTCTCTCTCTCTCTCTCTCTCCCTCCCTCCCTCCCTCCCTCCCTCCCTCCCCAGGGCTTTAAAAGTACTCAAATAGGCTGTTCTGGAGACATCACTACATGCAAGAAAACCTTTTGCATCGCAGGCTATCACAACATGATTCAAAAAGGTGTAGTTAAAATCAATGTTAAGTCTGTGCAATAGCATTTCACGCAGTGGCATGCTCGCCCCTAACTCCTCCTCTTTTGGGAATTTGCATCGCACCTTACGATATGGTGCGATCGCATGCGTAAACAGGGCTTTTCGCATGCGATAAGCCCTTAACGCATGCGAAAACGCCTTACCGCATTTTGATAAATGATGGGGTTATTTGGCTAAGCAGCAGCACTTACCTGGATAGGTCTGAAAAGCACTACTTGTCCATCTATGTACCACTTTTCGGATTTATACGTTCATGTAATATAAGTCTAAAAAAAGTGCTACTTAGCCAGAGAGGTTTTAAAACACTACTTATCCAGCTAAATCAGATAGCCAAGTATGTCACGCTTGTACACTTATCTGGCTGTCTGACTTAGCTGAATAAGTAGCATTTTTAGACCTATCCAGCTAATTAGTCCTACATAGCCGGATAAATCTGAAACTTATCGGGCTAATTAGCACCTTCTGCTACTTAGCTGGATAAATTGGGATTTACTCAGATAAATGCTGCAACTTATCCAGATAAATTTGAATTTGTCTTAAGTAGGGGCAAAAGCACTCCTCAGGCAGATAAGTGAGAATTTAGCCAGATAAGTGTGCGTAAATGATATACCCGCGTATTTTTTGCTTCAGATTTGAAAGGGATTGACGAGTACACAGTACTTACCTCCTGTAAGTCGGTGGATTTTCTAACATTGCATGCAACAATGAACTGGCTAGTTTTACCATTTAAGTCTATCGGTCCATCCAGTCCATTTTCAGCTGATGGGAGATCCTCCTGGCTCTTTAACCTGAAGTCCCCCCCATTTCACCCAGAACCCGCACCCTGACATTTTTTCCACTTCTAAAACGTTTACGATTTACTTACTCCAGATATAGTGCAGGAGGAAAATATACATGAGTAAGATTCCAAGTCTATATGCGTAAACTGCTTATAAAATAACTTACTTACGTGAATGCTGTCCCCGTCCAAGAATGTCCTTGGCCTGCCCCATTTTTTTATACACAAATCTACTCACGGACCCCGATTTACATGTGTATGTCGAGGATTTTAAAATAGCATGCACTCGTGAATATGCTATTCTCCGCATGTAACTTCTACTTTTTACATAAGCAACTTTTGAAAATTCACCTTTAAGGACGTTAAAATCAGTGAATGTAAACAAAGATGTAATTAAGTTTTTTTTGTGATTGATAGCAGTCATGGCAAGGATTTTAACATGAAAAGTCTTAAAGCACATTTGTATGTGATAATCACAGGCCGTTACCACATTAATTAATGTGTGACAATGGCCCACTATCATAGCTTAGTGCAGTGGCCTCAAAGAGAACAAAAGAAAAGGCCCAAGCCACCCATACACTGATCCTTACAGAAGGAGAGGTTTCCCAGAAATCCTTGGGTGGCGCAGGACACTGGCCAAGTTCCACCTGGCTTCTTCCAGTCGTGCAGCATCGCTGGAGTCCACAACGAAGACGATCCCATGAGCCTCAGCATAATACTTCCGCCAGCTCCCCCGAAACCGCTGCCCACCAGCTACATCAATGAGAGTCACTTCAAACCTATCCACGTGGATCTCTGTCCTGCAAGGGTCTGCCATGGAGGTTACTTTGCAAGGGGGAGCTGCAAGGAAAGAGAGATGCAGGCATAAGCAGGATCCTGTAAAAGACTGCAATCAGATATCAAGTTGTAGGACTACTGCGTTTGATACTCGTCATTCCACACAGCATAGTTGGGTGCAGATACAGTGAGGAATGTATAACGAGCCCTATACTGGAAAACTTCAGTATTTCACGTGCCATACATTGTAGAATATTTTTGTCTCAATAGGCCATAGGATGTCACATAGGCCCTACATATGACCTTAAATCCAAATTGCATATCTTTTATTCCAAAAGTATGTACAATTAAAAGAAATAAAATACAACAGGGCAGAACAAACCATATAAGATTAGACAATAAAGAAAAAGGAAAAGAACTAAGAAACAGATAAGGTCATATTTTAGAACTGACTCACTCCGTGATTACAAAACGGGGGAAGAATTCTACTCATAATTGGTCAGAACTGACTCACTCCTTGATGATAAGGTGGGGCTGCGGGCTTTTCCCACTACCGGCCCTTTAAATATTGAGCTGAGGCGCGCTGCGCGCCTATGCAGAACCCAGAGAGACAGGATCAGGCAGCAGCGTCCCTGCCACGTAGGTGCAGTCGTCAGCAGCACCAGGGGCGCAAAGAAGACACAGTCGTCAGCGGCTTCCTGCCGCAAAGATGTATCCTGGCGGCGGCTCCATGCTGTAATGAGACAGCGGCGGCCCCTCCTGCTGCGTTCAGCAGCGTTGGGCTACGAAGCAGCGGCAGCAGCGGTCTGAGACGGCATAGGCCGCGTCAACAGGGACCGGCGGTGTTGGGATGGTGGAGGAACAAGAGCAGCTGGAGGTGAGAGGCTGCTTGCGGGATGGGCTTCACGAGCAGCATCGTAACAGCATGCCCTTCCCTCTGGCCCTGGCCACCAATCCAATGCATTAGAATACCTAAAAGCTGCTTTGAAAGTGCCTGAAAAATGGAATAGAAATAAAAAATAAAATAAACAATCTCTTCTCAAAAATCTCTTCCTTCAAAACCTCTTGTTTGAATAGCCTCTTTGTGATCCTGAGGGTATTGTTACGATCCTTCTTGCGGAGCCCATCCAGTGAGCAGGCCCTTCACTTACCCCAGCCCGACTCCACTGCTGCTGCCGCTCTCCACAGCCAGCCAGGTCGCCGATGCTGTTTATTCGCGGCAGGAAGGGCCGCCGATGTCTGTCTGTCTTCGCGGCTTGTGAGTTGCCGCTGCTGCCTCCGTCTTCGCGGCCTTAGCACTGCCGGTGCTGGGACCTTCAAGCGGCAGGAAGCCGTGCCACTGTTTCCAATCTTTATGGCCCACGGCCATCTCCGAGGAGTCCTCTTCGCAGCCTGTGCTACTCGGGCTCCTGCCAACGCCATCTTGTGGCCTAGGGGCCACTCCTGATGCCTGCCTTCTTCCTCCTCTGTCTGTGTGGCAGGGACGCTGCTGTCCATGGTCCTGCTCTTCTCTGGGCCTTCCTCTAGGTGCTGGCGCACACCTCTTCAAAGATATTTAAAGGCCAGCGGCGGGAAAAGCCCGCGGCCCCACCGGAAGTTCTCATCAGTCTACTTCCTACTTCTGCCCTATAAAAGAGCTCACTTCCAGTTCCTCAGGGCCTTCAGATACAGAATCCACAGCTGTCTGTGCTCCTCTTCGGGTCAAGGTCCTCTGTGGTCTTCACTTGCCTAGATGGTTCTTCGGTCGTGTTCCTGGTGTCTTCGTCCTGATGTTCCTGGTCTCGTCCTTCATCACCTGTTCCATGTCCTGATGTTACGTGGTTCCGTTCTTGAGTCCTGATGTTTCAGATGTTCCGTGTTCCTGATGTCTTAGTCCTGATGCCTTCATCTTCACCTCTGCAACCAGTTCTCAGTTTCCTGCATCCACCTTTTCTGGCGTGCCACCGTCGTGGTCCGTAACCAGCCCATGGTAGGGCGTTTCGTGGTACAAGGCCTTCTCATCTGCAGCACAAGTCTCCGGAAAACCCTTTTTTTTAATGTTCCGAGTCTTGAATCCTGAGTATTGAATCCTGTCCCGGTCTTCGGAGTTCCTTGCCTGCTTCCGTCCATGCCCAAGACTCTTCCAAAACCTGTTCCGTTCCAGTGTGGTCTGCGACCAGACACAGGCGGCTGTGTAGGGCACGCCCAGGTGCAGGCCTCTACTGAATCTTTGACATGTTCCAGTCTCATGTTCCACTTCTTCGCCTGGAGTCTGCTTCGCGCTCAGCTGGGTCCGCGACCAGCCATGGGCTGCTGTATAGGGCGTGCTGTGATGCAGTTCTTGCCCAGTACTTTCGCCTGAGTCCTGAAACCTTGCCTGAGATCTGAGTAACCTGAATCCTTGTCCGAGTCTTTCCAAGTTCCAAGTCTTCGTCTGAGTAACCTGAGGCCTCGTCTTATTCCTTTCAAGTTTCAAGTCCTCGTCTGAGTCCTTCCAAGTTCCAAGTTCTCGTCTTGTTCCTGCTTTCAGCCTCCGTCTGGCCTCATGCACTCGTCGTTCCCAAGCGGAGGGTCCGAAAGGGCTTTCGAGTGGCCGAAGGGCTACTCCTGAGACCAGCATTGCGTTACTGGGTCTCCTTGGTGCGTGTGGGTTCAGCAGAGGGCTGATCCTGCTTGGTGTCTGCTCCGAGTTCCTTGCTTTAGTTCCAGTTCTGCTTTGTTCCTGCTCCGCCTATGCTTGCATGTGCTCAGGGCTCCTTTCTGAGTCGTGCCGTGGTTCAGGGGCTCATGCTCTCTCATGAGCTAGCGGCCGCACCCGTATCAGGACCTGTAGGTTGCAGTCGCAACAGGTATCTCCAGCTCTCTAACTACTTGGCTTTGAGATTCTGGAGGAATCTCTCCCTCTTCATTTCCTTAGCTCTTAGCTCAACCCACTCCTCACCCACTGAATTTCTGGCCATGATCCAAGGGACTTTATATACCCCCCTTGAATTCCTTACCCCAAAAACTGGGGCAATATCATTGGAAGGAATAAAAAATGTCAAAACCCCTCCTATTGCCCCTAACTAGCAAAAAATGACATAGGGATATGGTTAGTGATATGCCAGTAGGAGGGGTTTTGAAATGGAGAGTGAGAGGAGGTATTGACAGCTGGTGGGGAAGTTATAGAAGAGACTTCCTACTTTGAACTGGGAGTGGCATATTTGATTTAGTGTGTAACAGCGAGGAGTTTGGCTTCCATAATAGCAGCTAGATGTTAGGAATTAGCTCTCGAGGAGGGAGGAGTTAGCAATCTGTTGGACTCCATAGGCGGAGTTAGCAATCTGTTGAGGATCTCTTCCTGAGGTAGGAGGAGTTAACAATCTTGTTAGGGTCTGTTGTAGATCTGCTGCTGGATACTCCTTTAAGGGGAGGAGTTAGCAATCGGTTCAGACTCTGATAGGATCTGCTATGCTGATGGGAGGAACAAACAGATGGGAGTAGCAATCTGGTTATGATATAGACTGCCGTTGGCAATCTGTACCAACGGAGTGCTAGAGAGGGCACCCAGCTGGAAAGGAATGTAAATAGGTGAATCCTTGGGCCGATGGCAGATGACAGAGCCCCCAGGAGGATATCCTGAGAGGGACCACTGGCTAGGCTTGAATATGGAGACAGACACAGATAGTTCTTTTATTAGACAGGTTAGTAGAACCACCAGAGGTGGCAGTAGTGAGCTGATATGCCCGACAGGGCTGAAGTCCCTCAGATATTGGAACTGCGATCCCAGAGTTGCTGGCCTGGATTGGCCACTGTTGGAAACAGGATGCTGGGCTTGATGGACCCTTGGTCTGACCCAGTATGGCATTTTCTTATGTTCTTATGTTCTTATGACCTGTAGAAAGACCATAGATAGTGAGTAGACAGGGTATGCTGTATACATAGCCAGAAGTAGATGACAAATCTCACATAGGGTCTTAAGGAGACTCAGTAGCTGGAAAGAGTTAGGCCCTCGAGGAGCGAGTACCTGTCCCAGGGTAAGCTCTGAGTGGTGGTAACTCACAAATGTCTGTATCTGCGATAGCTTCCAGGCAGTAGAGAATCTTCAGAGTGTCCAGGAACATGGGCCCTCGAGGAGCGAGTACCGGTTCCTATCTGCAATCTGAAATAGAGAAATGAGAGCGAGGCCCCCGAGGAGCGGGTACCCCTGGTAAGTCCGAGGCGGCAGAGTAGCTTGGAAGAATCCGTAGTGAGTCCAAATCAAAGTCCGAATTCATAGTCCGATTCGTAGTCCTTCGTAGTCCTTGCTAACTCAATCTGTTAGCGAAAGTATGAGACCTTTTATGTTGGAAGTGGATGACATCAATACAGGGGGATGCCCCTGAGGTTCTCGCACTTGCTGGTACATACTTCGGAACGCGCGCGCCCTACGTCATCAGGAACATGGCGGATCCGCAGCGTTGAGCTGGTCTGGGGACACTGGAGAGAAGCGACATGGAGATGCCATGGCATCAAGCCGTCCATCAGGCCCAGACGGAGTCGCCACAGAGGAAGAGTGGGTGGAGTGAAGGCAAAAAGCAGCCATGAACGCAACACTAGAAGACTGCTATGGTTGCGGAATTGATTACTGGATACCAGCTCACGACAAATTTGATCAAACTCCCCTTTGAAAGGGTCATGGTATTTGGAAAAGATCTGGAAAAAATGACCAAATTTTGGGGGGACTCTAAAATCTCGAAAATTCCAGAAGCCTGACCTAAGGGTCTGTTATTTTCTGCCCAATCATAGAATAGATTTCGGGACACTAGGAGGTTTAAACACAGATGTTCTGTCAGGCAATTTGGAAGGATTCAGTCCTTTTGAGCAAGAAAAAGGGGTGGTAAGGAGGGTTCCACATGATCTTATGGATCTTCCCTTACTTCCCAATGGGGTTTTTGGGACCAAGAATCCAATACAGGAGATAGGAAACAGCCTGTATATGTTTATCATAATTGGGTCTGCATTACTAGAGAGCGATCTTGGAAATAATACAAGAAAGATATGCCCTGGAATTTTCCCATCCTATTTCAGATGCTTTTATGGCTTCCCCTGGTCATTCAGTCAAGAAGGAGAAGGCAGTCAAGAGCAACGCTCCACAGTCTCCTCTGCTTGAAAGCGGTAATGCTGGTCCCAAGATCTCAATGGGGTCAAAGATGGTATTCAATTTACTTTGTGGATCCAAAGAAAAAGGGGTCATTTCAGCCCATTCTGGATTTGAAACTTGTCAAAATGTTTTCCAGAGGGTCTCATTTCAGAATGAAGATGTTGAGGTTGGTCATCGTAACTTCATTGGATCTTACAAAACCATATTTGCACATACCAGTCAGTGTGTCATCAGAGGTTCTTCAGTTTGTGATGCTAGAGGGGGTATTTTCAGTTCCAAGTCCTGTCTTTCGAGCTGGCTATTGCTTCACAGATCTTTTAAAAAAATGATGGTGGCGGTGGCACTGCAAAAGGAGGGAATCTTGCACCCGTACCCGTAAAATTACAGCAGGAGAGTCTTTTGGCCAGCAACAGAGTGATGCACCTGTTACAGGAATTGAGTTGGATGGTAAATTTCTTCCAAGAGCAGTTTATTACCTTTCTGAGAGCCTGTTCGACCTTTCTGAGAGTCTGTTATTACCTATCTGAGAGTCTGTTTGACACAAATTTAATTCGTGTCCATTTAACAGAGCAAAACGTTAAAAAATTGCAGCGTGGATTCAACTGATGATGTCATCCAGACATCCAATGGTGGGAAGTTATCTGCTGCTTCTGAGTCCCATAGCAACGACATTGGATCTAGTCCCCTAGGCAAGACGTACATGAAACTCCTTCAGAGAACTTTGCTGTCCAAATGGGATCCTCAGTCATTTATTTATTTATTTATAACTTTTTATATACCGAGGTTCAATTAACAAGATCAATTATCACTTCGGTTTACATTACAACCAGCAAAAAATAACAGAGACAAAGTCTTGTTTTACAATGAACAGAGTAGAAGTAACCTGGATTAAAACAATGAACAGGGTAGAAGTAACCTGGATAAACATAAAATGGGTGAAGCAAGTATAGAGAATTGGGTCTGTATAACTTGGGCGAAAAGCAGGGACATTAAATAGGGGAGGACTATGAAGGCCTCAAGTTGGATAGAGTACTCATGATGCGGATAAGAACCAAGGCTGAAGTGAGTAGTTATGGGAAGGCTTGTCATAGGCCTATTATATCTGACTTCCAATGCTAGAACAGGTGAAAGCAAGTTTGGCATGGTGGATGGATTCCAAGAATCTGATGAAGGGAATGGGGTGCGAAACACCAGCATGGATAATGGTTATGACAGACACCAGCCTTTCTGGCTTGGGGGCCCATTTTCTAGGGCAGATTGCTCAGGACTTGTGGTCACAGGAGGAAACAAAGTGGTCTATCAATCGTCTAGAGACCAGAGCCATTTGTTTGACCCTCCTCATGTTTGCATCCCTTCTCATAAGTCAGGCAATAAGGGTAATGTCAAACAGTGCCACAGTAGTAGCATATGAGAATCATCAAGGGGAAACCAAAAGCCCTCAGGTGTCAGAGGAGGTAGATTTGCTACTGTGCTAGGCCGAACAGAATCTGAAGATGATATCCACCTCCCACATTGCAGGAGTGGAGAATGTTCAAGCAGATTTTCTCAGCAGAAATGTTGTGGACCCCTGGTCACATAAGCATTTCCTCGGATGGTGTTTAAGCAGATAATAGACAAATGGGGAACACAATTGATGGCTCTGATGACAACCAACATGAAAACACAAGTACAGTGCTTTTTCAGTGGGAAAAAGTAAAAAGGGTCTGCCGGTTTGGATGTCTTGGTTCAGCATTGGTCAATGGAAGCAGTTTTGTTCGTATTCCCTCCAATATTCTTGATAGTGAGGGTGATTCAGAGGGTTTCGAGTCATTGGGGCCTAGTAATCCTGGTGGCTCTGGATTGGCCAAGATGTCCTTAGTATGCAGATTTTATCAGTCTTTTGGATGGGACTCCACTGAGGTTTCCTCAATGCAGAGATCTGCTCTTGCAGAGGCCAGTTCTTCATGAGAATCTAGATCGGATTTATCTTACGGCTTGGCCCTTGAGAGGGCTCATTTGAGCAGAAAGGTTATTCTCAGGTGGTGGTAAACACACATCTAAAGGCTACGCAATCTTCTACTTCCTTGGCTAATTAGATTTGAAGGATTTTTGAGCAGTGGTATTCCAGAAGGCAAATAGTCCCTAGGAGCACATCAGTGCAGGACGGTCTTTCCAAAGCATTAGCTCTTAACTCCATGAGGGTGCAGATTGTTGCTATTGCATGTTATAGGGGCTATGTGCTGGGAAGGATTTTATCCTCACATCCCAATGTTTCTCATTTTCTTAAAAGAATTAATCACATTAGGCCTCTGGTAAGGGACCCCCATTTCCTCCCCATTTCCTCCTGGGATCTGAGCTTAGTATTGACCTTCTTAGCAGATTTGCAATTTGAGCCTATTCGGACAATTTCACTGAAGTTTTTCTCATAGTGATTTGTTCAGCCACAAGGATTTTGGATTTACAAGCTCTTTCTTGCAGACAGCATGTTTTGGTGACTGTAAGAGATTCGGTGAAGATTCATATGGTTCCATCCTTTTCCCTAAAGTCATTTTGTCCTTTCAATTGAATCATTTGGTCTATTTGCCTTCCTTTCATAAATATGTTCCTAAGAGGGAATACAGTAAATATCATTCCTTGGATGTGTGGAGAGCTCTTTTGAGATATTTGAAAGTCACTAATGAATTCAGGAAATCAGATCGCCTGTTTGTTTGGCACAGTGAAGTTAAAAAAAGTGAGGCGGCAACAAATGCATTATTAGTGCATTGGATTAAGGATGTTATTGTGGCCATTTACATTGATAAGGGTTAAACCATTGCCCAAGTCAATGAAGGCACATTCAAGCAGCCTTTTGGACAGTGGTACACTTGGTTTCACCACAGGAGTTTTGTAAAGCAATGACCTGGTATTCTTTGCATTCTTTTTCAAAACATTATAGTTTGGATGTGAAATCGAGAGAGGAGGTCTCCTTTGCGGGGGAGGTTTAAGAGCAGGTTTGGTAGTCTCCCAGCCAGTTCAGGAGTAGCTTTGATACATCCTATTCATCTGGACTGGTCTGACTGGATGATGAGGAAGGAGAAATGTATTCTTGCCCGATAATTTCCTTTCCTTGAATCCAGTCAGACCAGTCCAGAACCCACCCTGCACTTCCAAACTCCGTGTTCCCTTTCAATTCTCAAAACACTGTGAGAAAGATAGTTGCTACCAGTGAATCTTGGTGACTTAGTATAGTAGGTATCAGACTTGTACAGAGTTGTTTTTTTATTTCTTTGTATGTTCTGGAAAGCCTTCTGGTTAAGGGGTTGATAAATTCCTAACTTAGGGGGTCATTTATCAAAATGCACTAAGGCATTTTCGCATGCGTTAAGGGCTTATCGCATGCGAAAAGCCCTGTTAACGCCATCAAAAAGGGGCGGGCCGGGGCGGAGTCTGGACAGGCTGGGGGCTGGTCAGGACAGCGCCATTTTGCGCTGTTCCGGGGAAGCACACGCCAGCAGTTGACTGGCACGCACAACTTACGTCTGCGCCTTAAGTAATAAAAGAAAAAAACCTAGGGTCGATAGGATGGGTTTAGGAGTCGGGGAGGAGAGGGGAAAAGGGAGGAAAGCTAGGTAAGGGGAAAGGAGAGTTCATTCCCAGTCCGCTCCTTAGTTGGAACGGACTGGGAGGGAACTGGGAAAGGCCTTCTTGCATCGCCGCGTGTTGTTTTTTAAAATCCCCCCTCACGTGAGAGAGGCCACCCACCCGCTCATGCATACGTAGATATTAAAATCTGGCGTGCATTTGCGCGTGGGAATCATATTTTATAACATGCATGCATCGCCGCGAGCATCTTATAAAACAGCCGCGGCTATCTGTGCTTGCCAGGAACCACGTGGACATGGACACGCACCCACGCCTTTTAAAATCTAGCTTTAAGTTTTCAGCTGAAAATTCACATAAATGTAATTCCCTAAAAGTTAGGCTCCTAAATTTAGGATGGATATTTATTTGCCTAGATTTATGATTCTAAATTAGGTGCCTAGTTCTGAAAATCAGTGCTAAGCTCCTAACTTTAATTCCCTGCCCTAACTCCACCCCTGTAGCCACCCAATTTTTAAGATCCTAAATTTAGGAGCCTAATGAAACTAGGATCCTAAATCTAGGAACTCGGCCCTAGTAAATTTTCAAAAGGGCCAATTTAGGGCCTAAATCCAAAAGTTAGGAGCCTAAAATTTTGAAAATTGACCCTGAAGAGCAGGAAGAAGGGAGGAGGTATCCAATTGGCTTGCATCCAACTGACCCATGCAGGCTAATTGGACGCCTTCCAGGCTACTTCACTAGCAGCAGCAGGGCAACCACAACTTTTAGGTGTTGTTGGCCCGGAGACCCAATTCCGTTAGAATTCCAGAGTCTTCAGGTCAAATCCGGAGAGTTTCCAAGTATTTAAAATATTCTAGAGATTTCCAGCCTGCAGCTGGAGCAGAAAAGCCAGCTCCTTACGACTCCATAGTCAGCAAGGTGGTTCTTCTAAGAATTCTCTTCCAATTCATGTGCTCCCAGAGAGTGAATAGCTCTTACATACAACTTTATGTACTCTCACGGGCTAAAAATAACTTCAATTAAATTCTATTTTCTCTGGGACTTCAGTTCAGGAATGTTGTATCTTAGGCTTTTATTTTTATTGATTATAAAACAAAACAGCAGCAAACAGCAAAACACTAATGCTTCTGGAAATGGATCTCTAGAGTTCTAGAAATATAGCATAAGATGGCAGATAAAGACACACCCCCCCCCTTCCTCACAGCCCATCCAATTTACCCCATTTTCCCTGTCTAGTGCCGTACCATGGACCCTGCCTGCTCTGCAGCTGTACCCTCGCCTTGCTACTGCTGAGATATCCCCTCTACCTGTCCCAGGCTTTCCTGAATTCCGTTACCAATTTTGCCCCCATGGCTCCACCGTCTGTTCCGTAAAGCTGCCACCCTTTTTGTGAAGAAATATTTCTTTACGTTATGCCAGGGCTCTACCTCTTTCCAGGCTCACATGACCCTTTGCTATAACTTTTTCCACTGAAAAATGCTGGTAAATTCTTTGTATCTTTGAGATATTGAAATGATCTCTCTTATACTCCCCATTTCCCCCTCTCCCCTGTAGGGCATACACATTTAAGTCCTTAAATTCCATCTCACAGGGCCTAATTCTAATGTAATTCATTTATATTGTATGACAGTGCTGGGTTTAGTAAGTGAGCTTATACATTGTACCAATGTGGTTACTATGTTCATGGTTTCCAGTTATTTCACCCCCCCCCCAAAAAAAAAAATCACTTATATTTGATATCACCTAACATATATCATATGAATGTCACTAGCCTCAAAGCCATACTGAACACCGTTATCATTCTGTGTTTCTAAGTCTAGCCCAATGCATGATTAGGTGGATGTACTATTTTGAGATCTGGCTGCCAGCCGAAGGTTGAGTACAAGAATTATACTCACAATACCTTAAAGAGGGATGCACTCTCTGACAAAATGCCAGGATCTGACATAAGCAAGGGGGATCTTGGATAATTGGTGCTCCACACCCCAAACCCACTACAATATCAGAAGGGAAAAAGCAATAAAATCCCATGCAATCTACATGTAACGAAAAGCTACTAAAATTTGACTAGGAAATCACATAGCTAGGATTACAGTGCCAGATGGACAGGAAGCAGGGAACAGGCTAAAGGCTGAAATGCACCATTTCCTTTCTAAATATTTAAATATTAGCAGACTTGGACCATGAAGCAGTTTGCTTGGCTTTGTCATTTGAGGAAGAATGGAAAGTTGATGGATGAGCTCAGCAGCTTCGCACTCCAGCAGCGCTGGCAGCCGACGCCTCACCTCTCTGAATCACTTTCACTAGCGCTGTTTTCCCTGCATTATCCAGGCCAAGTACAAGAAGCGTCACCTTCCTGAGCAAAGAGAACAGAAAAATGTTAGCAAGGATTTTTGTAACTCTTCTAAAGCAACATTTCCTCCTACCCTTCTGTGAGAAGGTCCAGATGAAGATTCTATTTAAGGAATCAAAACGCCAGGGCTTTTTAAAAACATAGCAAAATACATAGAAACATAGAAATGAGGGCAGAAAAAGACCAAACGGTCCATCCAGTCTGCCCAGCAAGCTTATGGTAGTATCTACTGCACCATACAAGTCACCCCTATACTTATCAGTTTCCCAGAACGTCAAAGTCAGGGCCCTTGTTGGTTGCTGTTTGAGTCAAATTCCCCATTACCTCTTGCCTTTGAAGCAGAGAGCAATGTTGGAGTTGCATCAAAAATCATCAGGCTTATCGGTTAAGGGTGGGAACTGCCGCATAAGCAAGTTACCCCCATGCTTATTTGTTTTCCCAGACTGTACAATTCAATGTCCTTTTTGGTTGCTGTCTGAATCTATTTCCCCTTTTCCTCTTTTCCCCCTGCTGTTGAAGCAGAGAGCAATGATGGAGTTGTATTAACAGTATGAAGGCTTATTGGTTAAGGGTAGTAACCGCCACACCAGCAAGTTACCCCCATGCACTCTAGAGATCCACAGTGTTTATCCTATGCCCTTTTGAAATCTTTTACTATTTTTGTCTTCACCACCTCCTCCGGAAGGGCATTCCAGGCATCCACCACCCTCTCCATGAAGAAATATTTCCTGACATTGATTCTGACTTGTCCTCCCTGGAGTTTCATTTCGTGACCTCTAGTTCTACTGATTTCTTTCCAGCGGAAAAGGTTTGTTGTTGATTGTGCATCATTAAAACCTTTCAGGTATCTGAAGGTCTGTATCCTATCTCCCCTGCACCTCCTCTCCTCCAAGGTACACAACCTCTCCTCATAAGTCATTTAATAGAGACCACCCACCATTTTGGTCGCCATCTCTGGACCAGCTCCATCCTCTCTCTGTCCCTTTTGAGATATGGTCTCCAGAACTGAACAAAGTCCTCACCAAGGACCTGTACAAGGGGATTATCTCCTTTTTCTGATTGGTTATTCCTCTCTCTATGCAGCCCAGCATTCTTCTAGCTTTAGCTATTGCCTTCTCACATTTCTTTGCCATCATCAGATTGCTAAAAACTAATCATCCCAAGGTCCCTCTCTTGCTCCGTGCACAACAGCCCTTCACCCCCCCCCCCCCCCCAATACATACAGCTCTTTTGGATTACCACATCCCAGATACATGACTTGCACTTCTTGGCATTGAATCACAGCTGCCATATCTTTGACCACTGTTCAAGCTTCCTTAAATCACGTCTCATTCTCTCTACTCCTTCCAACATTTCCACTCTGTTGCAGATCTTAATATCACCTGCAAATAGACAAACTTTACCTTCTATCCCTTCCTCAATGTCACTCACAAATATATTGAACAGAATCGGTCCCCACACTGATCCCTATGGCACTCTACTTAACACCGTTCTCTCTTCAAAATAGGTTCCATTTACATCACATGCTGTCTTCTATCCATCAACCAGTCTGTAATCCACGCCAGCATCTTGGCGCTCACTCCCAAGCTTCTCGTTTTATTCATGAGTCTTCTATGTGGACCATAACAAAAGCTTTACTAAAATCCAAGTAAATCACATCGAGCGCTCTTCCCTGATCCAACTCTCTAGTCACCCAATAAAAAAAAATCAGATTCATCTGACAAGACCTTCCTAGGTGAATCCATGCTGCTTTGGATTGAGCAACCCACCGGATTGTAGATAGTTCACTATCCTTTCCTTCAGCGTCTCCATTAATTTTCCCACCTCCTCTCTGCTACCACTCTTGTGAAGCGGGACCACCACCGGTCTTCTCCAGTCACTTGGCACCAGTCCTGTTTCCAAGGATCTATTGAAGAGGTCAAGCAGTGGACCCACCTGCACATCTCTGAGCTCCCTCAGTATCCTGGGATGAACCTCATCATGCCCCATGGCTTTGTCTGCTTTCAGTTTTCCTAGCTCTTCCCATACATTCTCTTCTGTAAATGGAGTTTCATCTACTCCACCCCTATCCATTGTCTTGTAACTAGCAATGGTCCTTCTCCAGAGTCTTCTTTAGTGAACACCAAACTGAAGTATTTGTTTAATATTTCAGCCATTTCTTCATCTCTCTCCACACACTGATCTTTGTCACCTTTCAGTTTCACTATACCACTTTGGACCTTTCTCCTTTCTCTGATATATCTGAATAATGTTTTGTCACTCCGCTTTACCTCTTTGACAATCCTTTCTTTTGCCTGTCTTCACTAGATATTCTTCCCTGTGTTCCTCTTTCTGGGATCCTTTATACTTCTTGAATGCTGCTATTTTTGCTTTTATTATGTTAGCCACCTCGTCTGAGAACCTGATCGGTTTCTTATTTCTCTTACTTTTGTTTACTTTTCTAACATATGGATTTGTACTTTGTAATTGCTCCTTTTAGTTTGGCCCAGTGTTGTTCCACTGCTCCCATTTTCTCCCAGTCTTCTAGTTCTACCTCCAGGAACATCCCCATTTTGACAAAGTCCATATTTTTTAAATGCAAAACTTGGGTCTTCATGTGACTTCTTTGTATCCTATTTGCGATATCAAACCATACTGTTTGATGATCACTGGTCCTGAGGTGGGCACCCACCCAGACATTAAAAGACATTATCCCCATTAGTGTGCACCAGGTCCAGTATAACTCCATCCCTTGTGGGTTCCATTATCATTTGTTTGAAGAGAGCCCCTTACAGAACATTCACTATCTCTCTACTTCTGGTAGATTCTGCAGAAGGGATTTTCCAGTCTACGTCTGTCAGATTAAAGTCTCCAACAATCAACACTTCACCCTTCTTTCCCACCTTTTGGATGTCTTCGACCAGATCTCTGTCTTGTTTTTCTGTTTGAGTCGGAGGCCTGTAAACCACACCAGTAAAAATGGATGCACCATCATCTTTTTTTAGGACAGCCCATAATGCTTCTTCTCTACCCCTTCTAGCTGACTGCCTTTTCTGTGGGTATGTGATGACAATTATTTGTCACATGCATCCTGCCTTGCTTTTTGTGTTATGTGGATTCCAGCTATGGACACGTCATGAGTGGTACAAAAGCTGCTAATGAAGGGCCTTTCTGAATGGTTTGCTGTCTAGCTCTGTCTCACCTGATTGGCTCCTGTTGCATCTGCATCCAGGTCCAGCAGTTGTACAGGAGATGGAACATAGTCCAGTGGTCTAGAGCAAAAAGGATAGAATCGTTCTTCTCTTTATACCTGTATCACCAAAGAAAGAAAAATATGTTTTCTCTACTTTTCTATTCTAATCAAACCAGAAAAGGGATAAGTTGATGTAGTTGTTTATTTATTTGCTTAAAACAATTTTAGCCCACTTATATCAACATCTGTTGTTCTAGGTGGATAACAGTGTATAATAAAATCATTTAAAACATTTTTAAGATGCAAAAAGACAGATTTACAGACATGCAAGCCTGATGGACAGTATGTAGCACCGTTTCCAAACTTACTCCTGTTGATGCAGAAGAAGACATCGAATACAAGGTTGATGCCATCCTTGATGTAAGAAAGAGAGGCAGAGTTTGGGAATACCTCCTGTCATGGGAGGGATACTGACCAGAAGAAAACTCTTGGGAACCTTTGGCTAATATCATGGACAAAGAGATGCTTCATCAATTTCATCGATCGCATCCTCAAAAACCAAGACCAGATAGGGGGTCTGGAGGGGGCCCTTTGAAGGGAGTACTGTTGCGTCCATTGGTCTCAGACGGCTTTGACCTCTTTGCCTCACCTTTCTTCCTTCTCTCTCCTCAAGCCTTGGGAAGATGGTTGCTGCCGCGTCTTCATGCCGCTCTCTCCGGCATCCCCGGAATGGCGACGTTGTTCGCCATGGATTTCCTGAGGGCCTCCTAGGGTGCGCACGCCACCCACGTCTTTATCCACGTCATGGCGGGAACCTCGGGGGCGTCCCCTCCGAGTGATGTCACGCCATCCGGGTATTTAGCCTGACCTTCGTTTGCTAACAAACTGAGTTAGCAAGGATTGGATTCGCTCCGGTCTAAGCTGCTCTTCCACTCCCAGCAGCCGCTGGAAGCTCTCTCTGCCTTTCAGGGTCAACTCTAACCTGGGTACCTGCTCCTTGGTGGCCCTTGTGCTTTCTTTCAGGTACCATTCCTGGAGACTGGGTACTCACTCCTCAAGGGCCTGCTCTCCCTACCTTGGTGCCTACAGTTCAACTATTTCTGCCTACCAGGATTCTCATCTATACAGCTATCTACTTCAGTGAGTAACTAACATTGTCAGCTTGTCTCATTTTCAGCTTCAGTGCTGGAGTCTACATCCGAGACTCTCTCTTCTTCCCTGCGCTGCCTACCATCTATATGAACATAGGACTGGTCTCCTCTCCTGAGGACCCCTGGACTAATTCTACTGGATTACCTCATTGCTGCCATCCCTGGCAGTACCACCAAGCTGTATAATAAATACGAATTCTCTGTGACTGCGTGTATAGAGTCTAGCCTAGTACTGTGGTTCCTCACGGGGCTGCCATCACCGCAGTACCCAAGAATCCACTCCAACACCTCAAAACCCTAACAGAGATGCCCACAGGAGCTAGACAGTTTTCGGGAACCTAAGAAGGTATTCAAGTACTTGGGGATCTGGGTCTCAAAAATATAGGAAAAACTGTATAAAGATAATTGTACTTCAGAATTTCATAAGTTTCGCTTCTGGGTCAGATTAATTTTATCAAGATGGCCATTTTGCCCAGATTGATTTATTCTTTTATGTATCTGCCTTGTGATGTATCTAAGAGAGTCTAACAGACTCTCTGAGGAGAGTTATCTACTTTCATTTGGAAGGGTAAACCCACACGACTGAAGTACGATGAAATGGTTAAGCCAAAAGAGGTGGGCGGTCTCCGATTGCCAAACTTTATACGGTATTATTGGGCTTGTAGAATTGAATGCTTGCAGACGTGGCTGGGAATGGATCCCCCAGAGCCTTGGCTCTCGATGGAAGTGGGAGGAACGGGGGATTGTAGCTTGGGATCATTGTTGCATATGTTGCCTTCGGCTAACATATATAGGCAAAGTGTACAAGGGCACCCGTTTTTAGCCCATACACTTCGAGTGTGGTGAGCAATTAAATTGCAGATTAAAACATTAGAGACCCCGAGGTCTTATAAGTGTCCTTTAATGTGGAATCAAGGTCTATCCAAACCTACCTTCTCTCCAGATGTAGCTCTGGATCTTCGGATTGGACTTCGTTCCGCACCTTCGCTGCTTGCCCTGACCCGGACCTCTGGCCTTATCTTCGTCCTCAGCTTCACCGTCCTCAAGGCACCCGCACCTAAGTCCTGCCAGCCCCAGCACCCAAGGGTCCAACCTGCGGGGAACGAGGGCTGGTATAGGTGAAGCTCCTGCCCGGTTGTCCTCACCAGCTCCACCTGCTGAAGGTGAGATCCATTGGGGGCAATCCCTCAGTGGCCATATCATTACTCGTCCCAGTCCAAGAGTCCACAACCATAACAGTTTGCAAAGGCCAGAGGTCCGGGTCAGGGCAGGCAGCGAAGGTGCGGAACGAAGTCCAATCCGAAGATCTAGGGCAGGCAGCAGACAGGCAAGGATGAGGTAACAGGCCAAGTGTCGAGTCGGACAGCGGGCAGGCAGAGACGAGAAGACAAGCCG
The DNA here is from genome assembly GCF_901001135.1 of Rhinatrema bivittatum. NCBI lineage: Eukaryota > Metazoa > Chordata > Amphibia > Gymnophiona > Rhinatrematidae > Rhinatrema > Rhinatrema bivittatum. The sequence continues at coordinate 295,562,322 of NC_042620.1, forward strand.
AGTTCAAACCCGGAGAGCAAGCCGAGGAAGGAATCACAGGAACTGGAGGACGAGGAGGAGACCAGAGACAGGAATGGAGGCATGGGCAGGAAAACAGGAACTGGATTGTCAGGAATTCAAGGACTGGAGCAGGAACAGAACCAGGAACAGGTTTAAAAGGTGAGAGATGTCTGGAACAGCAACTAGCACTCCGAGGAGACGACCTGTTGCAAAGGCAAAGAGCTGGAGACTGCTGTGGGGTTTAAATACCCCTCTGGAGTGACGTCATCCATCAGGGCCGGGCCGAGGTTTCCCGCCGCAGCCCCTTTAAAGGGCGGAGTCTCTCGTGTGAGTGTGCCTAGGGAGAGCCCTGCCGGTCGGAGAAGGACGGCATTTGCTGCCATGTGTGAGGCCGCGGTCGGCCTGCTGCGGAGTGGGGTGCATCGCACTGGACTGCGGCGGCGACCAGCAACAGAGAAGGTGGGGGGTCCGGCTGAGGCCTGCCGCAGCTGGGAGCCACGACAGAACTTTAGTTTAAATTTAATTTGTATCCATTTTACTAATTTTTACAATGTCTGTATCCCCTATATTTTAAGCATAAATACTCCTAGTTTGGTTTTCTCTCTTTACTTTATTTAAATTTTAATGAACTTATTTTTAATTATTTTGCACTTTTTAAATTTATTTTAAATAACTTGCAATGTATTTTGAATTTTGTATTTATTTATTGTACACCATCTAGATTGTTTACAGATTGACGTTATATAAAACAAACAAATAAATAAATAAATAAGCTTACCCCCAATACTCTCATAGGAATATAAGATGTGCCGGGCTCGGTCAGACCAAAGGTCCATCAAGTACATCATCCTGTCCCCAACAGTGGCCAAATGGCCAGTACAAGTCACAAGTTGTTCAGTCCCAGGGAAAAGCTGTGGCTTCCCCAGGTCCACCTGGCTAATAATTGTTTAAGGGCTTTTTCTCTAGGAACTTGTCCAACCTGCTTTCAAACATCACTATGCTAGATGCCTTGATCACGTCCCCTGGCAACAAATTCCACAGATTAATTGAATGAAAAATTTTTTTTTATCCATTTGTTACCTGCTAGTTTCATGGAGTGTGTCCTAGAGCTATTTGAAAGTGTAAATAACCATTTTATATTTACCTGCTCCACGCCTCATGATTTTGTAAACCTCTATCATATCCTCTCTCAGCTGTCTCTTCTCCAATCCTGTTTGACCTCTCTTCATAAAGGAGCTGTTTCAGCCCGTTTATCATTTTTTGTTGCCCTTCTCTCACTTACTCCGCATGCTCTCATTCCCTCCCATTCACTCATCCACCCCCATGCTTGCTCTTCTCCCCTTCTTGCTCCTCTCTTCTCCCACTTTGCCCCCATGATTTCCCTCCTTATTCACCCCATGCTCTCTCTCTCTCCATCCATCACCCACTTCCTATGAACTCTCGCTTTCCCTCACCCCTATGCTCTCTCTCCATCTGACCACTGTCTTCCTTACTTTCCCACCTTCCTTACTTTCCTTACTTCCTTACTTTCCCACCTTCCTTACTTTCCCATAAACTACTCCCCCCCCACACACACACATATCACTCACCCCCCCCCCCCCCACCCCCCCATGCTCTCTCTTCTTTCTACCTCTGCACAATAGATAGTGTAGTCATTAGCCAGCAAAATGCTTCAGTAGAGTCAGTGGCATAAGAACATAAGAAATTGCTAGACTGGTTCAGACCGAGGGTCCATCATGCCCAGCATCCTGTTTCCAACAGTGGCTAATCCAGGATACAAGTACCTGGCAAGTACCCAAACGGTAAATAAATCCCATGCTACTAATTCCAGTAATAACCAGTGACTATTCCCTAAGAAATTTGATTAATAATAGTTTATGGACTTCTCCTCCAGGAACTTGTCTAAACCTTTTTTAAACCCAGCTATGCCAATTGCTTTAACCACATCCTCTGGCAATGAATTCCAGAGTTTAAATGTGCACTGAGTGAAAAAGATTTTTCTCCAATTTGGTTTAGTTCTTTCATGATATTATAAGACCTCTATCATATTCCTGCTCAGCCATCTCTTCTCCAAACAGCAGCTAAAGATTGCAGAACATGAAACGCTACGGCTCTTTTGGGACTTTGAAGGTAGGGTCTGAGATCCCAACTAGCACTTTGCTTTATGACTTCAGCTCACCTGGGTCTTTACCGGACGGGTCTGGGCTTCCCTGTCAGCACTTTTCTTTCCCTTCTGGGGCTCGTCTTTTTCAGTCGGTGGAGGCCCAAACTCCCTGCCCACATTTCATTTTTTCCAGTCGCCCAGATCAGCCCAACGGATGATACCTGCAGCACTTGGGGTGCCCCTTATCTCAGGGCACCCCGGGAGGCTGCCCCTCGTCTCAGGGCACTCCGGGTGATTGCCCCACTCTCCCTACCCATGGGTTGGTACTAGTTCCAAATACTTAGCTTCCACTGCTCGAAATAACTGCTTAAACTTATTTATTTTAATTTTATTTATTGAATACTTTTTATAAACCGCCTTCCCGGCCTTAATAAAAGCCACCCAAGGAGGAGAACAATAAGAAATAGAATAACACATAATTTACAATCATAAAAACACCAGAAACATAAAAAAACAATCTTGTAACAAAACAGGATACCAGTATATGCCAAATGTAACAAATATGCCACCTGCATCTCATACCATCATTCCCACTATTACTTGCCTTCATTAGCAAGGGTAGAGCCAGATTTTTAACCCTTTTTGCAAAAGGCCGGATAATCAACCTCCAACCCTGGTGGCAACATATTCTTAATTTCTTTAGGTGCTAGGCTGTCTTTTCTTCCTGCCATTAGAAAGTGCAAGACTGGACAGGAAAGTATTACCGTATTTAATCTGCTCAGAAGTGCCGACAACCCTGATTCTGATCCACTGTTCCCAATCCAAGAGTGAAGATTATTTATAAAACAGAGCAAGAGAAAGAAATGTGGAGAGACACTCACGTCAGGGTGGCTCCTCCAGTCCAGCCTCTGTCCTGAGCTTCTTTGTTCTACTACTCCCTGAGTCTGCAGCGCCCAGCTAAATCTAATCTGGATTTCAATTATTCATTAGCTGCAGGAGCCTTAATCCCAGGATGGGTGAGTTTAGCTCAGCACCCGGGGGGGGGAGAAGGCAGTCCTCCATATTTTGTCTCCCTCTAGGGTTGCCAACTTTCAACGGTGAAAATTCCAAACACTCGGACACGTGGAGTAAAATATTCGCCTATGCCTTTCCACACGACTGTTTATTTTAAACTTTTATTACTTGTCTTATTACTAGAAAACTGTGCACAAAGCGAGGTACTACCAAATGATCCCAAATATAAAAATACCAATGACAGCAGGAAAACTATAATTACTTCACAACTGCTACCCCCACCATTAGGAAAACTTGCATTTGATTTGAAGAAGAATCACAAATTTTTGTCATTTATCTGGTCACACAAACTTTCTAATAACTCATTAAATCTATTTTGCCACATTACTGTTGCTTATCCCTTGAGCCAGTGCTCAGTCTCATAGTACGATACAAACAATGGTGGATAAAGCCCAAATTGGTCCATCCAGTCTGCCTAATTGAGATTCCTCTGTTTTGGGTAGATGAGTTTACAAATTCCCACATGCATCCCCAGCACCAACTTTCCCCCACCATCTTGAATTTTTTGCTTGATATCACACCCCTATACCCACCACTGCCATCCCAGGGCCAGTGCAAGGGTATTAGGTGACGTAGGCAAAGCTTACAGCCTTGTATGACCACACCCCAGTCCTCCCCAAACACAATTAAAAACTATGCAGTTATTATAACAGATTGTATGTGGAAAAGCACATTTAAAATACCGTCTTCTGAGGTAAAAATATCATGTATAACATGTATATTATATTTACATTGCTGATGGGTGCCAACTAGAAACCCTACAAAAAGGCACTTGGAACCCATATGAGATATTAGGCCTACGTAACGTGTTAGGTGAAGGCTTGGCTGCCAGAAAGTCATAATTAAACTGAACTGAAAATTACAATATAGTAAACTTCCGATACCAAAACAGCACTAACTGCCAGCACTCAAACAGTAAAAACCCCACCTAAGAAAAGACAGCACTGTAAATATTACTCCAGCCCCAATAACACCAATACACCTATTAGGAAACAACAAGCCAGGCTGCTATATATCCCAACACAGAAACTAAATGCTAGCAGAAAACCTCACACATGAAGGACATAGACAGACCCTCACCAAATATAGAATAAAGAGACCATTAAGTATAAACACAAACATGCAGACAAAAACTGAACTTGAGACCACAACAAGCCAGACTCTATATAGTATGCAAGAATGGAAAAAAAGAAATATCATTATCTTCATTCTCTCTCTCACACACACACTCACACATATTCGCTCTCATGCACAGTCCCTCTCTCTCATATACACACCTGTGTTCTCTCACAGGCTCTCACACACTCATAAGCCCTCACTTTCATCCTCACTCTCTTTCACAAGCACACAAAGGCTCTCTCACACAGGCTGTTTCTCTCAAACAGACACTGGTTCTCTCTCACACACAGGCACTCTCACATTCACTGGCTCTCTCTCCCTCACACAAACACACACACACACATACCAGGCTCTCTTATACTCACTGGCTCCTCACACTCCCACACATTCACAGGCTCTCTCTCATTCCAGGCTTCTTCTTCCGCACACCAGCAGCCCCACTGGACCTCTTGTTGTCCAGCATAGGCTGGAAGGGAGATGCCGACAGCCATGCTGGGCCTCTTATTGTTCCACCGCAAGAGGGATGGGAGGTGCCAGAGACCCTGTTGGGCCTTTTGTTGTTCTACTGTGGGCTGGAGGGGAGATGCCAGTGGCCCCATTGGGCCTCTTACTGTTCTGCCGTGGGCAGGAAGGGATCCGCCAGTGACTGAAGAAATAGAGATTCTTGCTAATGATGCCCCTGCCTGTGCTGGAATCTCAGATCACTGTTTGCTCAGCAGAGAGAGGGGGTGTTTGAAGGCAAATTCCCAGTGCTAGTATAGCACCACAGCTCCTTCAGTCTAAATTAGATGTGGGCTGCTCCGCTGGACTGCAAGGTTAAAATCTGTACAATTTCCTGACATTTTAGCCCTCCTTCTGGCTTCCAGACACTACCTTTAAATTCTATACTGTCCAGAGAAGCTCTGGAGAGTTGGCAACCCTAGCTTCCTCCTTAAGAGACAGGATACAACTACATTTCCCATAAGTCCATGTACTACTCCAATTAAGTTGCCTGTTTCCTGTGCCAGTCGAGGTTGTGGATGCTATAAAGGCAGCATTCACCACCCCTAGGGGAGAGGGAGTTTTTGCCATTGTAGACATCTACTGGCTGGACTCGGAGTGCATTCATAACAGGTTCCGGAGGAACCTAGAGCCAGTACTCCCAGCCAAGGATCATGACTACAATGGCTGAGTTAGGTGGAGGGAGATTATAAAATAGGGGAAGACGCCAGAGAGTTGAAAATGAAGGCTCATGGTTCCGTAGGCCGATGGAGACCATTTCTAATTGAGCTGGAAGCCCAAAAGGAGCAAGAGGAAAATATCAGTTAAAAAAAAAAAAGCATTGTTCACGTGCACGCTCCTAAAAACAATTTTGGGCCCGATATTAAGGTCTATTTGGCTTGCTAAATCCAAACAAGGCCTCATTTATCAAAGTTGTTTCCCCATTCTATGTCCATGGGAAAAAAAGCTTAGTAAATAAAGCCCTTAGTTGGCTAAATTGCTTCATTTGAATTTCCAGCTGCGGTCAGCATCTGCTATTTAGCTGTCTTTTTACCCAGCTTAAAGGTTAGCCAACTAACTGGGTGATGCATCAAGCTGTGTTAGTGCTCTAATGTGCTTTATATTGCATATATCGTGCAATATGCACTATAGTTTGCATCTTCCCACCCAGATACCTCCCCTTATCAGAATGACCTTCTTTGCATACAATTTGCATGCATGATGTTACGCTCTCCTCCTCCAGAGGGGAGGAGTTAGCAATCTGTTCTGCTTTTCTCCTGAAATGGGGAGGAGTTAGCAATCTGTCATGATCTGCTCCTCCAGAGGGGAGGAGTTAGCTATCTGTAGTGCTTATCCCGCCGGGAGGGCGGAGTTAGTAATCTGTTAGCGAACTGCTGTTAGATGCTCCTGTAAGGGAAGGAGGTAGCAATCTGTTATGGATCAACTCCCCAAGAAGAGGAGTTGGCAGTCTGATCAATGATACTCTTCTGAGGAGAGGAGCTAACAATAGATATATTGTACTTCGCTACTGAGATAGCAATCTATCATGCCTCTGCCACGGAGTAGCAATCTGTTATATATAGGCTGCTGGCAAGTCCCGTATAAAGATAAGTTAGCTGTATATATAATACTTCCATAAGCAGTGTTAATGGTCGGTAGTAGTTGGCTCCCACAGAGTGACAGTAGTGTAAAGAATGACCACTTGGAGGAAATGGTGAATCCCTGGGCCGATGGCAGATGACAGCGCCCTCAGGAGGAGATCCTGAGAGGAACCACCATCTAGGCTAGAATATGAAATAAACACAAATAGTTCTTTATTAGGCTGGAAGCTGGACCACCAGTGGTGGCAGTAGTGAGTCGATGTGTCCGACAGGGCTGAAGTCCTCCTGATACTAGAATATAATCTCTGGGTTGCTGAGCTGTAGAAAGAGACTAGAAGTAGTGAGTAGACAGGGTATACTGGATACAAGATGGTACACTCACAATAGTAGATGTCTGCAATGGTCTCTATGCCACAGAGAGTCTTCAGTACATTCAGAAACAGAGCCGTAGGCGAGCACTGGTTCCTATAAACTGTCTGTAATAAGAACTCACAATAGCTGTATATGAAATGGCTTCTAGAGTAGAAGAGAGTCTGTAAAGGATTCTAGGAACATGGACCTCGTGGAGCGAGTACCGGTTCCTATCTGCAATCTTGCCAATGTAACTCTTGATCTTCGTACCTGCGATAACGTCTTGGACGGAAAGGAGTCTTCAGAGCTATAGGAATGTAGGCCCTCGTGGAGCGAGTACCGATTCCTATGTACAATAGAACTCACTGTGTTCAAGTCTGCGATCGCTTCCAGGCAATGAGGAGTCTTCTGAGTATTCATGGACGTAGGCCCTCAAGGAGTGAGTACCAGATCCCATCTTGGCAATCTGAAATCAAGAAGAGAGAGCGGAGCTCCCGTGGAGCGGGTACTCCTGGTAAGTTTGAAAAGGCCGAGCAGAGGAGAAGGATTGCCCTGGCTGACTCGGATCGTTGTTGCAAGTATCGTGGACTGCCGAAGCAAGTCCTGTTGTTCCTTGCTAACTCATTAGAGGTTAGCAAACAAAGACCTTTTAAAGTGAAGATGGATGACGTCACTATGGGGGGACGCCCCCGAGGTTCACGCCCTTGCTGGTACAAAGTCTGGAGCACGCGCGTGTGCCCTTACATCATCAGGAACATGGTGGATCCGTAGCGTCAAGCCAGCCCGGGGACACTGGGACCAAGAGGCAGGGAGAAGCCGCGGCTGCATCTGTCCGTCAGAGCCGAAGGGAGTCACTGCCAAGGTAGAGAGGGTGGAGCAAGGGGCGAGAAGAGGCACGAACGCAACACATGAATAATGTAAATACATGCAAAGAAGGTCATATGTGGTCAATTTGATGTTAATATTATATTGCGGCCGACCCAAGAAGATGGTCAGCTGTGATAAAATAACCTCTTTGACATGCGTTAGATGTGTGGCAGAATTGCGGGCGAAACAAAAACAAAAAAGTCACGGCCAAATGGGGAGGTTGAGCAGGGGATAGTGCTGACCCCCTGTCTCAACCCAGGGCTGGCAATCGAGGCACCCCTGACACCCCCAAAAAGTTTAAAAATAGGGAAAAAAATGCCTACGTCGCGATGCCCCCCCCCTCCCCCGTCCATGTAAAAAAAATCGTCTTTGGATCCTGGCCCCCCCCACCCCCCAAGTGACAACAATCCTATCTTGGTCCCTCCCTTCCCACTCCCCCAAAGTGACAGCAGCAGTAACAAACCCCCCTACCCCCAAGTGCCAGTGATGACCCCCACAATTTAAAAAAATGGTCCTGGGCCCCACCCTCCCTCCTGAAAGGAAAAAATGAAGTGTCCTGGCCCCCACTCACACCCGATGCACCTTCGCACCTCGCCCAGTTGGCACCATTTTACAAAATGCGCTGACCTGACCTTGCCCATCCATGTGACTGGGGTAAGGTCCGGGGATCAGACCCAGGCCACATGCTCATTATTTCATAAGAACATAAGAAATTGCCATGCTGGGTCAGACCAAGGGTCCATCAAGCCCAGCATCCTGTTTCCAACAGAGGCCAAACCAGGCCACAAGAACCTGGCAAGTACCCAAACACTAAGAAGATCCCATGCTACTGATGCAATTAATAGCAGTGGCTATTCCCTAAGTAAACTTGATTAATAGCAGTTAATGGACTTCTCCAAGAACTTATCCAAAGCTTTTTTGAACCCAGCTACACTAACTGCACTAACCACATCCTTTGGCAACAAATTCCAGAGCTTTATTGTGCGCTGAGTGAAAAAGAATTTTCTCCGATTAATCTTAAATGTGCTACTTGCTAACTTCATGGAATGCCCCCTAGTCTTCCGTGAATTATTTCTTTCTTAAAGCAAACATTCTCACATTAAGATGCTTTAAACTTTACTGTTGTTTCTTGCCCAGATGGTTACCTGTTCTTTTAAACAATTAGATATGTTCCATGGCTCCTATTACTCCTCCAGTGCCCACGTTACCACATTCAGGGGAACAGCAATTAGATGATTTTACTGGGTGCAGTAGGGGAAGCACTATCTCCCCACCCACCACCAAGTCAAAAAATTGATATTAAAATGGAATGAAAAAGAGCAAAAACAAAGCATCGTATATTTCATATAGCAAGACCTTTACATCGGCCCCATTTGTGGTACCTCTTATCGACGAGCTGAATAAAACATGCATGCAATGCTCTTATGCAGTAAGAAGTACTGTGGAAACCATTCATTCATGGAAGAGATAACATTACAAAGTAGGTAAACATGAATAATTTAGCACAAGATGCACGGGATTAGGCCGGAGGGCCTGCGGATTTTGGAAATGCCTGCGGTCTGGGCACTTGTGAGGGGTTGCGTGCTAGAGGCTGGGCCGAGGAGCATTGCGGAGGCTGGATTTTATCTCAGCGGAGAAACAGCCTCCCCTGCTCAGATTGGATTTTGGTTCTCCCACAGCCTGCCACTCCCCCAGCTGGCTGCACTTTCCCTCTAAGCAACCTGGATTTTGGCTGGGTACTTCCATCCCCATGGCATGGCAACGTTACTATTTAAGATTTTGCTAGTTTTCCGACGCTCGGCCTAAGAAAAAAGAAAAAAAGGTCGCTGACCCTTGATTTAGGAAGAGACTGGGAGCAGAAACTTGAGGGCTGAAAAACGTGCTTGCACAATTTGTGACATAGTGAGCGTGGTAGAGAGAATGAAAAATTGCTTATCTGGATTTCAGGGACACGTCTACTGCTGTAGCACTGGTTGATTTACAAGGTCACAAAGCATGATGCACAATGTTTTAGCAGAAGGAACTTATGACTGAGTTTGTCCTCCTCTGTAATGGTGAGTTCTACTCCTAGCTTTGCCAACACCTCTGCCTGAAGTCATTTAAAATAAATGTTTAGTTTAAACAATCGGCTTAGTTTGACTGCTTCATCTGAGGGAGGGCAAGAGGTAAGAAAGGTAGGTTACGGGTGTGTCAAACTTTCTCCCCCTCACCACCACTCCCATAGATTAGTGAGAGCAGAGAGCACACTTTCTCTCGCTTGCTCACTCTCATGCTCAGGGCTTAATTTGTGGGCGGAACAGGGCGGAGCGCAGTTCCTCCATTTCTTTTCAAGCTTAAGCGGCAGAGCAGCAGGGGGTGCTCTGCTCCAGCCAGCCTGCAGGGAAGAGGAGAGGAGGGGAGGCGGGTGAGCCGAAGGAAACCAAGCAGAGAGCAGTGCTCTGCCCCCTCCCTCAGTCCATCCTCTCCTGTTCTACAGGGAGCCAGAGGGGATACTGAAGCAGAAACTGCACAGCAAAGGGTCTGAAATTTATGTGCAATAGTGCCAGCTGTCAGAGCTTCAACCCTGGCCTTCATGACTGGCTCTACGGCTCGCACGTTTTAATCGTGTGCTGATTCAAACTGTTTTAGTGTCTGATACCCAGAGCTTAATCTCTGGTGGAACATTCCAGAATGGTGTTCTGCCACCTTTTTTTTCTGGGCCCCAAGGAAGCAGAGTAGAGCCAGTGCTGTAAATCCGCCTTGGTCCCCCCCCCCCCCCTGCCCCACAGAAATAGAGCAGAGCTGATGGTGGCACGTATCGTTTCTGACCTCAGAGGCCACACGGGAAGCAAAGCAGAGTGTGCTGGAGTTGCTTACCCTGTGATGGGGCAGCCACATGGCCTTGATTTTTGTAGTTTCCTGGCACAGTTGAGGATGCCTTGAGGGAGAATGGCCAAAATCAAAGAGACATGAGGTGAATACCTGTCAGCCCCACTGCAGTGCCTTCTGCTGCTGGGTGCACCGTCTTCCTGGCCAGGCTGCTGCTTACCATGCTGGATTCCCCAGCCCCTCTGCTGCTGGTAATCACACTAGGGGAGGGGAAGGGGAAGAAGTGAACAAGGCAATCATGGAGGGGATGGGAGAGTGAAAAGGGACTGGAGAAAAGCAGAATGAGGGTTAGGGAAGGGCAAGAGAGTGAGTGAGAAGATGAGGGTGAGGAGTGAGGAAATCAGAGGGAGGGGAGGGCAAGTGAGTGAAGGTAAGAACATAAGAACATGCCATACTGGGTCAGTCCAAGGGTCCATCAAGCCCAGCATCCTGTTTCCAACAGTGGCCAATCCAGGCCATAAGAACCTGGCAATTACACAGAAACTAAGTCTATTCCATGTTATTGTTGCTAGTAAAAGCAGTGGCTATTTTCTAAGTCAACTTAATTAATAGCAGGTAATGGACTTCTCCTCCAAGAACTTATCCAATCCTTTTTTAAACACAGTTATACTAACTGCACTAACCACTTGCTATTACCTGCTATTAATTAAGTTGACTTGGAAAATAGCCATTGCCATTAGCAATGGTAACATGGAATAGACTTAGTTTTTGGGTACTTGCCAGGTTCTTATGGCCTGGATTGGCCACTGTTGGAAAGGGTGCTGGACTTGATGGACCCTTGGTCTGACCCGGTATGGCAATTTCTTATGTTCTTATGTTCTTACATACACACATACACTTGCTCTCTTCCCCCTTCCCAGGCCTTACCCCAGTACTCTCCCTTTCCCCCTTCCCGAGCCTGACCTCAGTACTCTCCCTTTCTCCTGACTCCAGCACGCTCCCTTCCCTTCCCCAACCCCAGTTCTCTCCCCTTTTTCCCTCTCTCCCCTCCTGCAGAATATTTTTCTTATGGTTTTCTGTTTTATTTTTTTTTATTATTGCTTGTGTTTATATTTGTTGTCTATTAAATAATTTATTACACCTTTTTGACTGAAAGTGGAGAAAGACTTTAGTTTAATTATCTTGCTATACCACCTTGCAAAAATAAATCAACTATCTCCCCACCCAATCCCACCTATTAATCTGCGGTGCTTTGCTCCTCCTCTGCGCTGGCTGACGCGAGGCGGGCATCCTCCTTTTCCTCCCAGCCTACGCCAACCAATGTCAACTCCTCCTTCTTTCCACCCCTGGGCGCCTATACATGCCACAACCACCTTTATTTATTTATTTGTTTATTTATTTAAAATCTTTTCTATACCGTCGCTAAGTCATATACCATCGCAACGGTTTACATGTAGGCACATAAATTAATGTAGGTGAGGGCGTACTATAGTACATTCTAACAGGTGCCGTTAAAGGTTCGGTTACAATATATCATTAAAGACAATCAATTGTTTAGTGGGGTAGGTCATGACCAATCGTACCTGTGAGGTACTGTTCACGTGTAAAATTCACTATTCATAGTGTTATAATTATGTTTATAGTGATGTAGAGTTCGTGGACCTCTCTACTGTACAATCCTAGATGCTGTGCGCCGGTGTTCTTCTGCCTGTTTCTAAATATTTCCTATTCTCCTGTCTCTTTATAGAATGCTTGTTTGAAAAGCCATATTTTTAAACTTTTCTTAAATGCTTTGAGATCTCTTTGCAGTCTGATCTCTGGAGGCATTGTATTCCAAAGTATGGGGCCTGCTAGTGATAATGCTCTTTCTCTCACTTGGGTTTTTACTGAAGGAATGGTTAAGAGTGCTTTGTTTGCAGATCAAAGGTTTCTGTGTGGGACGTGTACTCTTAATGCTGTGTTGAGCCAGTCCGATTTCTCATCATGTATTAGTTTATGTTTGGTACATAGGGTTTTGTATTTAATTCTGTGTTCGATAGGTAACCAATGAGGTTCCGCCAGGGTTTCAGTTATATGGTCCCTCCTCCTTTTTCCGGTTAGTATTCTAGCTGCTGTGTTTTGAAGGATTTGCGCTTGCCAGCTCCTCGTGCTAACAGGTGCCTTGCTCCCGGCTCATGGGGCTGCCCCTTATGTTTGGAGGGAAGGGGGGAGCGGGGGCAACTACCTCCCCCCTCCCTCTTCAAAGTCCGCCCATGGTTTTAAAGCATAACAGAAGAATACTATTTGATTCCTTTCCTAAGCTCAGTTTGCCCATCCCAAAACAGACAATAAGAGTCTCACTGTTCAATTTGCCATCTCGCAAGTCCTGCAATGGATTGCTTGGGCCAAATATACCCGGCACATGGTTCTGAAGGCTCTGAAGAGCTGCGACTGTAAAGTTATGGTAGGTCATTTTCAAGCTCCAAGCTATTATTACTAATAATATTTATTAATTGCATTACATCAAAATCCCAATACGAATTACAAAAAAAAAAGAAAAAAAGAAATATAGGCCGAGAACACACTGGCAAGTTCTGTTTGACTGTTCACAAGAGGAGCTGCACCAGTGTGGAATTATATAAAAAAATGTTATTTCACTTACTACGTCCACGGGACATGACATCTCTAAGCAGTGATATCTGCCTGTATGAAGACTACCAGCCTTTTGCAGAGGTTGGGAAGAGGAACATGCTTACACTTGTGTCTTTACACTTTTGGGGGTGGATTACACTGAGACAAATATTTTGGCTATTATTGGACTCCTGTTTCAAATTTCTCCTCTGCTTGGTCTTTCTCGCAGGTAGTCGGCAGGCTTTGCATATCTTCTCAAGTTACAGAGCGAAGGTCATTCAGGAGTGATTTTCAGCCGCTGGCCGGCTTGCAAAGTTTAGCTGGATATTCAGGGATGCAGCCAGACCTGCTGAATACACTTCATTATCTTAAAAAGTTGCTGGATAATTTTAGGACTGCTCTATGGCACCACCAGAGTTTGCAGGATAACGTATCTGAATATCGGGAGTATAACTTTCAGGGCTCCACGATATCAATACCCAGAGTAAAAAAAGAGGCAAACTAAAGACAGAAATAAAGGCAATATGAATATTATATTGTTCAAGTCCACTATAGAGGGGAGAGATGAAGGCAACAACAAGTCCGAGAGCTTTGATCTAATTGTATCCCCCCATTACACCTATGCTTGGCATGGGGAGTACCGCATGAGAAATTATATTTACTAATATGATTTATTTGGGGGGGTCGTAGCCTGAGTGGGAGATGAGGCAGGGTCCCGGTCACCCTGATACCACAATTCTATGCCCTTCCCAAACCACCTCTCAGAGACCAGATAAAATCATCACACCAAAATTAGTAATTAACCCTTTTACTAGGACTGTGTAAGCAGAAAGTAAATCCGATCAGATCATTAAATGGGGAAAGTTCAGTAGTGAATTATAACATAAACTTGCAGTTTTCTTATTTTAAATCAAGCAAATGCAAAAATAACTCTGGGTATGGCCTGTTAGCCAGGGCAACCAACAAACTAATGGATAGTAAAAAAAAATATATATATAAGGAACGCTAAAAGAGGAAGATGGGGGAGCCAGTGAAGTACACAGCTTTCAAAAATTGTCTTTACCCCTGAGTATTAAAAAAGGGAGGGGGGAACAGATCCACCCAAGGTCACCTGTTTGTAATGGGTGCACCCTGCCCAAATACAAAATTGTGTGAAAAAAAAAAATCAAGAAATTAAGAAGTGTCCCTCCTGATGATGGAGCTGGCTAGATGGCAAACCAAATAGATGAGCACTGTAGTGTGTGAACAGTCTCTTTCTTCTGGGAAACATCCCCAAATAGTGTATTTGGTACTAAACAGAAAGCAGCTTGGTTTCAGTCTCTTACAGAAAGACCATGGTCCATCAGCTTTTCTTTCTCATCCCTATCTCATGTGGATGTACCTGCTAGTGAGGATTTATGCTTGACTTTGGCTAAAAGGCTGAAGCAGTTAAGATGAGATTTTGAGACAAAAAGCAAGGAAATAAACATTATCCCTCCTCTGCTAAGATACTCTCTGTGCCAAGTTTAGGTTACTTAATTCAGTCTCTTAGGAGGATGATCCAGCTATGTGCTCTTAGGCCTGAATATCTCTGGAAAGGAAGTCTCTCAGCTCCTGGCTCCTCTGTCCCTTGTTGAGATTTTATATGTAGCTTAGCTATAAGGTAAGAACAGCTGTCTGTCTCTCTATTACCTTAGAACACAGACTTTTGTCTCTCCCTCTCAATAATAAGCTCATCAGGAGAAAAACTGATTACAGGGCTACCAGATACACTCATCTCTTCCTGGGTCCATCTCTGGCCTTCCCCACCCTGCACACACAGAGCCAGCCAAATTGCGCCTTTTCTTCCTTAAATGGTCTCACAGCATTCCTTTGGCTTCCTCCTTTACTGGCTATGTAGTGCTGTTTCTTGGGCAGGCTAAATAGTACAGCCCTTTTCCTAACTTGTTAACATTGTGAGTGCTGGATGCTGGTTCTTGCAAAATATTTGTCATTCATAGGAGAGCACACAGGTGTTTTGACATATTTTTATATTCCTTCACCTTGGCCGAGGCGGCTTGCAGTCTCTGAAGAGTTGAAAACCCCTATTTGGCAGGTCCAAACACATCACTCAGATCCAGATGCAGCTCAGTTCACATTGTAAGACTCGCACACATGATAAGCTTGTGGGGGGCATGAACCTGATTTACAGTAACTTGCTACATAATCATCAACAGATTTATAGCCCAAACATCACAGTTGTCCTAAGTTAAAGTTATGTAACAAGGCAGGCAACAAATAAAGCATAATTAACATCACTACTTCATAATATGCCAGCAAATTACATATATCTACTCATTGAAGTGAAAGTGCCAGAGATACCAACAAGACATTCAGTTACTACCCTTAACATAAGGCATGGGGGTAACTTGCATGAAGCAGCAGTTTCTACCCTTAAGAGAAGGCTTGGGTGTAACTTGCATGGAGCTGCAGTTTCTACCCTTAAGAGAAGGCTTGGGGGTAACTTGCATGGAGCTGCAGTTTCTACCCTTAACAGACAGGCTTGGAGGTAACCTGCACTGAGTGGCAGTTACTACCCTTAACAGACAGGCTTGGGGGTAACTTGCACTGAGTGGCAATTACTACCCTTAACAGACAGGCTTGGGGGTAACCTGCACTGAGTGGCAGTTACAACCATAAGCTGTTTGCTGGGCAGACTGGATGTACCTTTTGGTCTTTATCTGTTATCATTATGTTACATTATGTTCATCCATTTTCATTTCCCTAGACATCTCAGACAAGACAGTACAAAGTAAAAAAAAGGATTTTAAAGGAAAAAAAAGAAAAAGCTCCATAAACTGAATCTTTATATCTAACTTTACATTTGCAGGGAAATTTTAATGAGAAGTCATCAGCAGCAGCATTAAGGACTGTGCCTCTCATCTGAGATTCACAAATTTCTTACAGGTAGATTAAGTCAAGTGTGGAACACCTGGAGAGAAAGAATCTTATTGTTTGGTCTCAGAGATGTTACATCATCTTTAAAAACAACAATTTTAAAGACCCAACTTCTGTCCGGGTCAAACCAAAATGTTAGTGATAAAGTAGATTTTTCAGAGCCAGTTTCCATAATGGTTTCCAGGTCCTGTGTAAAACTTACTAATATGAACAAGATGCTCCAGATTTCTAACGAAAGTCTTCCTTCACTTTCACTCACATCCATTTATTTCCCTTAAATCCCAGCTGTAAATCTGGATGAATCTGAAGCGAAAGTGTCTGCAAGCATCTGATTTACTATAGATTTTTTTTCCGCATCCTCTATCTATTGTGGAAAAAAAAGCTTAGGGATGGGTTTTCAAAATATTTATTTACCTAACTCTGAGACTTAGCCAGATAAAATTTCTCCCCTCTCACAAATAAATGTGTGTGGATAAAGCCGCAGGGCCCGCAGATGTAGCTGGTCAGGAAAGGGGGTGGGGCCAGCAGCCTTCCCAGGGCACATTGTGAATGTAGGACAGTCTTTTGGGTGCCGGGAGCGTCATGACTCCCAGCAACCCTTTTCCACTGAGTCCCAGCCAATCCTGGGCCTCGGTTGTGTGGTCCCTGGATCTGTTCACCAAAGTTTTCTCCTTTGCCTCTCTGACTTTACATGCCAAGTGGTGGTTATAGATTTATTTTCTTTTATTTATTTTAAAAGTTTTTATATACCGCGAATTGGTCAGGGTCTGGCCATCTAGGCGGTTTACAGCAAGCACACACAATTTAAAATTACAAACAAAGAGTATACATTTAAACTAATTCGTCAATTAAATAAGTGCTCATGATAAAAAAGTAATACAATCCAAATAAAAATACAAATAATAATAAAATACAATTGAGAATAAAAATTCTACCTACTATTAGAATTTAGACCAAGAACATAATATAGAATAAATGCGACATCAGTATTGCAGTAAATTATTATGGCAGAAACTTGACCTCCTGGAGCTGCCTCTAGTTCAAGCCCTGTCAGCCCCTGGTCCTAATAGAGCCAACTATTCAGGAGGACAGAGAACGACATCTTTACCTTGTAACTTTTGGTGTTCTGAAAAGCTTTGGAACAGGCAGTGACGGATTTAGGATATGGCCACCCCTAGGCACTATTGGTGCCAGTGCCCCACCTCCCAATCCTTTCATAAGGACTAATTTTCATTTTAGGTGCCTGTACTGGAAGCAGTGGCGTAGCTACAGGTGGACCTGGGTGGGTCATGGTCCACCCACTTTGAGCTCAGGTCCACCAACTTAATGTTGCCCAGTAGACTGAGAATAGAGGCTCTAAGGCAGAACCGGCACTGGCAGGTGTGCACACCCAGCAGAGCAGTGGCCAAAGAGGAGAGGTGGCCCGGGATGCCACTGATGGACCCTGTCCCACCAGTGACCGGGAAGAGAATGAGGCCCATGAGGCCGCCAGTGGCTCCCATCCCACCTGTTGCTGGGAAAAGAAGGAAGCCCACGAAGCCAGCTGGAGGAAGAGAGCACATTTTCCTGCTCCACCACATGTGCCGGCCCTATGAAATTCAAAACTTGCGGCTAGCATGTACTCTAATTTGAACTCGTGATGCACAAGATCAGCATAGAGGAAGTGATAGCCACAAAAGTTTTGAATAAAGCAGGGACCAGCACATGAGGAGGAGCAGAACGAGCTCCTCTTCTGCTCCCGATAGGGAGACTGCCTGACTTTTGTGCTTGTGAGTGAATGGGAGACTGCCTAGATTTTGTGATTGTGTGTGTTTGTGAGTGAATGGGAGACTGTCTGCGTTTTGTGTTTTTGGGTGTCCTTGAGTGAATGGGAGACTGCCTGGAGTGTGTGTGTGTGTGTGTGCATGGGAGCCTGCTGGGGGGGTGTGTGTATGTGTGTGTATGAGAGAGAACGTGGGAATGGAGAAGCTGTGTGTGTTTGTGTATGTGTGTGAAAGAGAGTGAGCATGTGGGTGTAAGCGCCTTTGTGTAAGAGAGAGAGAACATGTGTGTTTGAAAGAGAGAGAGTATATGGGAGTGAGACCCTGTGTGTGTGAAGGAGTGTATGTGTGTGGAAGTGGGAGCTGGTGGTGAGAGACAGCATGAGAGTGGGAGCCTCTGTGTGTATGGGAATGGCAGCCTACTGGTGAGAGTGAGAGCGTGTATGTGTGTGTGTGTGAGCCTGCTTGTGAGAGCCTGTGTTTGTGTGGGAATGTGAACCTGTATGTGAGAGAGAATGTAAGAATGAGAGCTTGTATGTATCTGAGGGGGAAAGGGTACCTGTGTGAGACAGCATGCGGGAGTGAGAGCAAGAGCCCCTGTGTGTATGTGGGAGTTAGAGCCTGCATGTGAGAGAGAGCATATGAGAGTGGGAACCTGAATGAGAGTGTGTGGGAGTGGGAGCCTGTGTGTATGTGAGAGAGATCATGCAAAAGTGGGAGCCTGTGTGAGAGAAAGCATGTATGTGAAAGAGTGCATGTGAGAGAAAATCTGTGTGGAAAGGCTGAAGAGGTTAGGGCTGTTCAGCTTGGAGAAGAGACGGCTGAGGGGGGATATGATAGAGGTCTTTAAGATCATGAGAGGTCTTGAACGAGTAGATGTGACTCGGTTATTTACACTTTCGAATAATAGAAGGACTAGGGGGCATTCCATGAAGTTAGCAAGTAACACATTTAAGACTAATCGGAGAAAATTCTTTTTCACTCAGCGCACAATAAAGCTCTGGAATTTGTTGCCAGAGAAGGTAGTTAGTGCAGTTAGTGTAGCTGGGTTTAAAAAAGGTTTGGATAAGTTCTTGGAGGAGAAGTCCATTAATGGCTATTAATCAATTATACTTAGGGAATAGCCACTGCTATTAATTGCATCAGTAGCATGGGTTCTTCTTAGTGTTTGGGTAATTGCCAGGTTCTTGTGGCCTGGTTTTTGGCCTCTGTTGGAAACAGGATGCTGGGCTTGATGGACCCTTGGTCTGTCCCAGCATGGCAATTTCTTATGTTCTTATGTTCTTATGAAGGAGGAAGGAAAGAAGACAAGAGGAGAAAGAAGAAACAGAAAAAAGATCCTGAAAAAGGAATTAGGAAAAGACAGACAAGAGGAACAAACAGACTGGGACAAACTGATTAGAAAAATAAGATCAGACAACAAAGGTAAAACAAATTTATTTTGACTTTCTGTGATTGAAATATGCCATCTTTAGGAATGTGCATTTCTTATATATTTGTATTTTGCTGTTTATTCAGTATTCCAGTGTTTGTTTCTCTGGCTTTCCATTTCAATTTTGTCTGCATGTTTGTTTCTAATTTATAGTTCCTTATTCTGTATTGGGTAAGGGTCTGTCTGTGTTGCGCATGTGTGACAGATGCAGTATTTTGGCTAGTGTATAGTTTCTCTGTAAGGATTTGTAGCAGTTCAGCTTGTTTTGTTTGCCCACTAGGTGGTGTATTAGTGTTCTATGGCTTGGTGTAATGTTTGCCTTTGTGGCCTCTTTGTAGATAAGGTTACTGCTATTTTGAGTCCTGAGAATTACTGCTGTTATACTATCGTATGGCAAGGTTCTAGGCATTGTTTTTTTTTGTAGAGATTTGTCTAACTTCACAAAGTTTTTGGCATTGGAGGGAGGTTTTTTTTTTACTGTCAATGAAGTGACACCAGAATTTGAATATTTCTTTTGCATGTCCTAGTTCTGTTCTGCACCTATTACAAATCATAAGTTCCTATGATAATTATTATGATTATTGCTGTTTCATTGTAGTTATGATATTCTCTGCATTGTTTGAAAGAAGATTCATAAAAGAATACATTGATATTTGTTTTATTACGTGATTTGACCTGATGTTTCTGTTACGTGTTCTTTGTTTACTTTTTACATGATGTGTATTTGTAATGTAAACTGCAATAAATATAAAATAAATGAATGCAGATTAAAATATTTTAAAGAATTACTCATGATGAAACCGGTGCGATATGTTCTTTCATGAGCATCGGTATAGAAAAGTTCATAAATAAATAAATAAATAAATAAATACTTAGAAATTGTCAGGTACACTCTAAGGTGTTATTTATCAATATGAGTACAACTTGTATTTTAACTGCCCTCCCATGTTAACCTTGACCCCCCCAAAAAAACTAATCTCTGGCTATGGCACTAGCTGGAAGCACTTGTCTGGAGTGATCCTCAATAACCAGCTGTCCCTCAGTGACTTACATTAGTACTTGTTCTCTAGTGATCACAGCACTGCCATTCCCGGTGTACATATCCAGTAGCACGAAGTGCCACAGTTAGCTATAATAACTATGGTCCTGACGCAAGGAGGTAAGCGGTTGGGGGAAGGAAGAAGCTCTAAATAGAGCTTTATAAAGCAAACAGTTTCAAAAGGCTTACCTTGATAAGGCTTATCCAGGGATAAGGGGCCATGCAGTTCAGCATTGCACACTGCCTGCCTACCCTTTGTGAGTAATTGTGGCAAACAAGGTCTTCAGAATGTAAGTGTATACACAATACAGTTGAGTTCAGAAGTTTATGTACCCCTGGCAGATTTCGTAAGATGTGTAAGCATTTTAAGAAAACATGAGTGATCAGACAAAATATGTCTGATATTTTTTATGTATTTCAAATTAAAATTATTATGATCACAGAATAGCACAATCATTAAACAAAGCATAGCAATAAGGGAAATAATAAGAACATAAGAACATAAGAAATTGCCATGCTGGGTCAGACCAAGGGTCCATCAAGCCCAGCATCCTGTTTCCAACAGAGGCCAAACCAGGCCACAAGAACCTGGCAATTACCCAAACACTAAGAAGATCCCATGCCACTGATGCAATTAATAGCATTGGCTATTCCCTAAGTATATTTGATTAATAGCTGTTAATGGACTTCTCCTCCAAGAACTTATCCAAACCTTTTTTGAACCCAGCTACACTAACTGCACTAACCACATCCTCTGGCAACAAATTCCAGAGCTTTATTGTGCGTTGAGTGAAAAAGAATTTTCTCTGATTAGTCTTAAATGTGCTACTTGCTAACTTCATGGAATGCCCCCTAGTCCTTCTATTATTCGAAAGTGTAAATAACCGATTCACATCTACCCGTTCTAGACCTCTCATGATCTTAAAGACCTCTATCATATCCCCCCTCAGCCATCTCTTCTCCAAGCTGAACAGCCCTAACCTCTTCAGCCTTTCCTTATAAGGAAGCTGTTCCATCTCCTTTATCATTTTGGTTGCCCTTCTCTGTACCTTCTCCATCGCAACTATAAAATGGTCCTGTTCAAAAGTTTGCATACCCTTGAATGTTTGGGCTGATAATATACACTCAAGCTGACACACACAGGTTGGGCTGACAATGAAAGGTAGCAATCCTCATCTGTGCCTTGTTTGATTGTAATTAGTGTCTGTATATAAACAGTCAATGAGTGTCTTAGCTCTTAAGAAACCCTTGTGCATTTCATCCAGGGCTGCTGTTACAGTTGTGGACTCTTGGACTGGCCAAACCCTGTGGGCGAGGGTGGAATATGCCCTCAGGAATGGAAAGGCCGGCAGGCGGCACTGAGGAAAGTCTTGAGGATGTCTTCACCGCTGGAAGTCCGAGGTTCCCCCAGGAGGAGCCCGTAGGAACCCGGACCTCTCGGACTTAGGTGGGCCCTATGTGACCAAGGACCAGAGGAGAGGTTCCTCGAGACGACGTGGCGACTGCCGAAGAAGCTTCACCCTGGGAAGCCCGCGGTCCCCCCGGGAGGAGCCCGTGAGGACCCGAGCTGCTGGGACTTAGGCGAGGCCTAGGTGGCCGGTGAGCAGATACTTGCTGCAGCAGACGAAAAGGAAATCAGAGTCTGGGGATGAGCCAAGGTCAGGATCCAGAAGTCAGAAGTCAATGCCAATGTTGAGGTCAAAAGCAGGAGTCAAGGTCAGAGACAAGCTGGGTCAGGAGCCAAGGATCAGAAGACAAACCGGAACCAGGAACGGAGGCAGAAGACGGAGTCGGAGGACGAAGCAAGGGTCGGAATCCAGGAGTCAGACGTCAGGAAGAAGTGAGAAGCAGGAACCAGGGAAGACAACTAGCTGCTCCAAGGAGCTAACCTTGTTGCAAGGCAAGGGAAGGCTCCAGCTGCAGGGTTTAAATAGCCCTGCAGCGTCTGACGTCATCCGGAGGCAGGCCCTAGCTCTCCTGCGCTGGCCCCTTTAAATCTGGAGCCCTAGCGCAAGCGCGCACCTAGGGGGCGGGGCCAGCCGCGGGAGAACGCCGGCATCTCCTCTGGAGCGCCGTGTCTGAGGCCTGTGCAGGCCCGGCGAAGTTGGGAGCGTCCCGGTCCGGGACGGCTGTGAGTGGCGGTTCCGGGGCCCGACCTGGGATCGCAACAGCTGCAATGACTTTGGTGGTTAATGAAGCTAGGGAAAGCAAAAGAACTGTCAAATGATGTGCAAGCAAAAGTAGTTCAACTTTATAAATCAGGAAAAGGATATCCAAAGATATCCAAAGATTTGAAAATGCCAATCAGTACTTTCAAATTCTGATCAAGTGGTAAATTATGAGTTCTGTTAATACCAAGGTTGCATAGACCAAGAAAGATTTCAGACACAACTGCCAGGAAAATTTGTCAGGATGCAAAGAAAACCGCACAAGCAACTTCTACTGAAATGCAGGCTTCTCTGAAACAAAGTGATGAGAGTGTTTTAGCATGTACAATAAGGAGATACTTGAACAAAAATGGGCTGCATGGTAGAGCTGCCAGAGAAAAACATTGCTGCACCAATGCTACAAAACAGCCCGCTTACAATGCGCCAAACAGCACATACAGAAGTCTCAAAACTTCTGGAACAAAATAATTTGGAGTGATTAAACCAAAATTGAATTTATGGTCACAACCATAAACACTATAAAGAGAAGCACAGCATCCTTACTGTGAAGCATGGAGATGAATCTCTGCTGTTTTGGGGGGATGGGTGTGAACGTCAGCAGCAAAGGGAATTCAGTCAAAATTGATGGCAGGATGAATGCAGCATCTTATCAGAAAATACTGGAGGAGAATTAGCATGGGGTGCACATGGACTTTCCAACATGAGAATGATCCGAAATATAAGGCCAAGCCGACCCTGCAGTGGCTGCAGCAGAAGAAAGTGAAGGTTCAGGAGTGGTCATCGCAGTCTGCTGACCTCAACATCACTGAGCCACTTTAGGGAGAACTCAAACATGGAGTCCATGCTAAACAACCAAAGATTTTACAGGATCTGGAGGCTTTTTGCCAAGAGGAATGGGCAGCTTTACCACATGAGAAAATAAAGGGCCTCATTCACAACTATCACAAGACTGCAAGCCGTCATTGATGCAAAAGGGGGCAAAACACAATATTAAGAACTAAGAGTATGCAAAGTTTTCAACTGGACCATTTTATTGTTTTCTTTATTGCTATGGTTAGTTTAATAGTTGTGCTATTTTGTGATGCATAAAATAGTTTACTTTGAAACACATTAAAAATAACAGACATGTTTTGTCTGATCACGCATGTTTTCTTAAAATGCTAAACATCTTACAAATTCTGCCAGGGATATGTAAACTTTTTTTTTTTTTTTTTTAGAAAAACTCTCTTTAATGTTTAATGATCCACTGATTACACAGAAATTTACAGAACAAACATTGTCATAACCATGTACAAATTTCTGTACAACGGAGGAAACTGGGCATCATGAAATATTCACACCTCTGCTTGTTAAGTCATTATTAAACAAAAGTTTTTTTTTTTTTTTTTTATTTTATAATGTTTTATTAGTATTTGCAGAACATGTAAAATAACCAACTGTGACAATAAATATATCCAATAAAGCAATACATAATACAGCTGAACCCTGCTTCAAACTGGATTTAGCACAGTAGTTCGCAAACTGTGATACAAAACAATGTTCCATATACCCCAACATCATACTGCCCTCCCTCCCCCCACCCCGGTTCTCGGCTGCTTATATCCCTGGAGAATGGTACAGTAAAAACAATAAGAAAACTTCCCATAAGCTCAGGATCGGGTACAGTAACAGACACAATGAGAGTACACGGTTCTGGAGTAATCATTATTAAAATGTAAGAAATGTGATAAAGCTAGACGTACACTGGAATGAGAAATGATAAGGTGTAGACCCACCGAAACCTCTGAAAACTAACTATAGTAAAAGGATCCACCAGAGCAAAGGTTTACTAGTAATGTGAAGGTGCCTCCCCACCCGTTGGCTACTCAGAGTTCCATCGCAGAGAGCTATATTGCAGGAAGATAAGTCCATGTCTTCCAGAAGGAGCCAAGGCGTTTATGACGGACCGCTGTGAGATAGTCCAGCCACCGATGTTGTCGCACGAGGCTGGTGACCTCTGCCACCGTGGGCAGACGATCGCTCTTTCAGTGTTTAGCTATCAGGAGTCTAGCCGCAACCCAGATTTGACGACCAAACTTCTGCTGATTTCTGTCCAGCCCCGCAAGTTGACCATCTAAGAGCACTGCCTTGGCTGTCAGAAGGATAGGCATGTGCAACAGCTGAGAAAGCCAGTTTTGTAACTCTTTCCACAACTGTGCTACGTGAGGGCAGGCCCACCATATGTGCCAATAAGTGCCTTCTGACCCGCAATTTCGCCAGCAAAGGGGGGAGCATTTAGCTGAAATAGCATGCAGGCGCTGTGGTGTTAAATGCCACCGATAAAGCAGCTTATAACAGTTTTCCTGGAGTCGTGCCGAGATGGAACATCGGCTAACTAGGTGAAAAATGGACCCCCATTCTTTAGATGTTAAAGATTCCCCCAGGTCCTTTTCCCACTGAAGAATGTGTGTAGGGGGAGCTTGGGAGGCAGTATTCAATAGACCATAAATCTTGGACGCGACCTTAGTGAGCTTGTCTGCTCCCGTGCAAAAGTGCTCAAAAAGTGAGCGTGTGGGGCTGAGCTCCTGCCGTCTGATAAGATGAAGTAAAAAATGCTGCAGCTGCGCGTATGGCAAGTAGTGCGCCGACGGGACATCATACTGTAGACAGACTTGTGGAAAAGATAGCATTTGTCCTCCTTGATAAATATGCCCAATCGTCAATATGCCAGCTTGGTACCATGTGTGAAAAGATGAGGAGTCGTAGCCTGCTGGGAAGTGTGTCGTAGAGTATAAGGAGGATTGATAGTAATAGAGGAAAGAGCCCACTAGTTTAGGCTTCCAAGTACGCCAAACTGACAGGGTGGTCTGGAGCACCCACGGTATGCAAGCGATTGGTCGCCACGTGCGACGAGGTTGCCAAAACAGGGCGCTGATGGGCATCGTGTCTAGCATAGCTTGTTCTGCACATACCCACTGTTTAGGGGCCGCGGTCTTATGGATGTCCACGATAGCTTTCAGCTGGGCTGCTGCGTAGTAGTAGGATAAATTTGGAACGCCCAGGCCTCCATCCCGCTTTGACAGATATAATATTCGACGGGCCACTCGAGGGGGCCTTCTCCTCCAGATGAAGTCAAAAAAATTTTTCTGTAACTTTTTCAACAACGAGTCAGCCAAGTAAATAGGTAGAGAATAAATAAAAAAGCCGAAGTAAAATATTCATCTTTATAATAGCTATTCTTCCTAGCCAGGAGAAAGGTCTTTGATACCAACGGAGAAGATCCCTGTCAATCGCCTTAAAAAGCGAGCCGTAGTTGAGGCGGTAGAGATCTTCCAGAGAGGAGCTAAGATAAACTCCCAAATTCTTCAAGGCGTCGTTTGCCCACTTAAAAGGAAACGCAGCCTTGATAATGGCAACATCCGCAGGGGGAAGATTAATATTTAGGAGTTCAGATTTTTCAAGATTTACCTTGAACCCAGATACGGCACTAAAGGCTGCCATCTCCTGTCGCACTTCCACTAGAAAATGAATGGGGTCAGCTAGGGTAAACATGATGTCATCTGCAAAAAGAGAAAGAGTATACTGGTGACCTTGAAGTTCGATCCCTTTGATGGTCGTGGAATGTCGAACGCGTGTAGCAAATGGCTCTAAAAAAATGGCGAAAAGCAGGGGAGACAGGGGGCAGCCATTTTTACCACTCCTATTAGGGACGAAATTATAATATCTCCTATACCCTGGTCTGATCATCACAAAATTAAATTCTCCATTAACATAGCTCATAATACACAAGGATTCAAAAAACATATAAAATTTTCCAAAAGAAAATATATCAATGTAGATACTTTTATTGAAACAGTTTCTCCCGTTTTACCTAATACTATCTCAGAAACTATAGAAGACTCAGTAGAAAAATGGAACCGGATTATTTCATCTACACTGGATACTATTGCCCCATTTAAACAAATCCACCAGAACAATAACAAAAAGAAATCAAATTCCCCATGGTACACAAAAGCTTTACACTCATACAAAACATCTCTTAGAAAACTTGAACGTAAATGGCGACACAAACAAACCATTGAAACAAAAAATGCTTACCACTGTGCCTTACGCCGTTACAATAGAGAAATAGATAAAGCTAAGAAACACTATTATGCTAATAAAATCTCCAAAGCTAATGGTAACCCAAACATACTATTTAAGATCGTAAAACAACTGACTACCTCTCAAAGTGACAATTTCACCGAATATGACGATACCTTTTGCAATAAAATTGCCACTCATTTCAAAACAAAAGTAACAAATATCTCTAAAGAATTCTCTCAACTACCTTATCCTACCATTATCAATAAAGACAGTAATGACCAATGGTCCGAATTTACATCCATAACCGAAGACACCATACTAACTATAATAAAGAAACAAAAGCCCTCAAACTCTCCTGAAAATCCTTGTTCAGGCACCTTTTTCAAAGCTCTCAGTATACATACATGTACCTTTTTGTGTTCTTTAGTCAATCAATCTTTAGAGACAGGACAATTTCCAAATAACTTAAAAAAGACCTCTATTCTACCAATCATGAAATCCAAAACAAAAGAAGTAACCGATCTCAATAACTACAGACCCATTGCATCACTTACCTCTTTAGCCAAATTAATAGAATCCGCAGTCTTACGTCAGCTATCTGAATTCTTATCAGACAATAACATTCTCCACATTAATCAACATGGATTCAGAAAAGGTCACTCAACTGAAACTCTCCTTCTAGCTTCTTTTGATACCCTATTCCGCGCTTTTGATTCTTACACTGACTATATTGCTGTTTTCTTAGATATCTCAGCGGCCTTTGATACCGTTGATCATCACATACTCATCTCTGGTCTTAAATCTATTTGGTATAACAGGTACAGTTCTAAATTGGTTCATATCCTTTCTTACAGATCGTCCTCAACAAGTTAACATTAATCATCACTCCTCTAATGCTTACACAATTTCATCTGGTGTTCCCCAAGGTTCATCACTATCACCTATACTGTTCAATATTTATCTTCTACCTCTTTGTCACATTCTCTCTTCACTCGGTCTACAATTTAAAATCTACGCAGATGACATACAATTCCTAGTTCCCTACAAAACATCTTGGTCTAATACTCTAAATATGGTTTCTCTTTACTTATCCACTATTAATTCCTGGCTGTCCCATAATCGCTTAAAACTAAATCCATCCAAGACTGAAATAGTTCATTTAACCTCCATTTCAGAGACTTCTATTGGTCCACCTTCACATTGGTCTATAAACGGAACATCTATTCCTATTACACAATACGCTACAAACCTAGGAGTCATCATAAACTCAGACCTATCCATGAAACAACATATTTCTTCGTTAACAAAAAAATCTTTCTACAAATTACAACTCTTAAAACGTCTCCGTCCTCTTCTCTTTTATCAGGATTTTCGAACTATTTTACAATCTCTAATCTTCTCTGGTCTAGACTACTGCAACGCTCTTTATTTAGGACTTTCCGATTCTATAATTCATCCTTTGCAAATCGTTCAAAACAGCGCTGCTCGTATTCTGTCAGGTACTCCCATTCGAAAACATATTACACCCATCCTTCAATCCTTACATTGGTTACCAATAAAATATAGAATAAAATACAAAGTTCTTACCATTATTCATAGCTTACTACATAACTCATCTTCCACATGGCTTTGCTCATTACTCCGCATTTATAAACCCACCCGTCATTTAAGATCACTAACTCAAAACTTATTAGACATCCCCTCTCCACGACAGGCCAGACTTGATATTACCAGAAGAAGAGCATTTTCTGTAGCAGGACCCACCATTTGGAACTCTATACCCAATTTACTTCGTTCAATATCCAATACCCAACAATTTAAGAAGACACTAAAAACATATTTATTTCAATTAGCATTTAATATCCATCCACAACACACTACTTCAAATAATCAACACTCAGTAACCTAACAATCTCTTCCACATCCTCAACATCACTCATGTTTCCACCTTACGCCTTCCCTCCTCCCCATTCATTTTTTCCTACCTTTTCCCTTCCATAAAACATCTTTTACGGCCCAGCTCCACTTTTACTTTTATTTAATTAGATTTTTTGTTACCATGAGGTATATACGAGTTATTGTATTTTAATTTTATTTTATTTTCATCTTTAATTTTTAACTCTATTTATTTTATTTTCATTTTACAATGTAAACCGTTTTGACAAAAAAACCTTGTTTTGAAAAACGGTATATAAATACTTTTAAATAAATAAATAATAAAATAGTGCCTCCCCCAATATTAAAACATGGTCCATATTTTCCATTCACTTTTACCGTTGCTTTCGGTGAAGAGTATAGTTGAAATAACCACTGAAGGAAGAAGCCACCAAAGTTCATAGCTCTCAACGTCTGGAATAAGAAAGGCCAGTGCACAAGGTCAAAAGCCTTTTCCGCATCTACAAGGAGGACTGCAGGTACATATTCCTTCTTTGCCCACCATATGAGATCTAAAATCTTGCAGACATTGTCTGCCGCCATACGTTGTGGGACAAACCCGACTTGATCAGATCTTATAAGGCCAGGTAAATACAGATTGAGGCGCAGAGCCAGCACACGAGCCAGGATCTTCAAGTCTTGATTGATAAGAGAAATGGGATGATAGGATCCACAGACAGTTGGGTCCCTGCCCGGTTTAGCTATGATGGTGATGCCAGCGGTGTTGGAGTGCCGGTGAAATGATCCACCGTCTCGAATAGAATTAAAGAGGGAAACCAATGGGCCAGCTAGTTCACGAGAGTTCACGATAGTATTCACTAGAAAGGCCATCCAGACCTGGAGATTTTCCATTTTTTAAGTTTTTTATAGCATCTCGAACTTCCACCTCCGTTATTGGAGAATCAAGACATTCTTGCTGTTCTACCGAAAGAGTAGGGAGTTGTACATCCGCCAGGTAGGAGAGAATGTCATCATTGGAAATCATCTCGTCCCCACTGTACAGGTGAGCATAAAAGTCAACAAAGCTCTTTCTGATCTCCTCCTGGTCGGTAGTAAGGATACCAGAAGAATCTCTAATCTTCGGGATCATACTTCGTAAGGTTCGTGCCTTCAGCTGGCGGGCTAACAACTTGCCCGCTCTGTCACTGCCCTCAAAGTATATCTGTTTGAGACGCTCCAACTGAAAGGAAGTCCTCTCCGCATGTAGCTGCAGAAGCTGGTGACATGCCTCCGTGAGTTTACTATAGGTCTTAGGCGATAAATTGAGCATATGCAATTTTGCCAAACGATCGATCTCCGCCCGTAACACTTTGTCCTTAGCCTCTCGTTCCTTTTTAAGAGCTACCACCCTTGCTATACATAAACCACGGACCACCGCTTTCGAGCACTCCCAGACAGTGCTAATTGGGACCTCATGATCTGAATTGAGCTGAAAATACTTCCGGACATGCGTAGTGAGCTGGCTTTTGAAAGTATCGTCCTTCAGAAGGGAAGTGTTCAGTTTCCAGTAGGCCTGGCCTCCTACTGCTGTATTGTCTGTGAGGTCCAAGGTGACCGGTCCATGATCAGACCAAGTAATCGGGTGGATATCTGTTTCCGCCACTCTGGGCAGCAGTCCTTGATCTAGCAGAAAAAAATCAATCCGCGAATAAGATTTGTGCGGATTAGAATAGAAGGTATACATTCTTGCCGTCGGGTAGCGGTGTCTCCACACATCCAATAATTTCCAGTGTTGAATAAGCGAGCGGAGAATGGACCTCACTTTTTGGACAGGCTGTCTCGAGAGAGGATTGGGGGAGTGGGAGTTGTCTTTCTCCGGGCACAGCGTAAGATTAAAATCTCCGCCTATGATTAGAAAGCCTTCTACCTCGTCATTCAGCAGGGTTTGTATGTGCCTCCAAAATGCCGCTTGCTCCTGGAGCGGTGCATATATAGAGAGCAGAGTGAATATGGAAGAACCCATTTTGAGCTTGAGTAAAACATATCGCCCCTGAAGGTCCTGCTTCTGAGCCAATAAATCAAAGGTTATAGAAGCCGAGATTAAAATGCCTGTCCCCGCATACTTGGAAGTTTTGTTGGCTGCCGCAAGGTAAATCTGGGGGAACTCCTTAGATCTCAGTAAATGTTCGTGCCTCTTGCGAATGTGCGTTTCTTGTATGAGTGCGATGGAGATTTTCCTGCTTATCAGTTCTCGAAACAGCATGTCTCGTTTCATACGGGTGTTCAGGCCCTTCACATTAAGAGTAAGAAATCGGATCATATTGGTCTATTATATGGAATAGTTTTAGCCTAGCTTCCAGAGCATATAAAGATAGATATGTGTCGTAGGGCTTACCAAAGTCTCCATCCCGCAACCGAGCTGTGCTCCCCAAACCGCTAGGGGATTGCAGGTTCACTAAAGTAATATAGAGCCGAGAATAAAACCCCCTATGTCCGAATCCGCACATTTGCCTGTACAGATTCCCTGCTGGGGTTGTGATGCCTGCCAACCAAGAAGCCACCCCACCCCCCCTCCCATCTCCCCCCATGCTTTCATACCAACCAGTCATACATATCAACAAACATATCAACTTATGGCTATACATTGCTCAATTACAAAAGCCACATAGTAAATACAGAAATAGGTACAAAATATGTGCAGTCAAAGCACCCCCTGAAAATGTGTAATTAGTAAAGTGTCAGGTGGATTACCCAGTCTATCAGAGTCACCCTTGGTCAGAAAGAGCACCAGACACAGATGCTGTTTTAGGTCGGGGCCTGCGCCTGCACCTCCCAGCTGTTTACCACTGTGACTTATTGTCCAGATGAGATGGCTTCCTGGCTGGGGTGGGCTGGGAAAGATGGAGCTCCAAGCCGGCTTCAGCAAAGATCTTTACTGCTTCATCTGCTGTTCTCAGTCGATGGGTAATTCCCTGATGTTGAAAGGTTAGTGCAAATGGGAACTGCCACCTGTAGCGAATATCAGCGCTTCGGAGAGCCGAGTGACCTCCCTGAGCTCGTATCTCTTCTTTAAGGTGCTGGGAGCAAGATCTTGATAAAGAGCTATCTCCAGGTCTTTCCACTTCCATAGTCTTTTAGACCTGGCAATCAGCATGATTTTTTCTTTCTGTGAAAAGCTTTGAAAGTTGACAATCAAGTCTCGAGGTCCATTAGTGCGCCGAGGCCCAAGAGACCTGTGTGCTCTTTCAATTTGAATACATAAGCCCTCTGAGTCAGGGACTGATCCCCCAGATGATGAATCTTGAGTCAAAATAAATTTGCAGATTTCTCGGGCAGTGACTAGGCAATCAGCGTAATCAGAGGACTCAGGAACCCCTTTTATTCTGATATTGGACCTCCTGCTACGATTTTCTAGGTCTTCTATTTTGTCATTTAAGTAAGAAATGTCATTTTGTACCTCAGTTCTGGACTGGGAGAGATCCTGAATCGCCATGGCATGCCCCTCCACCGCTGTGTCAATGTCATCCACGAGCTGCCCCAGGGCTCTCATTTCCTCTCTTGTCTCTGCAAACGATTGTAACAGCTCGTTATTATGCTGCTTCATCTCGGCTCGAATCTCCATGAACCAGTCCCTCAATAAGGCTTTCGTGGGGAGGTCCGTGTTTTTTGCAGAGGTAGCAAGGACATGGGGTGGCGAGAGAATAGGTGCCTCCATCTCAGGGCTGTCTGCTCTGTCAGCCATGTTGTCGATTCCCGTGGGCCCTGGTTCCTGCAGCTCCTGTGCGGCTTTGACAAAAGAGAACCGCTGAAGCTTGCTGATTTTCTCTTTGGATGCCATCCGGTGCTCATCCCGATGTCTACCGCCACAGTTAGGGGGTGAAACGAGGACTGGATCTGCTTTTTTTTTGTGGTTGGGAGAAGATCGGGAGCGGGGCTCTAAGCACGTGCGGCCATCTTGTATCGCGGTGAAACCACGCCCCCCAGGGATATGTAAACTTATGAGCACTACTGTAGATAGCCCGGCACTGTGTAAATGGCTACAGCCTGTAAATCAGTGCTTGTCAGCCTGTAAATGAATACCACAGTTCCCCAGAGCCTCCGGTACCAAGTGGCTTTATCTATCCACTACCTGTGAGGTCTGTACAGCTTAGCTGAGGAAGAAATATTGAACACATGGGGTCTTACACGCGTGATATCTGAATCTGCCAACCTTAGCTTGACTGATGTGTGTATATATCTTTCCTTCCACAGTCAGGATAGGGCACCTGGTGAACAGGACACAGAGGATGCTTCTAAGCTGGTTTTATTACGTGAAAGTGTATACCTGAGGCATTCTGTCCAGACCCCTGACCATGCATGATAATACAGTGTTAATGAGGTGCAGAAACATGAAGGAAGGACAATGTTCAAAGTCATTTATCCAGGTCAACCGGCCGTGTGGAAAGCTGCTCTCCTCAGTCCACTAGAAGTACAAGCGGAATAATTTTAGCTGGATTACAAGGAGGCGTTCCTGGGAGAGGGGCTGGGGAAGACAGCATAGAGGTCGGGGGCAGGTAACAGCAAGCATTCATTGATATTTTCAATGGTACATGGGTTGTTTTTGCCTTTGATTGGCTGCCCACATAAATACCAGTTGTAAAGTACCTGTTCCATTTGTATGTGTGTACTTACTGCTAATTTTCAGAGAGAAACTACCTGCCTGTTGTCCCAGGACCTATTCAAGAAAGAAGACTGCATGCATACCCTGTGACACTGCAAGCTATTCAAGATTGCCCCAACATGTCTAAGATATGGCAGGGAATGGTGCACAGGCCGATGCAATAATCTATGTGGTGAAACCGTGCGCTGCAAATCAGCGCACAGAATTCTTAACGCACAGGTTACTTTTTTTTTTTAATTCCTGATGCAGTAAGCTAGTATTATGCTAATAATAAACTGGATGTGAGAGTGCCCCTAGTGTCCCCCTATAAACCTGTGCAGGACCAGGCTAGAGGGAAATGATAGTGTAAGCCCAGCTGGGAGGCCTAGGCCCCGTGTCTCCAGGAGTAGGAGCTCCTGGGAAGCTCTGGGAAGTTGTATGAACAGAAGGACTGCGAAGGTTAGGCAGTATTGTGAAGTTAATAAAGTGAAATTGCAGGAGAAAAGGCTGGAGTCAGTGTTTACTGCTCCAGTCCAGGAGATTTTCTTCTGGAGCCCAAAGCCTCCAGAAGAAAGGAAGAAAGGTTTTGTCTGCTAGCCTGCCAGAAGTTTGAAAGGCAAGCGCACAGCGAGGAGAAAGTCTCCAGAAGGGAAGAAGAAAAGCTTGTTTGTTGTGGTGCCGACCAGAAACAGTTGAAGGCAAATGGGGCGTGGCTCACAAAGCGCACCGAACCCAAGCAGTACTCCTAGGACTGCAATGTGCAGAAGAAGAAGAAGAAGAAGAAAAATCCTGAAACTGCCTAGAAAACAAAGCGTGGTCTATGGGGCCTGTAGGGAAGCAAGTTTAAGTTTTTGCAATGGACCAAAGAGGCAAGCTCTGCTCACAGTTAGGGCTGTGTGTATCAAAGTGTAGCTAGAGCCGGTGAGGCAGCTGTTGTTTTACTTTTGTTTTTCTTTTGAGAGGAAAAAAATGTAGCAGAGTGAGGGGAACCAGTTGTGCACCTGGGCTTGAGCAGGGCGTGGCTCAGCAGAAACTGAAACTGCTAGAGGAGCTAAGCTCCAGTAATAACCTCAGCCTCTGAAGAGAGAGAGCGCAGCACGGAGAATACAGCAGTTTGAAAGCATGGTGTAATACGATGGGTTAAAAAAAAATGCTCTCAGAGCAAACATTATGCTGTCCTGTCACTTTTTAAGCTGGGGACTTGTTTTTTTAAGCAAAAAGCTGTATCAGCAGGGCTTACACAAGTGGTTGTGGGGGAGAGTAGCTTGTCTGTGCCTGGGACCTGATTCAACAGGAGGAGGAATGCCTGGCCAGCAGCCCTGCAGAAAGGCTCCCAAACCCAGGTGCTGGCTCATCTACGCACACAGACTTGTTTACAAAGCCCTAGAAAAGTTCAGGGTCCTCCGGTGGGAACTTGGAGCCTCACCTGTGCACTGACGAGTGGCGCAGGATCTTTCCCGTTGAAGCTGTGTGCTCCTGTTTTTCGGTCGCACCGGGGTTCCCCGACCTGATGAGTGGCAGGATGCTGATTTGGTATGTATTATAGTCACGGGAAATGAAGTGTGTGTGCTGTAAATAAAGCTATATTTTCATTACTATATATCTCGTATCTTGTATCATAGTGTGTGTGTGTGTGTGTTTAGTATTGTGCAGGTCTGCCTACCTCCCATTCGGGCATCTTGTTACACATGGCTGAAGGAAGTCTGCAAGCCTTGATATGGAGCTTCCTAGATGGGCATAAGCAGTTGCAGGAGACATAAAGGATCCTTCAGGAGAGCCTCAGACAGAGCCAGCAGTCCTGGGTGAATGTGAGAGAGAGGCCAGGAAGCACCGCCTGCCCTCACCGACTCCCGGGCAAAGGGGAAATAGAGCGAAGCGATGGCAATCATCCTGAGAGAGCCACTGCGGAGAACCCGGAGGGAGCACAGCAGCTGAAGGAGGCACCTGGCTGCAGCTCAGGCCTGCGGTGGGACCCCATGTCAGGGAGCCTGGGAAGTGACAACCCAGCTCAAGGCAAAGCAGATCCTGCATGACAAGAGCCCACAACGAAGAAGGTAGTTGAACAGGAGGAGTGCCAAAGGAGCTCATGGCAAAGCAGATCCTGCATGACAAGAGCCCACAACGAAGAAGGTAGTTGAACAGGAGGAGTGCCAAAGGCTAGATCCTGCGGGAATTCTTTACAAAAAGAATTTTAAATTCTGCGCACAAAAACTTAAAATTCTGCAAAATTCTGCATACTTTATATTGGTCAAAATAACAAAATATATATGACAATCTGTAAGTAATTTATTTAAAATGTAATACAGAAAAAAATTATTTAAAGATGCAGAATTTTAAGTATTTTGAGCAGAAGTTCCCTAGAAATTCCTTCCACCCTCTCTCTCTACTCCCCTGGCCAGTCTTCTTTCACTTTGCTCTCTTAGGCCACAACTCCTCCACCTGCCACTATCTCTCCCCTTCCACTCTAGGCTAAACCCCTTCCACTCTATCTCCACTCCCAGAGTTTGACCCCTCTCTCAGTACTGTCCCTCACACAGGCTCCCCGTCTCTCTCTCTCACACACACACACACACACACACACACACACACACACACATGCTCCCTCTGTCTAGTGCACACATATCCCCTCATACAGGCTCCGTCTCTCTGTAATGCACACACACCCCCTCATAAAACTCCCCCTCTTTCTCACACACACACACACACAGACGGCTCCCTCTCTCTTGCACACACACACACTCTCACCCTCATATAGGCTCCCTCTCTCTCGCACCACACACCCATACAGGCTCCCTTTCTCTCTCGTCCATACAACCTCACACACCCTTCTCACTCACCCCCCCCCCTTACACATAGATTCCCTCTTTCTCTCACACATACACATATCCCTTCACACAGGCTCTCTTTCTTACACATACATACACATCCTCACACAGGCTCCCTCTCTCACAAACAAACAAGCACCCTCACATACACATCATCCCTTTTACACACACACAAGCTCCCAATCTCTCACACACATACACACTCCTTCATAATCTTCTCAGATAAATAAGTTCCCTCTCTCTGGCATACATATCCATGCACCCTCACACATGCTCTCTCACCCTCCAGACTCGCAATCTCAAAGACACACACACACACACACACAGACTCGCTCTCACTGGGGCCTTCTCCATCTTCTCCGTGAGCAGGACAGCCTCCACTCGCGGCATTCCCGGGACTGCTTCATCTTTGCCACGAGTAGGACGGCCTGTTTGTGGCTTGCTGGAGCCTGTTCTACCTTCGCTGCGAGCGGGGCGGCCTCTGCTCGTGGCACACTGGGGCCTACTCCATCTTCGCCATGAGCAGGATGGCCTCCGTTCGCAGCATGCCGGGGCCTGTCAAATTCTGTGGAGGAGAATTCTGTGCTCTGCAGTAGCACAGAATTCCCCCAGGACTAAACTGTGTTGGAAGAAACAAAGAGCTCATTTTGAATCTTCATAGCCATACCAGGAAATGGCAACCCAGAGTGCCCAGCAGGAGGTAGCACAGACTGGCCTGCGGGATGCAGCGCCGACTGGCCTAGCGTGGACCCAGCTTGGAGGCCAGATGGAGCCACAGCTGCCAGGACCCCAGAGGGAGGTACCACTGTGACCCTAGAGGAAGGCATGGTGAAGATCCAGAGGGAGATACTGCAGAAACCCTAGCGGGAGGCACAGCAAAAACTCCAGTTTAATGGTTGTGCTATTTTGTGGTGCATAAAATAGTTTACTTTGAAACACATTAAAAATAACAGATGTGTTTTGGGGGGGATCACTCATGTTTTCTTAAAATGCTAAACATCTTACAAATTCAGGGATATGTAAACTTATGAGCCCAACTGTAGATAGCCCAGCACTGTGTAAATGGCACTGAGAAGATCACAGAGGAGGAAACCATGGGGAACCCAGAAGGTTGTGCTGTGGAGACCCCAGCAAATAGGGCTATAGAGGAGCCAAGGAGTGGCTCTACCCAGGAATTACCAGTCGCCAGGAAATATTTACAGCTGGTACCAAACAATCCAGCACTTGATATTCCCCAGCCAGTCCAAAAAGCTTTGTCGTGGTGGAATTTGAATCTGGAGCTAGCAAGAGACTCAGTTAAAGGACTAGGGATATACATTGCGCGAACAGCCCACTAGATGATGGTCGTAATGCTGTCGAGGGAAACCCTAGTAGATGGGAGTGAGCAGAACCCTTGAACCTTGGGCCTAAGTCTGGTGGGCAAAAGGGCAGATGAGGGGTGTCGAGATATGAAGCACTTCCCTGGTTAGAATCCAGGGTGAGTGAGGATGCTTGGCCTGATGGGGCCAAGCTGAGGGGAGGGGTATAAGAGAGAGCGGCCCTAGAGTTTGTTTGTTTATTTATTTAACACTTTTTTATACCGGCATTCGTTGGACACATCATGTCGGTTTACAGGTAACTGAGAAAGGAAATTACAATGAACGAGGAAAAAGGGGCTAACTGGATAATAAGCAAAAGTACAAGTGAAGAGAGTCAACGAGCAGAGTTACAACTTTTTGCATTCATGTTAGGATTACATATGCAGGTGAACTTATAAACAATGTTAAGGAAGCATGTGCACTTAAGAACTTAAGTGCACGTGAAACTTATTTACAGTATGAAGGAGGCAAGTGCACGTATGTACAGTTAAATGCTGGTGCAGGGGGGAGTAAAGAGGGAGGGAGCGAGGAGGGAAAAGGAGCGGGGGGGGGGTGGAGGGAACAGGGGTACATTAGAGCAAAGGTACTTTCAGGGAGAGATTGCTGGGGGGTGAGAGGGCGGGGTAGGGGGAGGTTGAGGGGCACTAGGGGAGGGAGCAGGGGGGGTACTGGGATGGTATAGGGGAGGTCAGGGAGAAGGTAGATAGGCTGAGCGTGAGCTGAGGTGG
Organism: Rhinatrema bivittatum; assembly: GCF_901001135.1. Taxonomy (NCBI): domain Eukaryota; kingdom Metazoa; phylum Chordata; class Amphibia; order Gymnophiona; family Rhinatrematidae; genus Rhinatrema; species Rhinatrema bivittatum. The sequence continues at coordinate 295,600,141 of NC_042620.1, forward strand.
TTCAAGGAGGACAATGACTAGGATTGAGAGGAGTTGGGGTAGGCCTGTTTAAAGAGCCATGTCTTGATTCCTTTTTTGAAATGGCTCAGGGACGGTTCTAAGTGGAGTTTGGCGGGAAGGGAATTCCAGAGGGTGGGACCCGCAATGGAGAAGGCTCTGTCCCTGGTGGTGGTAAGGTGCCCAATTTTAAGTGAGGGGGTTTGGAGAGGGCCAGCGAGGGAGTTTCTAGTGGGGCGATTAGCTTGACGGAATTGTGGCATGTCTTCAAGCCAGGGGGAGTTGTTATTGTATGTGTTATGGAGGATGGTGAGTGTTTTGTACTGGGAACGGAAGGTGATGGGGAGCCAGTGGAGATCTTGGAGTATGGGAGTGATGTGGTCAGTTTTTCTGGTGTTTGTTAAGATTCTTGCCATGGCATTTTGAAGGGGTTTAATGGTGGAGGCTGGGAGGCCTAAGAGAAGGGAGTTACAATAGTCGAGTTTAGATCGTATAGTGGTTTGCATAACAACCATGTTATAAACCTGTGCTGGGCAGGAGGAGCTCAGAATGGGCCACCAGCTAGAAGGGAATAATAGTGTAAGCCCAGCTGGGATACGGAGGCCCGTGTGTCTCCAGGAGTAAGCGCTCCTGTTCCTCTCTGGGGAAACTGTGTGTACAGAAGACTGTGAAGATAGCAAAATAAACTTCACAATACTGCCTGTGTGAATATAATAAAGTGAAATTGCAAGAGAAAAGACTGGAATCAGAGTGCTTACTGCTCCATGCCAGAGGATTTTGCTCAGCCAGTCCTCACACAGGAGTTAAAAAAAAAAAAAGGGCAGACTGGAAAACGTATGTTTAGCATAGGCCGAAGGCACATTTTAAACTTGATGCTGTTCCTTTAAGAGCAGAGGGAGGACAAGGCGAGAGAAAGCTGAGGTCGGGCCGGCCTGATGTTTTGCCAGGAAGGGAGAAGGAGAGAACTGCTGGAATGAGAAAGCAGAGGCGGCAGCAGGTAATAAAAAAAAAAAAATTGCCGACGATGGCAAGGACAAGAGGTATGGCACTGTGGGGGCAGGTGCGGGGAAGACTGCTGCGAGACTAAAGAAAGGAAGCAAAAAAAGTGAAGTAATAAAAAACAGCGGCGGGTGCTCCCCGAGGTTCCTCCCGCTCGCTCTTGCCACTTCTGACACAGGCGCTGGAAACGTTACTCCTCCTCTGGCCTGGAGTAAAATTTCCAGCGCTGGGAAAATGTGAGCCAAGTGAGGACGCCTCCCTGCGAAGCCGATGCAGGAAGGTGCGTAAAGTGCAACGCACCTTTTGGCCTGCATTTGTCCGCGCCTTATCTGAGGGCAGAACGTACTCCCGATGCCAGAAGGGGTTTGGCGTGCAGAAAAAGTGCGTATCTCAAGGAGAGTAATAGAAATCCCATGCAAACGAGGGTATTAAGTACTACGTCCCGATGCAGAAAGACTGCATCAAGCCAGCGCACCTTCTTGCTCGAAATAAGTTTCCAGCGCTGTAGAAAAAGTAATCCGAAAGGGAAAAAAAAATGCCCGTGCTGGTAAGTGGCAGCAGCTGACTTTGCCACCTAGCTGGTTAAGTACTGACTTATCCGTCTATCTGATAACGGGAAGACCCGCGCCAGATACATGAATAAGTACTGATTTATCTGGCAGATGCTTCCTGCTGCCATATAGCCAGATAAGTTGGTATTTTTGCATCAGCCCCTGCATGAGGGAGTACTACTCAATGCCCCCACTTGCATGGGATTCCCATGCGAGGGCGTTAAGACAAATGCACAGTTTTAAATGCAGGTCTGCATCGACCAGAAAGTGCATCTCTGTATTGAGGAATCTGCGTTGATCTTGTTTAGTGCTAATAACAATTTTTAAAAAAATTTCGGGGGGGGGGGGGGGACAGGGGTTTGGGGTTAAATTGCATTATTACCATCAAAACTTAATATAATTTCACAATCCATATTAGGTGGCAAAGCAAAAAAAAAAAACAGGCCAAAAAATAGATTTGAAGACAGAAGCATGAAAATTCTTCTTTAAAGGTTTGTAGTGCCTTAACAGATTATTACAACCAAAGGGTAACATCACAAGAGCAGACGTCACAGGTTTATCAGATTATAGCTATGGTGCAAAATGTTATTATCGAGCACTGCCAGCTTTACAAACCATCAGCCTACAGTGCTTGCTTTCACCCATCCCTCAAGGATATAAACAGTCTGCCAGAACTCATTTGTGTCCTGAACATGATAAAGCGACAGAAAGCAAAACAAGCTTGCATCCCGTGACCCAGTCCTTCACTGTGGAGTGCTTCTCTCGGCTTAGCTGGAAATAAAGCAGACGGTGACGTAGACCGCTTGGCACAAAGCCCGCCAGCCTGTTGGCACCGTTCAGTTTTGTCAACCTTTGTTCCTACGCATCACATTTATGCACCATAAAATGGGCGGCGGCTTCCTGAGACTAAAGAGGTCCCCCGTTGGCAGGGCTTCGGGGTCAGAGTGCTCTGGGGGAGTTCTTTCGGACTCTGTAGCTTTAAAGGCAATTAACGGGGTGACGTCATAGGTCATTTGAGAAGGTTCGTGTGTAACCTTGCATAACAAACATTCTATATAGCGTTTTGCCAAGGGGGCTTTAGCGTATTTAAGTAAAACCGCAGCACAAGTTAAAGAGTCTTCACAATTTCAGCTAACTAGTGCGTTATCTTTTGATCTTATTCTTAGGTTTCCTATCTTTTTTGATGGAATACATTTTGTCTCTTGTATTCTTGCACCATTTTGGAATATAAATGTGCATCTCTTACCCATTTTCTAAAGATCCTCCTTGAGTCCACTCTTTTGTTGTCCCTGTGGTATAAGTGTGTGTGTGTGTATATATATGCTTTACCTGTATCACTGTGATGCTTGCAAGTGATTCTGATAAGAGTCAGCAAAGCATTGCCCTGTTTTACTTACATTCATAACCATGACTAAAGAGGAAAATCAGAATAAAAAAGAAAATCTGAATGATTTTATTTATTTTGCAAAGCAATGAATTATCTTTTTTTTTTTTTTTTGCCAGCACTGCTCTTTTAACCTGTGTTTAGGAGTTTTTGTTAATAAGAAAACCAAGCAAAAAGCCAGGAAAACCCAAAATGATGTTTCTCCATGTCCCACCAGTTTTGGCTTGCATGCAAGACCCTTCTGGTGAAGTGTGCCATCATGGTTAGCCAGAGGTGTGACCTCCCCACAAAGCCAAGAGCAGGCAGTGCACAGATAGAGCAAGGCTGATTATGCGTTCTAACTGGAGGAGGGGGTAGGGCATCTTCTGCCTGCGAGGGCCACCTTCCCCCTCAGGTTGAGTCCTCAAGTGGACAGGAACAGGGGCGGATTCCGGGTAAAGATCGGCCCAGGGACTTTCCGCCCAGGCCGGCCCAGAAGATACCCCGTGGTCTGCCGAGCGCGGCTCTGTCGCAGCCTCGCTCGGCAGACCACGTGACCAGAGCGACCGGCCCACCGGGGGATGCCCGATCCCCCGATAGGCCAATCCACCCCTTGACAGGAACAACAGGAAACAGAAGGCACACTCTAAGGCAATGTAGAACCCAGACCTAAAAACATGAAGGCACCCACAGAGGCAAGACAGTCCCATGGAAGCAGTGTAGGACTACAGCAGGAGGACTGGACACACAAAGCAATCTTAAGGGGGAGACAGGAACACCAAACATATGAGCAAGCTCTGGCCAGGTGCAGATTGTGAGCCTGGAATATAACTTGTGTCCAAACAAGAACAAGATGGCTGCCAGCAGGAAGTGTGGGCCACAGTGCTAGGAGGACTAAGCCACAGTCCCAGCAAGCCACCATCTGGTGCACAGGTAGCACTAAGAAATGGTTCATCCTTTACTCCTGGGGGAATTCTGCACAAAAACTTAAGATTCTGCAAATGTTATATTGGTCAAAATAACACAATTTAAATGACACTTTAAGTAATTGCATTTTAAATTAATACAGAAAAACGTTATTACTTAAAGATGCAGAATTTCCCTAGAAATTCACTGTAAGAGTGTCCCTTCCACACTCTCTCCCTACTCCCCTGGCCACTTTGCCCTCTCAGGCCCCAAATCCTCCACCTGCCAGTATCTCTCCCCTCCACTCTTATCACCACTCCTAGAGTTTAACCCCGTTCTCAGTACTGCCCCTCACACAGGCTCCCTCTCTCTCACATACACATGCTCCTTCTCTCTAGTGCACATACACACACCCTCATACAGGTTCCCTCACTCTTTCGCACACACACATCCGCTCATATAGAGTCATTCTCTAATGCATACACACCCACACAAGCTCCCTTTCTCTCTTACACATACACAGTACCTTCACACAGGCAAGCACCCTCACATAAACACGATCCCCTTTTTATACACACCAGCTCCCAATCTCTCTTCACACTCTCCTCATATAGGCTCCCTCTCTCTGGCACCCACACTCAAGCAAACCCTTGGTCCTTCTCACAACCCCCTGCTCTGTCACGCCCTCTGCTCTCTCTCACACCCCCTTCCCTCTCTCTCATCCTCCCCCTCCTCTCTCACATCCCCTCCCCTCCACTCTCCTCCCCTCTCTGACATCCCCTCCCTCTCCTCTCTCCCCCCTCCTCACACACACACACACACACACACACACACACACAGCTCTCTACATACATTCACTCTCTCCAATGCCCTTCATCTTTGCCGTGAGTGGAGCGTGTCCCGAGGCATGCGGGGGCATTCTTCGCTGCAAACGGCATGCGCTTTGTTCGTGGCATGCCAGGGCCTTCATCTTTGCCTCGAAAGCACACCGGGGCCTTCCATCTTCACTGCGAACAGCGTACACTCCGTTTGCGGCATGCCAGGGTCTCTTCAGCCATTTTCTGTGCAGAATTTGGCAATTCTGCGCAGGGGAGCAATTCTGTGCAAATTCTGCGCTCCGCAGTAGTGCACAATTCCCCCAGGACTAATCATTGGGCAACTGTCATTTCAGGTGGCTTCTTGTGTTATCTCAAATCAGCACTCAGAAATAGAAAAACTGGCCTCTTTTTTACAACTACTGTTGCTCTCAAATGATCTTACCAAGTCAGTTGATATCCTGTTGCCTTCTTTACAAGAGCGCTTCTGGAGCACCAGCTCAAGGGTCACATGACTTTCTGCAAGGGTGTGCAGTGCTACTCAACCACAGTTCCTCATTAACTCCATGCCATCCGGACAGCCTGGCCTAAATCCTGGTTTTCATCCCATTACATCTATAGACTTGTAGTCCAATTTTTCTATGAAAAGTTAAACTTCAAGCAACTATCAGGGGTAGCCAATTCTGGTTCTCAAGGGCCACAAACGGATCAAGTTTTCAGGATCTCCCTAATAAATATGCTTGAGAGATTTGCATAGAGACTGCCTGAATTGTATGCAAACCTATTTCATGCATATTAATTATGGTTATCCTAAAATCCAGACCTGTTTGTGGCCCTCAAGGATCAGAATTGCCCACCCCTGCACTATATACAGAAGTGGCTTAGCCTGTTTAGATGACATGGAGTCAGATGGTAACACTAAACTTAGCAGGCAAAAGCAATAACTACAAACATATATTGAAATTCCCAAAAGGAAGATTTAGGCAAGAAAAGAAAGAGTGATCTGACTCTGAGAGGCCCAGGCCTGGAGGAATCTTGTTGGAAGGAGAAGGTACATTCATAGCCGAAAGAGAGAGAGAGAGAGAGAGTCTCCTTCCTATGCAGGGAAAGTTGGCGAATTTCTGTTGCTTTTACTAAAAGCTGGCCCACTTGCCTGTTGCTGGAGACCCCCAAGAGCCATCTGGTATCCATGCATCTGTTTCACAGTGAACACCAGTGCCACCGACCTCATCAATCTCCTAGTGTGAAAGCCAGAGTGCAATCAGCTAAAACAAACAGTGACAGGAGCCAGGAGCTGCCACAGCCTGCTGCTTGCTGACAAGAGCACCATAGTCCCTTCAATAAGAGACATATGACTTGTTAATAGGTAAGACTGTCACGCCATGCAGGTCCGGCTCTGAGGAAAGCATTGATGTTCTGCCCATTTTCTTATCAAACGTGGCTCTCCCAGCTTTGCTTGACTGCTTCAACTGGTGAGAACCAAGACAGTTTTTATCAACATGGGACTCTCAGAAGAGCCTCACATGCTCTTGGGAAAATTAATAGTAAGGCTTCCCTGGGGTGGCACAGATTATGAGGAAGCAAGATGGCACCACGTTCCTACCCTTTGATTTGAATCATTCTGTAAATCACTTTGGCAACACGTAAAATTGTCATGCCAACAAAGTTATCTGCTGTCTGTAACACAAGCGTTCTTACTACACTTCATCTTCTGTACTGGATGATTCGCTGTCAGGCCGATGCAATAAAGTGCGCTCAGCCTAACGCACAGGTTTACGCATGGCTGGACGCGCTAGATTAGCACCCTGTGCAATAAGGAGATTAGCGCGTCCAAAACGCGTGCCCAGACAAACCCATAGCCAATAGCACTCATCCCATGTAAATGCCATGTAGAGGAGACTATTGGCTATTGCCAGCCGATGCAGAAAATCACCGGGCGCCCCACGCACACGTTTTAATGCGGCAAATTTAACTCCAGCCCCGGAGCTGGCATTAAATCAATCTGCAAGTTAAGGGCTTAGGAGAAATTTAAAAAAAAAAGACTGTCCTGTGTGTCCCTACCTTTATTCTTAAACCCCTACTGTTTGCAGTGTTTAAGAATAAAGGTATAATGTAATGGCTTGATGAAAAAAAAAAATTCTGGACACACAATATACATGCACAATAGGCCAGGTTCGCCCCTTGCTATTGTGCGTGTTTATTGGGCGAAATCGACCTGAAGTGGGATAAAACGGATGTTCGTATTGAGCGCCCTTTGCAATTGTGGGCACACACAGCCACGTCTCCTGGGCTTCCGATGCATTTGAGCACTAGGGATGCATAATTCTTCCCTAGCGCGTCCTTTTTAATGTAGCAGCTCATTAAAATATAGCATCAAGCGCCCAGGAAACGTGGCTGTGTGCATGTTAAGGAAAATGGCCACTCGATACGAGCGCCTGTTTTAACGCGCATCTTATTGCATCAGCCCCTGTGTTCAGTAACAAGTAAAATCTATAACTTAAGCAGCTAGGATGTTCCCTCAACCCCTCTGCTCTTTTCCGACACCTTGACAATATAACAAGCCAAACAAGTAGCATACAGCAGTGGTTCTCAACCTTTTCCTCATTGTGACACACCTGACAGACCACGCTCACATGTGTGACACACTGCTCATTATAATCCACGGCAGAAAAAAAAAGGCCCAGTATTACTTTTATTGTTAATGACACAAGAGAAAGATAAGTACTCTTTCTGAACAGAAATTACATAAATAGTAAACCCTCCATACCAGAACAGCACCAACTTCCAGCACTCAAACAGTAACCACCTCACCTAAGAAAAGGCAACACTGAAAATAGTATACCAGGCCTTAAAACTCCAATACTACTCCTATTAGGAAAATGGAACAAGCCAGGCTGCTATAGAGCCCTACATAAAAACTACATGCCAGCAGAAAACCTCACCTCAGTCACATGTGCAGACCCTTACCTAACAAAGAATAAAGTGACCATAAAGGATAAACAGAAACTTGTAAACAAAAACTGAACTGGAAGCTGCAACAAGCCAGAGACTCTGTATGCAGTGCAACAAAGGAAAAAGAGAAATTTCACCAGTCCTCATAAAACAAATCAAGAAATATAAAATAGCAGTAAAACTATACTAATAAAAAGAACAGATTTCAAAACAGCTAATGAATGGAATATCCGATAATTACAAACTCATATCAAAAATTTCCAGACACCAATAAAATATTTCAAAACTGCAGACATGAAGACCCAATAATTTAAAAAAATGATAAAAATACCTGGAAACATTTGATTTCCAGGTGCCCTGAGATGTTGTGAATTAGGAGGAGGAAAGGGGTTGCCTGCAACTTTCTCTCAGTCACACACAAGCTCGCTCTCTCACATGGGTTCTCAATCACACACACAATCTCTCTCTGTTTCTTATACACACAGGCTCTTAATCATACATACACCTGCTTTCTCTCACTTACACACACCGGTTCTCAATCACACACATATATGCTGTCTCTCACACACACACAGAATATCAATCACACACAGGCTCTCAATTACACACACATGCTCTCTTTCACACAAAGCTCTCAATCACACACTTACACATACAGGCTCTCAATCACTCACATACATACTGTCTCTCTCTCACACATACACACACACACAGGGTCTCAAATGCATATGCTCACTCACTCATTTACACTCTCTCTCTCTCCCACCACCAAAGAACAACTAATGGCAGTAACAGCCTTCTCCTCTTCCAGTCTTCGCGGCCTCGAGAAAGGAGTCCCATTGGCCGCAGGAGCTGACGTTGCTTCTCTTTTTGTTCTGGGCTGCGCTGCTCTTCTCTTTCGGGCCGATGCTGCGCGCACTTGTACCTAGCTTGGTCTCTTCTTCCTGCGCGCCGGTCACTGCTCACCACTTCCTCTTAGGAGCCTCAGGGGGAGGGGGGACATGAAGAAGAGACCATGCTGCTAAAACCGCTGAGTGCTTCTTGCAGCTCTCCTGCCGCATTCCGCCCGAGCAGAGGAAGAGTTTGCATCTCGCTGGGGCACTCTATACCACAGCCTGTAAATGGGAAGTACTCCTGGCCACCCTTCTGCCTTCAAACCACTCTACTGCCTCCATAAGGGTGGGAATTCCAGCAGAGGAAGAGGCAAGATGGCACTCATCTCCTACTGCCCCTGCTTTTTAACCTCCTTGGAGTCCCTCCCCCAGCTCCATTCACTTTCCTATGACCCCTGCATTTAGGTCAGCTTACCAAAAGGAGTTAGGAGTGGGTGTGAAACTGGAGGGGGGACCCAAAGGGAATGGGCCCAGCCAACACCATCTTTCTGGATACTTTAGCCCGGGGCCTTTTTCTTGCCATTGCGTCGCCCAAGAAGAGTGCTCTCCTTCAGTGAAAGGAGCATGCGTTGTGTTTAGTTAGACGTGTCAACTGACACAGCTGCTGGCCACAGCCACTCTGCACATGCCTGTAGCATGTGACAGGAACTCTCGGGACCTTCAGTACTTTGGAATTCTAGCCCTGTTTTGCTGCCGATTTTTCTGTGTGAATAAGTCACGTTACCACACTACGCGCCTGCTCTGTGAAAATAATGGTAAAACTGCATCTCGGCCTTTCATGAAAGCTGAGCTACACCGCCTCCTACAGACCAGAGATGGCAGCACACTGTTTTCTAATTGGTCCAACTGAAAAGTGTTTTGGGATCATGCTTGGATAAAGGTTATTGCGCGCACCCAGTCTCTTACTAGTATTAGTAGTATTACTATGGAATTCTATTTATTTCTCCCTAGCTGGCCTAACGATTTTAATAAAGCATCTTCAGTATTATTGTAAAATTGCCATAGGAATGTCACATCCAGAGCAGCTCATAGGAGAACCACCCTCCTGCTGCTGTGCTAGTGAGCACGACTAGTCCAGTGTTTCAAGCTATAATAAAGCTTAGGAGCCAAAACCCAAAGTCATCTGGCACTCCCAGTACGTGCCCATCACAGTGCCAGAACACACTCGGTGTGGTCTGTGTGTGTAGTATACACAAAAACAGCTTAATTAGCACAAGTCTGAAACTCTACAAGGCTTGGGTCACATGCCTATTGCAAGCACTCACCTCTCGCCTATTTTACGGATCCCACATTTAGCTCAGAGATGCACGCTGTGTTCCTTTCCATGTGTACTGTATGCACACTTGGCCTGGGGCTTTTCAGTGAATCACTTTCTTCTTTTTATTTATTTATTTATTTATTTATTTTTAATTTTTATATACCGAAGTTCTAGTAGGGACTACAAATCACTCCGGTTTACATAAAACGAAGAACTGCTCAACAGATAGCGGAGCTTTACATGGAACCGTATAACATATGGAACAGTATAACTGGTACAAAGAAGTATAACTTCTTTGTAAAGAAGTTAAAAAGTGCCCAGGAAAGCAGAAGGTTAAAGTGCAGAGGAAGCTTGCATCCTGGGCAAACTGCTGTAGGGGTGCCATTCTGTAATTTTCCCCCTTCTTTTCTTACTCTTTTTTTTATTTTAATTATTCTGTAGATTGCTTTGGTAACACATGTAAAACTGCTGTGCCAATAAAGTTATCTGATTAATCTCCACACACAGGCCACTTGTCGTTCGGAGACAGGGTTTTAGCGGCTTCATCCTTGCCCTTTACCGGGCGCGATTCTCTCTCCGGGTACGCGGGGCTGCAAACGTGCGCCACCGGCCCCAGCTCACTGCTAGAAGAGGCGCGTGCATGGGAGCGGCGTAGAGACTGCCAGCATGCAGGACGGGCTTGTTTCTCTACATTCAGGCTCTGGGAACTTTAGCGGCCTGACTGTCGGGCCGATACATTAAAAGTCGCAGGAGAGCGGGCAAGCGTCCCCTCTCCCGGCGCGCGCACAGGCCACTCTCCTATGCGCGCGATTTAGTATCGGCCCGCATGCAAATGAGGGCCCGCGGTAAAAAGAGGCGCTAGGGACACGCTAGTGTCCCTAGCGCCTCTTTTTTGACAGGAGCAGCGGCTGTCAGCTCAATTTTGCCAGTGTCGGTTCTCGAGCCTGCTGACAGCCATTGGTTCGGAAACTGGACGCCGGCAAAATTGAACGTCCGGTTTTCAACCCATGAGCCGATTTTAAATTTTTATTTTTTTTTATTTTTAATTATTTTTAACTTTTGGGACCTCCGACTTAATATCACCATGATATTAAGGCAATTGTCATTTGTCATTTGTTTTTACAGCTTTTCTGTGCACTTTCCCGGTGCCGGCAGAAATTAACGCCTACCTTTGGGTAGGCGTTAATTTCTGAAAGTAAAATGTGCGGCTTGGCTGCACATTTTACTTACTGAATCGCGTGGGAATGACTAATAGAGCCATCAACATGCATTTGCATGTTGCGGGCGCTATTAGTTTCGGGGGGGTTGGATGCGCGTTTTCGACACGCTATTACCCCTTACTGAATAAGGGGTAAAGCTAGCGCATCGAAAACGTGCGTCCAAACGCGGGTTAACAGTGCTCTTCGCCAGAACGTATTGTACTGTATCGGCCTGAGTGTGTGCTCTTCTCTGGCTGCAGTGCAGCAGCTCTCCGTAGTGACGGTAAGCGATTCACGCAGGAGGCAGATCCCTTTCATGCTGCAAATAGGTGCGCTCGCCTCACTAGTTAACCTTATGAAGAAGTATGTATTTATATTTTATGAATTGCCTAACCAAACTAGGCTCAAACCGATGAATAAGATTCCTTAATTAAAATTACAGCACTTTACATCAAATGTATTGCATTACATTCAATTTAGAAAGTACATAATACAGAACAAATAAACCCATTAAATATTACCCCATACAAAAATTAACAAGTTGGAAAAAGCACACTTTACAGTACGACACAATGGCACGTTTCCCCTTCCTCCGCTGGAAGATTCCAGCATGGCTGTGTGGAGCTCGGGGCGTGGAGGAGGGGGAAAGGATAGATGAAGGGGTGGTGTAGGTGGGGTGGGCCGGTGCTAGGGTATTAGGCACCCTAGGCGAACCTTCAGCTCTGTGCACTCCTTCTCCCATGATCTTTCAGGTGCTCAGATCATCCCATCCCTGAAATTTTGACTCAACAATCATGATGATCTGCATTACCACAGCTCCCAGAACAAGCCTGTGAAAAAACATATAACTGGACTTAAAGAAAGACAAACAAAAAGTACTAAATAAACAAACTATTAAACTTTTTATTATGTATATGTACCACAGTTATAATAATGTATACCCCGAAACCTTATCTTGATAATGCCTCACCTTCATTATACAAATAATTGTTTATTATGATTTTTACATTCAGTAAAACACCTGAAAAAGCTGTACTATCCAATTACATTGTAATCAAACTATGTACAACTCAAAAATACATTCACACCTCATATATACCTGATAACATATCTATAAAATTAACAAGCGTCACCTTCCTTTATCACAGAAATGGTAAATACGGCACTATCAAAACACTTCTGTGTAGTGTGGCAAATGTCACACAATGTATGTTTGGTTTTTTTTATAGAGAACCATCCCTTTAAATACTGTTGTTAAGGCTATCAAACTGTCAGGCCGATGCTATATCATGCACTGAGCCTAGCACACAGGCTAACGAGCTCTTGGACGCGTGTTTTGGACGTGCTAGGCTAACACCTGATGCAATAAGGGCATTAGCGTGTCCAAACCAGCGTGTAGCTAATAGCGCTCATCACATATAAATGCATGTAAGATGAGGCTATTAATCACCATGCGCCCGAGCCATCTAAAAAAAAAAATACAACCCCACAAAGCCACAAAAAAGCCCAAAATACTGCCTTTCTGTGGTTCCTCCTACTTAGTATCATTCCCGTTACTAAGTAGGAGGAACCACAGGAAGCAGCATGAAAAAAAAAATGTTTTGCCAGCGGTCAGGTTAGGGAAATGGGGCGCCCATTAATTGAGCTTCTGTTTTTCTAAAGCCGCATCTCCTGGGTGCCTGATGCCATGGACACGCTAGGGGCGCACAATTTATCCCTAGTGCGACCCCCTCATTTAAATAGTGCATCGTGCACCCAGGAGAGGTGGCTGGGTGCGCAATGCATTAGGAGAGCGGGTACTCAATCACGAGCGCCCGTTTTATGTGAGCCAATATTGCATTGGCCTGTGTGAAGCCTTAACAGTATTTAAAGGGATGGTTCTCCATGAAAAAAACCCATTGTGTGACATGGACGTGTTTTGATAGAACTCCAAGGGGCATGGGATAAACACTGTAGATCCCTAAAGGCTAGAGGACAAACATGAAGAAAACAGTGCATGGGGGAACCTGCTCAGTGCAACAGTTACTACCCTTAGCAGAAGCACGGGGATTACAACACTTAAAATCAATAAACCTTGACACCTTTGACCCAATTGCAACATCACTCTCTGCTTTGACAGGGGGGGGGGGATTGTATTCAGACAGCAACCAGCACAGGCCCCAACGTTTACGGTCTGGCGGTACTGATATGCAGAAGTAAGGGGGAAAAAAACCACAAGACTGCTTCTACAGCCAAGTCTGAAAAAAACAAAGTGAGTCAGGATTGCCAACATTTTTAGGAAGGCTCCTCACCCAGTAAAAATGTTTCTAGCAGTAATTTTTTATGGGTTTGACAGTTTCTTGGTTTTTGATTGTAAATATTATTACCCTTATCATAAGGATTGGAGGTAAGTGCACGGACTACTCTTAAGAGAAACCTGGGGGTGACCTACACGGCGCAGTAGCTGTTACCATAAGAAGCTTGCCGGGCAGACTGGATGGACCATTTGTTCTTTCTCTGACGTTATTACTATGTTACACTCTCGCTGCCTTCTCCACCAGTTCTGTCTTCCTTACCCCTCCCCTCACCCAGCAAGACCCTCAGCTTTCTCTTTCTACCCCAGACTTAACCTCCCTCTTCAGCTCGGTCTTTGCTCACTGCAAGATCCCCAGCTTTCTCTGCCTTCCCCTCCCAAGGTTTAAACCCTTCCCCAACTCTCTTTCTCTCTGCTCCCTCCCAGTTCTCTCCCCTCACACCAACAAGACCCCCGACTTTCTCTTGACTCCTGGAGAGGGGCAAATAGAAAGCTCCCCCTCCCTCAGTTCTCTCCCCTCACCTCAGCAAGACCCTCTAGCTTTCTCTCTATCTGCCACTCTCTATCTCTTTTCTACCTTTCCCCAAGGTCACCGTCTGCTTCTATTGTTCAGGCTCCACTGGACCCCCCCTACTGCTCCCTCTTTTGTTTGGGACACCCAGGCCAAGGCTGACACTGTAGGCCCATCTCTTTCAGTCTGCGTGAGCCAATGCCAATCCCCCCCTCCCCCAACTCGTTTCAGCCAGCTGCTGCTCCTTTCTCACTTCCAGCAGATACGGACACTCTTCCTTCCTCTCTTCCGGCTCACCCAGGCCTCCACCTCTGCTGCTGCTGCTTCTCTGTCCCTGTGCCTAATTCTGTGGAGCAGATGCAGAATTCCCCCAGGAGTAATGGACTGGATTGATACCCGTGTTTGCCTGTGCATGTGTGGAGCGGTGAGGAAGGTGTATGTATACTGGGGACTGGCTGGCTGTGCATGTGTGAGGAGGGGGAGCGGGGGGCACATTCTCTTTCCCCTCGGGATCTCCACTCCATGTCCTATCCCCCCTTCTCCTCCAACCCTCTATCCCCTCTCCTCTTTTTCAGTCCCCTTCCTTCTCCCTCCCACTCTCCATGTTTTCCTCTTTCCTCTCCCTCTTCCCCTCCCCTACCACTTTTCTTTCTCCTGTTTCTACTTCCTGCTCCTCCTCCTCCTCCTCTCACCCCTACCTACACGGGGACTATCACCATCTTCTCTTCATGGCTGCCACTGGGACGTCTTTGGGTATCAGGGCCTGGGCTCCTTGCCACCTCTGCTTCTCACTCAGGCTCCTACACGGCCTTCAGTCCCTTCACTCCGCCTTACACGGCTGCCGCTCATGTGCTTCCAAATCTAAACTAAACTATGCATTCAGATGGACGGACAGATAGACCTTGACAGCAGGCTCTAAGAACAAGAGCAGAGTCAGAAACAAATAAACTAGCAAGCATTTATCAAGCAGTGCAAACAGCAGAGAGTTATTTCAGTTTTTACCATATGACTAAAAGTCAGGCACAGGAAAAAGTCCCCGATTTGATCTAACTCCCTTGCTCAACGTACCAATTTAACTGCTTCCTGGCCCTGTTGTTCTTCTTTGTCTGATTGCTAGGGCTGCCTTCTTTTGTCTTAATGTATTTTACAGCTCATGTTTTGCTTTACATTTTTAAAAGAATAAACGTGAGCATGCGCTTTTTAGTGCCTAAACTGCTGATCTTGTAAAACGGGGGTCATGCTTTCAAGTCACACTGGGACTTGTAATGCTGAGGTAAAACAGAGGTCACCCTCGGAGATGAACCCAAGGCTGCAACTGGCTTTCAACCTAATGATCTTGCATCGCCGTGCTTGAGTTCTTCCATAATGCAGTTAAAATAGGATCTATTCTAATCTGACGTTCCTAGTCACCGAATCATGAAATAACAAACCACGGGACCGCTGAGGCCATCCTTCAGCAGTGACGGCGGTTCTCTCAGAGTAGGTCTGTATGGGGTTCAGATAAGAAGTTCTTGGAAGGAACAGTGCAGAATGTTTTAAACTCCCAAAGAATTCACATTTTAAACTTTTTGCTAGTGTGGCTGCTTTAAGCAATTTGGGTGAAAGGCTCAATGAAGCAATACCGCTGTAAACTCTAGGGGATTTGCTCGTCAGCACTCAGATGTCAGGCATGGTTTTCTTAAACCCGAAATAAGAAAGAGCAGTTGGTAGTGGAGTAGGAGGGTTTGTATTTGCAGTCACTGGGTCTTGGAATACCCCCAGTCAGGGTCCATGTGAACTTACTAGTTTTCTGTGTCTAGCTTCTTGTATTTGGTTACTTTTTTTTATTTGGTTGTGTTGGCAAGCAAATATGAAGAATTTATTAGGAAACTAGAAATGTGGATGTGGCAGACACTTAATAAGAGTCTGATTTAGTAGGCTTTTTTCCCCTCCATAGATGTTGCGCTGGAGGTGGACCCTTGGCCTGGTGCAGGATTGGTACGGCCCTCTGGTCGGACCCAGAGAGCGCCTGCCACCAGGAGACGGAGCACACAAGGAGACAGAGGCTAACTGGAGCTTCACCAATAACATTCCGGGGTTTCCACAGGTTGAGCCCTTGGGTACCCGGACTGCCTGGACTTAGGTGGGCCTCTGGTGGTCTCCCGGAGAGGTAGTGGAGGGGTGTGCCCACCACGAGCAAGGGTGCACGGCTGATGCAGAGTGGATGGACTAGACCCCAACTGGAAGCTCTGGAGACCTCAGGGAGGCAACAGTTCAGGAAGGTTCTCCGGGCGAGACAGGCAGCGCCTGTAGGTCTAGCCAAGTGGAAGCCGCGGTTGGTTTCCAAGCCGGTTGGTCTAATGGTCACAGTAGGCCAGAAGAGAGTGTCCGAGTGAAGCGCAAGGGTCAGAGCCAGAGTATCAGTCCAGGAGAAGTCAGCCAAAGCAGGGGTCAATACTAGAATCAGTCCGGGCGTAGTCAAGGCAAGCGAGGGTCGGTTCCAGGCGGCAGACAAGAGAATGGTCAGGCAGGCAGTGGTCAGTTCCAGGCGGCAGGCAAGAGAATGGTCAGGCAGGCAGTGGTCAGTTCCAGGTGGCAGGCAAGAGAATGGTCAGGTAGGCAGAGGTCAGCACCAAAGGTCAGTCCGAAGAGGTACTACCTGAGAAGGATGCAGGAACACACGGAGACGCTGGAACAGGAGACGCTGAACAGGAGAACACTTGGAACTCAAAGGCAAACTAGCACACCAACGGTGTCGACGCGATTGCCAAGGTGAGGTCCTGGGGACAGCAAGTCTACGTGACTTCATCGGGAGGCGCCCCTGCGGGTTTTCCTGCTTTGGAACCTTGAAAGGGCTGCAGGTCGGCCGCGCGTGTGCCTAGGGGCGTGGCCAAGGACGCCGACGACGCGGAGCCCCAACGGGAGCTCCGCCTTGAGACCTGCGGGGAGGATGGTGAGCGGAGAGCCCGAGGATGCTGTGAACTGACTGCGGCAGCAAGGGAGGGGTGCCCGGAGCTGGTCGAAGGAAGCGCGAAATGAGCAGGCCTAGCCGCGGTGCCAACGCGGCCGGGACACGCAACAATAGATACCACGATTTTTTTTTTTTCCATTTTGTAACTCAGACTCTTAATGCAGTTAGCTACATGTTAACAGTACTGGATCCCCTCATTAAAGACTGCATATATTTCACATCCCCACACGCTTCAATAGCACCACCATTATTAATAGCAATATTAGTATTTTCTAACGGTGAAATTCCATCTTTCTCTCCAGTTACCACACATCCTCCTCCTTATTGAATGAGTAGATTAGAAGCAATTATGGAAGCGATGGCACAGAGGCTTGGGTTCCCTGCTCACTAACCTTTGCAGGAGAAGAAAGTAATTCTTACTGGAATAAAACAGTCCTATGACCAGAGGGGTAGTCTCCTGCACTGCTGCTGTCATTATAAATCCACTGTTGATTATAGTAATCAGGATAATTTCAGTTTTTAACAAATCCCTTCTCCACCCTAAAATCTAATTACAGGTGGTCTGTCTGCAGGCAGAGACTGGATAAACACAGCTTCCTATAGGCTGGATTGCCCTGAGATGATTGTGCATGTTAACCCTTTCACCCACAGATACCAGTGCAGCCCCTCAGGAACAGGTCAGAGAGTGTCGTGTAAGGGAAGAAGAGGATCTTCATTGCAGACTAGAGAGGAGGTGATCTTCTATAAACGTGGTCAGAAAGCCATACAGAAAAGTGGTTACATTAGCACAAAATGCTAACCGCTTTTCCGTAGGCTTAATTTCTGGTGGAATGGCCCAGAATGGCATTCCGTCACCTTTCCTCAGTGCCCCGAGGAAGCGGAGGAGAGCGGACAGCATAAATCATTTCTGGCTCCCACATCCCTTGCAAGGGAATGGGACAGAGCAAGCACTGATCACTTCTGTGCCCCCAGAGCCTGGAAGAAGCAGAGCAGAGCTCTAGGCCGGGGCACAAAATCATGTTTGACCCTTGCCAGTGGCACAGGTAGAAGCGGCTCTGCTGCCTGTGCAGATCAATGTCAGCCTGCCCACCCAGTGCTGCTCCATCCCTTTCTCCCTGACCTCCCGATTCAGTACAGTGCGCTCCGGTGGACAGGCACTGTACTGGCGGAGCGCACTGTTAGCCCTGGTTTGACCGCGCGTTTTCGACGCGCTATTACCCCTTACTGAATAAGGGGTAAAGCTAGCGCGTCGAAAACGCGCGGCCAAACCCGGGCTGACAACCCCCCCGAAACTAATAGCGCCCGCAACATGCAAATGCATGTTGCGGGCGCTATTAGTTATTCCCGCGCGATCCAGAAAGAAAAAAGTGCAGCGAAGCCGCACATTTTACTTTCAAAAATTAACGCCTGCCCAAAGTCTGGCGTTAATTTCTGCCGGCACCGGGGAAGTGTACAGAAAAGCAAAAAAAAAACTGCTTTCCTGTACACCCTCCGACGTAATATCACAGCGATAATAAGTCGGAAGCCCCAAAAATTAAAAAAAAAAAAAAATGTTAAATCGGCCTGCGGCTCAATTATGCCGGCGTCCGTTTTCCGAACCCGTGGCTGTTAGCGGGTTGAGAACCGACGCCGGCAAAATTGAGCATCGGCTGTCAAACCCGCTGACAGCCGCCGCTCCTGTCCAAAAAAGGAGGCGCTACGGCCCTGAAGACTATTTTTCTGGATTCCTCCTTGAAATACTTTTTTCAGGCCCTTCTTGTTTTTCTCCAGGCCCTCATCCACATTCCACGTGGCACTGGAGTCCAGGCGAGATCTGCAGCTCGCGTTGCAGGGTACTCGGCTTCCCCTGTCTTCATGCTTGCATGCTGTCCACTCTTCTGGAAGAAGCTGGAGAGCCTCACCTTCACCCACTCCCACCGTTCTGTGGTGGCATGGAAGAAGTTCATCTCCCTGCACACCTGGTGTAAATCTAATTTAAGAATAGTTATTTAGCCTCAGGGTTTGTTAGGACTGGAGACCAAAGCAGGTAGAAAGTCAGTGCTCTGCTCTCTGCGCTACTGGAGTACACCAATAAAAGTAAACTAATACAAAGGTGGAGACCTTATGTTGAGCTTGCTGGCAGCGCTAGCAATCCCACCCCTGAGGAACTAGATTGGTTCTCAGGGCTAGAACAGGGGGCTGTTCCCAGCAACCAGAAGGCTGCAGGACCAGGATACAGTGATCCATGATAACTGGAGTTGAGCTGGTTGTTTTCTGGAGGGAATTACCTGGGATTATTATTTATTTAATTTATATTCCACCTTTCAGGTACTTCAAAGTGGATTACATTCAGGTAGCATAGGGTTTTCCCCCTGTCCCCAGGGGGCTCACCATTTAAGTTTGTATCTGAGGCAAGGAAAGGTGAAGTGACTTTCCCGTGGTCACAAGCAGTGACAGTGGGATTTCAACCCTGGCTTTAGGGGTTTGTAGCCCCCTCTGCTCTAACCACTCGGATCCTCCTCCACTCTGATTAGATGTGACGGTACTTGGAACTGTTATTGGACTGCTATGTGTTTTAACCCATGCTCGAGGAGAGCTTACATCTAAGCCGAATGCTTGTGATGAAGAGAATCTGTACACTTGTATTGTTCCTTAGAACCGGGAAATGACTGTGCTTGAGTGCACACAGACTGAGAACCTGACAGACTTGGTGGTCTTCTGTATCTCGCCGAGATTTATTCCTGGGCATCATTTTTTACCTACTTCTGATTTTTCACAGAATATAGGTCTAGGACCTAGTTAGTCGATGGCAATAAGGGACAGACTAAGTCATGCCCACCTGCTGCCTTTAAGGGGGTGGGTCTACAGGAGAGAGCCGCAGCACACCAAGAGGGGAGGCAGCCATCAATCCTGGAATATGTTTGGAGGAGGACTCCTCGCTCTTCTCCCAGATCACTTCCATGGCTTTGAAATGGGTCTTCCCTCTTAGGTCTGCCCTCGGGGTGTGCAAGGTATAAATCTGTCCCTGGCAATGCTTTCTCCACTGCATGCAGGGATGGGCAGTGTGGTATTTCTTAGGGGCTGTCGTTGGTTTGTTACTTTGCAGTCATTTATTTTCAGTTCAGTTTGGAGGATTTACTGCTCACGTTTTAGTGTGTACTGTTGGCTTTAATCCCCCTATCACTCTATTAGAGTAAACCCAGTTTCTGCAGGGAAACTTTTGACCTTTCCTCGGTTTTTTTTGAACTGAGGTCCTAGTGCTTTGTGATATTTCTAGTCCTGCTTCTTCCATTTGAAATCCGCACCCCAGGTACCTGGACGCATCCAAAGGGAGAGTGAAAAAATCCAGGACTGGCGTGAAAATAACCAGGTGATGTGGCAGTTCTGGCTATTTCTCCAACTTTCCTCTATCAACATCTGTCTTTTGTCTCCACTTCCTCCTCCTCCTCCTCCTGTTTCTTAGTTTGCCCTAGCTCTGTCTCTCGTGATTGCTTCACAGGTTCTCCTATCACAGAATACACAGAAAAGAAAAGAAACAGATACCAAATTCCTATCCTGTACAAATAAATATTTTGCCCTGATGGTCCTGAGTGTTGGATGAGGTAGAATTGAATGCCAAACTGAAGGTGTGCCAGTCCCAGTTACACATCTTAGAATGTGTATCTGGGACTGGCACATCTGAAACGCTGGAAGGATGCCTGCTCGAGCTATAGTCAGGGGTCAATCTTGTCCGAGCTGCAGGGGACAGGAGGAACACAGACTCAGGAAGGAAAGCAATAGAGGAAACATGTTGAAACTTTATTGAATTACACAGGAAACTGATGTGCTTTTGCTGTGCCAAATGTAGCTGGGGGAAAAAAAAAGTAATAGCCATATTTTAACTGCTAAGGCTCTGTTTTCAAAAAGGCTTCTTCCATTCTGTGTGTCTGTGGTAAAACCTCTTGCACACAGGGTTCCCGGAGCACTCACTCTGCCACCCAGGAGGCCTGCTGTCTCAGTACTCGTCACTGGAGGCGACGTTTCAGCATGTCTCCCTCTGCCATGCAGGAAGCCTGCTGTCTCAGTCTCTCTGCCTCTAGCAAGTGTTCAGCAGTCTCATTGCCTCCCCCTCTGCCGCACAGGAAACTGTTAAGTACTTCTCATTCTGCTATACAGGAAACAGTGATGATGGCTCAGTTCCCCACAGTCCTTTTAGCTTGATCTTCCCCACAAAAGCACCATGCATTTCTCAGATCTCCTTCCAGGAAGAATGTGCCTTATGTGGGGCAGATGCTAGTGTTTCTCAGTTCCTGTAGGTCTTGTTTTCAGGATTTGAACTATGAACATTCCTGAGTTACATTTGCATAAATTGGGAGTGTGAGTTGGGTTAATTTGCTGGGGGAGACAAGGACTGGCATTGGAAACCACCTGCTTGGCAACCATCACTAAGTATCCTCCTTAATTCTCCATCTTCAAAGTCAGTCTCTGAGTGTGACAGAAGCGGAGTGATGTCAGATTCTGGAATGATGACCCTGATCTTTCATTGGCCATGTGAACTGATTATGTACGTAAGAACATAAGATATACCACACTGGGTCCTGCCAAGGGTCCATCAGGCCCAGTATCCTGTTTCCAACAGTGGCCAATCCAAATCGCAAGTACCGAAAAATTAGATAAATCACAAGCTCTTGCTTATTAATTACTGTAATAACAGTTTTATGGATTTTTCCTCTAGGAACTTATCCAAATCTTTTGTAAACCCATTTACACTAACTGCTGTAACCACATCCTCTGGCAATGAATTCCAGAGCTTAACTAAGTGCTGAGTGAAAAATAATTTGCTTTGTTATAAATGAGGTACTTGCTAACTTCATGGAGTGCCCCCTAGTCCTTTTATTATCTGAGAGAGTAAATAACCGATTCACATTAACCTGTTCAAGTCCTTTCATGATTTTAAACACCTCTATCATATCCCCCTTCAGCCATCTCTTCTCCAAACTGAACAGCCCTAACTTCTTTAGTCTTTCCTCATAGGGCAGCCGTTCCACTCCCTTTATCATTTTGGTCGCCCTTCTCTGTACCTTTTCCTTTGCAACTATATCTTTTTTGAGATGCGGCGACCAGAATTGCACACAGTACTCAAGGTGCGGTCTCACCATGGAGCGATATAGAGGCATTATGACATTTTCCGTTTTATTCACCATTCCCTTTCTAATAATTCCCAACATTCTGTTTGCTTTTTTGACTGCCGCAGCACACTGAACCGATGATTTCAATGTGTTATCCACTATGATGCCTAGAACTTGTTAGGCGCCCTGGCTGCGGGCCTGCGCGGCTGGGTCCCCTTACCTTGAGGGCAGAAGTCTCGCTCCTGCCCCGTCCTTCACCGGCCCCCAACGACAGCCTCTGCCGCCATGGCCTGCCTCAGCCCTTGTGGCGTCTCCTGCCGCCGCTTCCCGTGGACCCCCTAGGCGCATGCGCCACTTCCTGTTATTTAAAGGGCCAGTGGCGGGAAAGTTCCCCGCGGCCCGGGAAGATGACGTCAGGCAAGGCAGGTATAAAAACCCTGCCTTGCCATTCCCTCCTCGCCTCAGCAAGGGGTCTTGATCTGCTGAGAGTGTCAGTTGTTCCTGCTATGGTTCCTGATTCCTGTGATCCTGCTCCTCGTCCCCTCAGATTGCTCTTCTGGCTCTGGACCCTGGTTTGTCCCTGGATTCTGCTTTGTCTGCCACCTGTCCTATATATATATATGATTTTTCCCAAGCAGCACCAACTCTTCTCGCTAGCTGCCTGCTCTGACCTCTGGACTGTTCCTGGTTCTTCTTGCCTGCTGCTGGCCCTGACCTCTGGTACATTGACGTCGTTTCTGCCTTCAGCCTTCTGGGATTGTCTTCGTCAAGAGACCCGCGCTTAAGTCCTGCCGGCCCCGGTACCCAAGGGCTTAACCTGCGAGTAACGAGGGCTGATATAGGTGAAGATCCTGTTGGGTCTTCTCTTTCCCCGCCTCCCAAATTCGAGGACCTACAGGGGGCTCCCTCCTGTGGGTTGTGTCAATCTCGTCTTGGCTCAAGGGTTCACCCTCCTTAACAGAACTCTTTCCTGGGTGGGAACTCCTAAGATAGAACCTAACGTTATGTAACTACAGCAAAGCTTATTTTTCCCTCTATGCATCACTTTGCACTTGTCCATGTTAAATTTCATCTGCCTCTTGGATGCTCAGTCTTCCAGTCTCGCAAGGGCCTCCTGTGATTCATCACAATCCGCTTGAGATTTAATTACTCTGCATAATGTAGTGTCAACCGCAAATTTGATCTCCTCACTCATCGTGCCCCTTTCCAGATCATTTATAAATATATTAAAAAGCACCGGTTTTACTCCAGAAGTGACTGAAACTGACAAACAGATCCATTGTCTTCCTATGCCCAGAAGCTAGGTGCTGGTCACGTGTGATGTAGATCACGTGGCCTCCGCTCCCCTTCCCCATTTGCTGAGCCTCACCCATGCCCCTCCCACCCGCAGAAGCTTGAGGCGGGGTTGCCAGAACTCCACACTGGAAGCTGGGACTTTTTGAAAGTGGATGCTGCTGAGGTGTGGGGTTGGATAGGGGGGATGGTAGCTTCCTCACGGACTTCCGCTCATTCCTGGATTTGGCCAGACTCAGGCTGGGCTTCTAAGTGGTATTTCAGTGACCTCTGTGAAGAGCGAGCCCAAGCCATGAGGGCAGCCAGTTCAGATAAGGTCCAGCAGGACCTATGTGTCTATATACCAGGCTCATTAATGTACTATAATTGTGCTGCTTGGGAAAAATCACATATATATATATAGAGAGAGAGCGTATTATAGCTGAGCAGTCTCTACTGGAAAGTTAAAGACCTAGACTATTTGGTAGCTGTAGCATGAAGTGCCATGGTCTTTGATAGGGACATTCCTGCACTGCCTGAATATAATCTGCTTTGAAGTGCCTGAAAAAATAACACAAGTAAATAAATGGGAAGAATCAAGCAGTGCAGCTAAAATACGACCTCTCCTGGTTTTCCCCTCTTTGGGCCAAATTCAATAAGGCTTTCAGTCCCTTTCTGTGGCATGGGAAATACAAAATCCCTTGGTGAATCAGTCTCTGACCATATTAGGGGTGGGAGCAGCCAGTTCATTCTCAGCCTAGCACAGCAGCGTGATATTGCCTTACACAGAATAGCTCAGCTTCTCCAAGGTCCTAGTGTCCCACAGGCGCAGGCAGGTCCTTCCTACAGGCATGGCTTCAGGGCTGCAGCCTGAGGAAGATTCACAGCCTGGCGCCGCCGTTCATCAGGTAGTCGTGGTTTCCTGCTGTATGTGGACAGCTGTGATATGCTTTGGTATTTTTTCTGTGGATCAGTAGTACTCACTGCCCATATGCATAGCATTTAGCTACCTATCGCAGTCCCTGTTCATGATGCTAAAACATGGAGGACTTTTGTGTAGCCCCCCTCTGAGCTGTCTGTAAGGAACGGGAAAAATACCCAGCAGCTGCAGCATTCAGAATAATCCTGTTAGCTCTGGAACCACTCTCCATGGGACAAGGTGTACTAAAGCATTTTTTTCTCCAAGTGAGAAATACATCCGGTAAAGAGTAGGAAGCAGAGACAATGTACCTCCTTGGTGAAACAAAAAAAACGGGAAGATAATTAAAAGTTGGAAACATTTATTCTTATTCACCTTAAGAACTCTGTGTTGCTCTGCCTTGGGCTGGGAGAATGTTTCCCTCCCAAGTGCCAGATCGGGGTTACAAAGTATTACTGCCTTATTTCCTTTTAAAGTAATTTTACTTTTGGGGAAATGTCCTAGAGAGAGAATGCTCTTAGTCCTCCTTCCCTTATGTTCCTGCTTAACCGGTCAGGATAATTAACTGCCACAAATCAGCTTCCCACACACTCTTGTCTTTTTACAGCTGGAGAATTTTCCTGTTCAGTTTTTTTCCAGTGCTCCATCTTCACTTCCATGATAAGAGGAACTGCCTCTTACCAGAAAAGGTCTATGGCAACCAAGAAGTACATCACAGAAATAAAAAGTTTTGCCTACATTATGTAGCATATCTCCATCCAATATGTGCTGTGCTCGGTTGGCATATTTCCTAAGCAGGCTGTTTCCTGATCACAGGTCCATTTAGGTGCAAGCTGTCATGTTACTTTAAGAATCATTTAAAATATATTTCAGTTATGCAGGCTATACCTTTAAAGCTGGCCATGGTTAAGAAATTGTTGTAGATACTAATCATGGACATTGTAGCAGAAACTGACAATATATGATTCTTCCCATATATTATATTTATTTTTTAACAGATTTTTAGCTACTGAGCCATTTCTGTGATACTGTCCAGATCACTCAGGCTGTGCAGTCGTCCTGCCAGCATTGTAAATGATGTGCTCCATGGCCTGATCCAGGCCTCATGGCTTATTTTGTCTTGGAGACCCCACCAGATGCCACACACGGGCCCTGACCAGAGCAGAGGACCCTCTATCAAGGTGGCAGGGAGAATAGAAACATAGACATGTGGAAGATGAATGGTATGGTACATGACGAGATAAGGGCTGGATATTATTGATGATAAGCATGCCCTCTGCCATTTACGTTTCATCATGAAATCTTGACTTGGCAGTATTGTCTATAGTAGACAACAAGTGGAGAAGCAAACCCAAGTCAAATATAGGAGACTAACTTGACTGTGATCTCCCAGAGGATGGATGGAGATTCAGTGTTAGCAATAACAGCCAATGATGGTAGAATTCCATAGTTCTGTGCAATTCTATGTTGAAAAGGTTAGGGTGAGCTCAAATGGCCCTAACTGGAGTGTACTCATCGCCAAGTTGTGTATAATATAGAATATGTGCAGAGCTGGATTTCTGGCAAATGGCACCCTGGGGAAAAAGCACCTCTCCCCCTTTAACTGATGGTGCCCCCACTCCCCCATGTTGAATCTCCGGCATGGGTAGATAAGAGGGGACAGGAGGATCCTGGACTGGAGCTGGGTCAGGTGTAAGTAGAGCCAGAAGGAGCCACATTAATGTTGCTGCATCGCTCCTAGTTGTTCCCAGGCATGGCGCCCCTGACCTGATGGCGCCCTGGGTGACTGCCCAGCTCACCCATCCCAAAAGCCCCATGTTGAGCCCACCAATTTTCCTAGGAGATGGCCCAATATTTTTTTACCTTTGCAGATAATTTGAAGTGACATTTGCAAGTCAATGTCCTATCAAGAGTTCTATAGGTTTCCCATTGAGCAGAATTTTTAAATCTTAGAAGCCTTGGCCTGGTTTTGATGAAACATACTGGACACTGTCGTCATCACATCCAGGACTGGCCCATTTTATACGGGGATACCTGTGGCTGCAGGGCACCCTGTAAACATGGGGGGCCTCCTTTGCCCGCCTGTGCTAAGAACAGGAAGCAGCAGGTACCATTCTCATTGCATACCACAATGGAGCCAGAAGCCTCAATTAGCAGCGGACTAACCCTGAACACAGTTGGGTATCATTTGGTGTATTTAAACTCCTTCTTCCCAGTTTCTAAACTTGTTTACCAGGCATCCTGTCCCTGCAGTCTTCTTTTCCCCCATTAATCTTCCCGTCTCCATCACCCATAATGCAACGTCCCCACTCTGAAATGCAAAATCTCTACACAGAAGTCTCCAGCTCTCCGTGAGTTGGATATGGGGAACAGAATGCTTGTAAGAGGTGAGTAACTGGACAGTAAGAAAGGCTGAAGTCTTAACGGTAATGCTACTGCTCACAGGTTTAAAAAATGTGTCAATTCAACCAGCTGTCTGCCAATGACAGACTGAGATGTCTCCCTATTCTTCCACCTTTACAATCTCCCTCGAGTTTATAAATTTTGGCACGTAACCAATACTGGCCTGCAGGCCTAAGCACAAACAAGGAGTGTTTTAGGACCTCAGAGATTCTGTTTCCATGGACTCTCTAAACAAATAGAGATAGTGTGAGCCTTGGAAACCAGACAGATACAGGAGTAGGGGAGAAGAATAAAGACAGCAAGGAATGGGGGAGGCAAAGAGTGAGGAGGAACAGTGATTGAAGAGATAGACCTAGTAAGGGAAATAAGAAGAAAGATTATTTAGTATCAGAATAGTAAAAGAGATTTGAAAAAATGACTAAGAGAAAAATAGGGCAAAGGATCAAAGAAGAATAAATAGAATAAAAGAAAGAGATTTGGGGGCCAGCTCAATGGCTCATTGGCACTGCTGTGTGTCACTTTGCAGGCGTTCAGAATTTGATTAATGAGCTTGAGTTCTACTGCTGGGGTCAGCTGGATTTGGGAATGCTGGAGTATGCACAGCCCCGGGTCTGTGCCAGAGGGAGTGGCAGGGGTCCCAGCTATTGTGCAATAGTGACACCCAATGGTCAGGCTGAGAGTGCATGTGCCAAAGTCTATGGCCACTGGCTAAAAGACTGCCATGGCAATGGTTGTGCTAGATGGGGGGGGGGGGGGGGGGGGAGAGAGAGTTAAAACCACGCAGCTAGGTGTGAATAAAGGCTTACGGTGTTTTAACTCCAACAGGAGCTGATTCCAACTGAGCCAGAAACATAAAGGAGCAGGAGGAAACTCTGCTGGACCAAAAATAATATTAAAAAAAGGCACATTGCAAAGGGAGCTGGGAATGGAGGGATGATAAAAAAAAAGAAGAGACATAGTATGAGAGGAAAGGAGAGAGAGATCCTTCTGCTTCTCTGCCTAGCACCCATTACTATATTAATATTCAATACATTCAAATAAAAATATAGAGAACACAGCTTTCACAGACATCAGAAGGAAAAAGGTGAACCCACATCCACTGACTCAGAAACCCACAGAAGGCAAGGGAGGTGCATGGCGAGGCTCAAGTCTTTCCATGTCATGGACTGCTCCCTCTGCTGGGCACCCGGCAGATGCACTCATCGGCTCTGGAATGACATTTTTCTTTTGGCTTTGGCACTTTCATCCTGCTCCTGCCAGCTGAAATGGAATTAGCCTCTTATTGGACTATGGTGCCATGAGTTTTCATTTGTAACTACCCAGGTTTTTTCTCCCAATTCACAGAACCCAATCATTGCAGCAACTAACCTTGGCCAGGGGGGCCATGAACCAGGCCTCTTTCTAGGACCCTGCAACTGCAGTGCCTAAATCTGGCCACTGGGTGTCACCATTGCACAATGACTGGGATTGTCAGCAGCCATCACCACCACCACCCCGTCCACCTGCCTTGAGCTTCCAATTTCATTCTTTCCCGCTCGTCCCAAGAATCTCCAATCTGAATCCTTCCCTCCCTGAGGACCTCTGATCCAATCCCTGCCAAGGGCCTCAGGGCTTTTCCAGCACCAGAAGGCATTGATTGAGTCCAGGGACTAAGTCAGCTTTCCCATAGAGAAGCCTGGAGGGGACAGGGGCAACCGTGATGTCTGTGAACATGAGCTGATTGAATCCCTATGCTCACTACCTTCTGCTGATACCATTGTCGGAGCTGGAGCACTGAGGTCTGTGGTGGTGGGCCGGAGAGGGGCAAAGAATTGGAGGTCAATGAAGGCATTGGGAGAGTGAGTAAGAACTTTGCTGCCCTAGGCACGCCTTATAATCCATGCATAAATTCAGCCCCCCCCCCCCCCCCAGTCTCCCGAGCCTGAGCCAGCCCAGGAGATGAATCCCTGGTGATCCACACCACACAGCAGCATGGAGTATTGCTATTGAGAGACTAGGCTGATCCAAAATGACATCTTTATGATTTTAGGCATTTTGTAATTGAACAGCCAGCAGCATCCTGACATGACTAGGGGGATGTTGGAGGTGAGAGAGGAATGTGCTTTTTCTGACAGTGTCAAGGCTTTTGTATAACAAACAAATAAAAACTGAGCTCTGTTAAGTCCTTTTTGAGTCATCAAGAGAAATGATTTTTGCCTGAGGATCTAGTTATAGAAGATGTGCAATGTTTTTCTTCCTCAGCGTGCAGGAACTAAGGTGGGGCAGCAAAGGCCCGGCAAAGCATTCTAAAGCAGCGCTATCCTAATAACATTGTATGTACTCCGCCCGACACTGGCAACAAACAAGCTTTGCTTGGATTTATATTTCATTTCTAAGAAGTTATTGTTTACGGTTTCTGAAAGCTCTTCATAATCAGCTTTTTCCATCTTTACCAATTTAAGCAAATTGTTTCACCACTCTGCTGATCCTTATCAGAGCCTTCTGCAGGCATCACAATATCTGCAGAATATGAATTATGGCACAAGCATCCGAAGCGTAGACTTGGGGGAGGAAATATACAGCATATCTATATTTTACTTTCAGTTATTGGTTCTGAGGTTTCCTCCTGCTCCACTGGCTTTCCAGCTCACCTGAACTGGCCTCTAGGTTGGGCTACGGAGCCATGAGCTTTCATCTCCGACTCTGCACGGTTTTTGCCCCTATATAATATCCCCTTCTCCTTACTGTAGCCCAGCGGTTGCAGTAACATTCCTTGGCCAGACATCGCATCACCACTCCCTCCCTGCATGCACTCATGGGCCCAGAATCCAGCCAGTAGGTGTCACCATAAAGCAATGGTTGTCATTCCCCCCCCCCCCCCCCCAACCATGGACTCTGAAAGCTGCCGCCATGGCATCCCCAATTCTAACCAACCCAGGGAGCAAAGTACAGGCCTAGGAATCATGCCCAGGTCCTCAGCCTGGCAGCACACTGTCAGGCTAGGAAAGAGATTTGTAAGTAAAAGGGACATGGCCTTAATAGAAGGTGCACACCCTTTATTCCTGACAGTCAGAAACCATGAAAATCAAAATATATTAAAACAAACAAACAAAAAAAAAAAAAACGGAAAGGATGCAAGCATGCCAAAAAAACAGGTTTGTGCGATATTTAAATAATCTAGCATATATTGCTACTAAGAGAAAGGTATTTATTTGTCCCTGCAGTTCTGCTAGAGCCTTGAAATGATCATCCGACCTCATTACTGGTTGAGATATGAGGTAAAGACAAATATGGGACTGATTCTGTCTCTCATGCAACTTCATCCCTCTGAATATTGGTGGTTTGCCATACGAGTTATACGGCTAATTTGCTCTGCTTCCGATCGGCCCTCAATCCGCCCAGTATATGCCTACTTTTTGTGTGTGTAACTTTTAGCCGTATAAGGGACTTATATGACTAAGCGGCAGTCGCTGATCGTAGATGCATATTCAGCGGCCGCTACTTAGCCGCATAAGTCCTGCTTATTCGGCTAAATAGCACTGAACGCGCTTTGAATATTGGGTCCTGAAATTACTTGTAAATCATTTTAATCATAGTATAAAATGAATATGATTTTTAAAAAATGTGTTTCAGTTACATTATACGTGATGGGGGGGGGGGAACTGTCTGTTTCTGATCTCTTCTAGTCTGGATTAAAAGAGCAAAGAGCAGATCTGGGCTTCTGTCACTTTCTTCATCTCTTCCCCATTGCACACCCTCTCACCTCCTTTCACTTTTTAGCCTCCTTTGCTCTGCTGCTGGGTTCACCAGGGAGAGGGGTAAACCCAGGTTTCTCTTCTACAGACACCTTCCCCCATAGATTCATCCATGGCCAGATTTAAGAAGGATTGGAGAGTGGGGGAGGGGGGAGACCTTGGAAAACAGGGGAGTCCCTTTCCCCCCACCACCTCCAAAAGTCCCAGAGTGCCATAGCAGTGCCCCTTTGAAGTGGACTGCTGAAGCAAGATTCTCCTTTGCACAGTTGGAATCCTTTTTGGCCTGGGTATTTGGCACCTTCAAAATTTGACATCCTAGGCAATTGTCCATGTTACCTATGCCTAAATCCGGGCCTGGCTTCTTCCCAATCCTCCCGTCACCGTTGGCCCATGGCAACAATGTAAATATGAACACAGGAACTGTAAGCTGACCTACACTTGCATGTCCTGTGTGAGAGGTGTGGCCATTGCAGGGCTTGTGAGCATGTACCGGCACGTGTTATCTTTACATTGCAGGCAAGGTGAG
This sequence comes from Rhinatrema bivittatum, assembly GCF_901001135.1. Classification (NCBI taxonomy): domain Eukaryota; kingdom Metazoa; phylum Chordata; class Amphibia; order Gymnophiona; family Rhinatrematidae; genus Rhinatrema; species Rhinatrema bivittatum. The sequence goes on from NC_042620.1 coordinate 295,630,769, forward strand.
AATCTGGACCAGGAGAAGTGGGGTAGCAGTGCAAGAAGAGGTAATCACGGCAGCACAGGGACTGGAATGGGGCTGCGGCCCAGTAACTGGTGTTCTGAGGTCCAATGCAAAGCACTGGTCTAAATTATATCTGTTGCTGTCTTACAGCAGAAGAAGGAAAGAAAGAGATCTCATGACAGACATTTGCTGCTTCTGAGCCATCACACCAGTGCCAGGATCAGTTTTTTTGGTACCTGTGACTCCCTCCCTAGCCACCCACCCGTGCCTGTAATACCAGCCCCTTGCCAGTGAATCAGTCAGCATCACAGTCTTCCTGATCCTGCCACACCAAAGTCAAAAGAGAGCTGGCACTTTTTTCATGTACAGTACATGCATAAATGGGACATAATGCAGCATCAGGCCGACAGTGTCATTTTGACTTTGGTACAGTCAGGACAAGAGGGACATATTCTTCCTGCTGCCCACCTTACAGGAAGAAGTGGGAAGCCAGGTCTGGTGGAAGGTGGGAGGAGATGGTGGAGAGGCACTGTGGAAGACCTGTTGAAGTCTTGGGAGATACTAGACCCCAGGGATTGAGATCATGGAGGTAAGTGAGAAGACACTTACTTCCCTAGGCCCCCCTACATTTAATGGGGGGCCTGGGGATGTAGTAGGGCAGTAGTACTGATTGAGCTGCTCACAAGAGGCCAATGAGGGGCAGGGGGATAGGTTTAAACATCAGGCATCAAGGGCTGGGAAGTGGGATACTGGAGGCTGCAAGATACACTTCTGTTATGGCTTGGGCTGGCAGGAAGGGTGATGAAATTCATTACAGAGCCGAGATAGGAGTAGCGGGGTGAGGTGGTGCATCTGCCACCAAGCTATTTCTCATTTCTGTTGTCATTTTAAAAATGTTCATGATAACTGAAACCTATGACACCCTTTTTTTGTTGTTTGTTATTTAATGAATGTTACGTCCAATGTGGTACTCGTTTAGATTTAGGCCCGGAGAAGGTGCCCCGTGCCACACTGACTGAGCACATGGCTAGGCATTTTTTTATTCCCCTGTGATTTTCTACGTTTCCACTTTCACGTCGGCACGTACGAAAAAATCCGCCACCGAAACACGGTGGGCGCTAGGGCCCTGTAACCGTGGTCAGACAAGACAGGCAGGCACACCTGCTCCACCACATCAGCAATAACAGCGCGAGCAGGCAGCAGGGAGAGTTCGCGAGCGCTAGCAGAGGAATTCAGCCCGATCCAGCTCGGCCCGGCCCGCATGAGAACGGAGAGCGTCAGCGGGGACCCCGCCCTAGCAAACACCAAGGAAGCAGGTGGCTCAGTGCTGAGGGGGGGGGAAAGAAAAGCAACACCGGGCTGGCTTCCTCGGCGCCTCTGCCTGCCTTTGTGCTCGGGTTCAGTCCTGCTGCTCCGCAAGGTTTCGCTTGACTTCCGCCCTCCGCTAAAGTGAGGGACAGAGATTTTTCTGCGGCAGCCAAACTTCCCTACCCCCCTTATTCGGATGTGAAACGCAAGGCTGAGTTTTTTCTTTCTTCTTTTTTTTAATGATACGGAACGATGAAATATTCGGTGGAATAGATATTATTAGAAAGAAAGACAAAAAAAGCCTTTACAAATGACATCTGTACCGGGATGGTGCTTGACAGCCTGCCCTGTCTAGTCCTACATTAATACCAAAGAAGGGTTCCCACGGTAACCGAGAGCGAGGGAGGGGGAAAGAGTTTTTGTCTCTCTGCAAGCCGTTTCGGGACTGCTGCGATCACCTCTCCCGACTTTCCTTTTGTTCTGGGGGGGGGCCGAGCTGAAGCTGCTGCTGAAGAACTTGCAGCCCATTAAAGCGGATCCCTGTCCTCGCTCTCTGCGGTGGCGGAGCGCGCGCGCGGGCGGCCCCCGCCACGGGGAGGTGACAGTTGGTGGTGGGGGGGCGCCGCCCTCTCGCTCGCGCCGCTGAGGAGAGCCTGCCGAAAAGAAGCTCCGATCCTCCCGCCTCGCTCGCGCCCGCCCACCGCCGGAGCTTCACTTCTGCAGCTCTCCGGAGAAAGCTTTTTCTTCACTTCTGATTCGACCGAAAGACTTTTTTTTTTTTTTGGCTCCTCAGAATTTAGTTTTGCAATTACCAACTTCTGCAAGACTTTGAAACCGATCGGCTAAGGAGATATATATATATTTTTTTAAAGTTGGGATCGGAGATATTTACATTTTGCATTTACTCTCCAGCCAGACCCCTGTCGTGCGCTGTGGATCATTTTGGATGAAGCCTGAAGAGTCCTTTCATATTATGATCTGTGTCGGACGCCTAAATAAATGGCAGTGCCCTTTGCTTTCGCCTGAAACCTAACCAGCGGGCAGTAGAAAGGAGCGGGTTGGCGTGGATTTTGCAGGAAGCCTGGTGTGTGTGTGTGTGTGTGTGTGTGTAACCCTCTTGGGCAGAGCTCGGAGACTACCGTTAACTGCTAATCGTTTCTATAGTGCCACTCTGTACACAGCACTGTACAGCCACCCTTGACAGACAGTCCCTTCTCCATGGAGCTTACAATCTAGTCAAGAGGATGGACAGCCTGTGTGAGAGCCCAGCTGGGGAGCCTGCCCAGCCTACCCTTCCTGTGGGCAATGGAGGCTCAGTCCATCTGAAACCCAGCCCCACCACCAGGCTGCCCATCAGTATCCTGATCGCCACCTTCCTTTTCTGCGGAGAGTGCGTCACCGCCAGCATCTTAGCTGCCCGCTACAGTGGCTCGGAGGACAGCTTTTGGATGGGCATGACCATACTCTTCATGCTGCTTCCTTCCGTCCTCATCCAGTTGACCCTCACCTTCATCCACAGGGATTTGGGTCGGGACAGGCCATTTGTGCTGCTAATGCATCTTCTCCAGCTGGGACCCATCATCAGGTGAGAGGAATGCTTCCGTAAAAGTTGAGTTCTTCCCCCTCTAGCATCCTTTACACACACACACTTAACTTCTCTCTCTCACTCTCTCTGTCGCCTTATCAAGACCACTAGCACACCTGCAAAACACTTCAAAACTCGGAATGCAAGTTGCATTCTTTAAAAAGCATCGAGCTGGAGTCTGATCCCAGGCCCCCTTTTTCCTGATTCTTCTTCCTGCACGCTGCCAGAATATATTGAGTTAAATACAGCACTATCAAAAACGACCTTAGTGTAGTTGCTACCTGGTCTCATGTTAAATGAAAGGAAATTGAAGAACGATACTAAAGTTGCGCCCAGGACTTTCAGTAAAATGAGCCCTATAAACCTAGAAAAGCTAGGTCAAATCACTCGGATGTCAGTCGAGCCAGCCACTAATCAGGTTTCCTCTCAGATTGGAGTGTCAAACACTTACAGGCCGATGCACAATATCGGCGCACATTCAACCCGCTCTCTTAACACACACCGATCCACCTCTCCCAGGCACCTGATTTAATATTTCAGTAATATTTCAGTGGGCTGCTGCAGTAGTAAGGAGGCGCTAGGGAAAAGTTTTCGTCCCTAGCACCTCGGTATCGGGGGCCCAGGAGAGGTGGCTGTCAGTGGGTTAGCAAAACAGATGTTTAATTTTACGAGTGTCCGTTTTCCTAACCTGTGCGCAGCCACGGGTTAGGAAAATGGAGGTTCATTAATTGAGCGTCCGCTTTCCTAACCTGACCTCCGACATTTTTTTTTTTCCTGTTCTCCTTTTTTAGGTTCCTTTGACTTAATATCGCCAGATATTAAGTCAGAGGAACTACAGAAAAACAGTATTTTCTACTTTCCTGTCAACTTTTGGGGCTCCTGAAGAATTTTTGAGAGTAAAAATATGCATGTTGGGTGCACATTATTTTTTTGCATCAGAGGCAATAGCTAATAGCCTCATCAACATGAATTTACATGTGATGCGGGCTATTAGCTTCACAGTTGTTTGGACACACGTTTTGGATGCGCTAATCCACTTATTGCACGAGGAGTTTTGGACACATGTCCAAGTGCTGGTAAAGTCATGCGCTCAGCCAAGCGCATTGTATTGCATCAGCCTGTTAGAGATAAACATCCACCAGTAGGAAGAAGACTGTCTCATCGTATCCTACAGGCAAGGACTTCAGTGAACCTCCATAACCAAGGAAGTGGAAGTCCGGGACTTTTGATGCAGACCCCACGCCATTTTGGTGGCCTTTTACTCTAGACTGCTCAAAACGGAGAGACAGGGTTGAAACGATCCAGAGAAAAGCAACTAAAATGGCGTGGGGTCTGCACCAAAAGAGTTCTGAGATGAAACTGAAGGACCTAAATATGTATACCGTGGAGGAGAGGAAAGACAGGGGTGATATTTATTTATTTATTTATTTAACATTTCTTTTATACCGATATCCGTTTGCACATCGTATCGGTTCACAGTGAACAAAAAACCATTGGGCAGTGCCCGTACATATAACAGATAACCTAATATAATATGATGAACTAGGCAACATATAAATAATTTTTGGGAGGAGCCCTTACATATAACAGGCATCAATGGGTAGATGCTATGGAATATAACTATAACTATATACATGATAGTGCAAAGTACAAAATCAGTCATAATTTGAATCCCGAAGGGGGTCCAGTCAGGATCAATGTCATGCTGGTGGATCCATGGAATGCCCTCCAAGTAGAGGTAATCAGGGCAAGGATTGTAAATGGAATTAAAAAGGGCATGGGACAAGCACAGAGGAAGGGAATGGTTAATAGAACGGAAAATGTCATAATGCCTCTATATCGCTCCATGGTGAGACCACACCTTGAATACTGTGTACAATTCTGGTCGCCGATTCTCAAAAAAAGATATAGTTGCGATGGAGAAGGTACAGAGAAGGGCAACCAAAATGATAAAGGGGATGGAACAGCTCCCCTATGAGGAAAGGCTGAAGAGGTTAGGGCTGTTCAGCTTGGAGAAGAGATGGCTGAGGGGGGATATGATAGAGGTCTTTAAGATCATGAGAGGTCTTGAACAAGTAGATGTGACTCTGTTATTTTCACTTTCGAATAATAGAAGGACTAGGGGGCACTCCATGAAGTTAGCAAGTAGCACATTTAAGACTAATCGGAGAAAATTCTTTTTCACTCAATGCACAATAAAGCTCTGGAATTTGTTGCCAGAGGATGAGGTTAGTGCAGTTAGTGTAGCTGGGTTCAAAAAAGGTTTGGATAAGTTCTTGGAGGAGAAGTCCATTAATGGCTATTAATCAATTTTACTTAGGGAATAGCCACTGCTATTAATTGCATCAGTAGCATGGGATCTTCTTAGTGTTTGGGTAATTGCCAGGTTCTTGTGGCCTGGTTTTTGGCCTCTGTTGGAAACAGGATGCTGGGCTTGATGGACCCTTGGTCTAACCCAGCATGGCAATTTCTTATGTTCTTATGATTCCTAGTGGATTAAATGATAGAAACCAAGAAACAATTACCCTAAAAATTAAAAAAAAAAAAAAAAAAGCTTGCTGGGCAGGTGGGGTTTTTTTTTTGACGATATTTACTATATATTAGTAAATGTCTTTTGTAAGGACTTGGCTACTTGGTTACCTGGTTTAAAAAAGGGTAGTCAAAAGTCGATGTGTTACTTATAAAGAGGTATTCTTATGGAACTTCATACCCCCTGTGCTTTTCAAAAGTAGGCACAGGAAGCAGTAATACCCTGTGCCACTTCATTTATTTTTTAACCTGTTGCATATGGACTTTGACACGGAACCATTCCACTTCAGGATTATTTAATCTAGAATTCCTTTCTGGGTTTATCAATCTAGCTTTCTTCCCAGAGTAGGTATGTGGAATGGAAAGTGCACTACCACATCTTTGGATAGTTCTCACAGACTCCCCAGTCTGTAAAGAATCCAGATTTCTACAAAACAAGTCTGACTGCTGGATGCTATGCGCTTTATTTATGTGCGGTCCACCTGGTTAGACAGAAGAAGACACTGAGAGTCCAAGTCGTGCTGGGCCTATGGTACTGAAAAACCCCTGGATGGAGCAGCCCCTAGTGGTGGTGCTGTGCACTGGCACATGGAAGGTCTCTCCGGTTCAGTCCCCTCTTTACGGTAGTTCTTTCTTCAGCTCTCTCTTTCTGAGTCCTGGTTCAAAAGGGCATGTTACTTCCAAATCAAACCTCGGGATATGATGGCCATTTTTCAGGAACATTTTTGAGGGAGATTTTGGGACTTATTCATATTGGAATGAAGGACATAGAAGCACAAAGAGCAGGACTCCCAATGATTTAGTGAACACTTTGTATACTGTATAAGGTGTCATAACTCTTGCTATGTAAAACATTAGGGATGTATACACCAAAGCAGGATCTTACGCCTACTTCAATATTTTCATTTATTTATTTTATTAATAATCTTATATACCACATCTTCTCAAGATCATGATTCAGTGCGGTTTACAATAAGCATTCATTTATATATGTATATATATATATATATATATATATATATTTTTTTTTTTTTTTTCCTAAACTAGATTTGTCAAAAATTAATTCTCATGAGATACTACATCGATCCAACAGTTCAGATAACAAAACTTGACAAATCTTCCACAAATGCGCCCACCTGGCAGATGAAAACATGCTGTTAAAGATTTAGAATATCAATGACAGAAGGTGTAGGAAAATATAACCGCCACCAGCGTTTCAGCGAAACAATCACCTGCTTTGGGGGAGTCCTGTCACAGAGAACGAGATGCCCACCTTCAGAGATGGCCGTCGGCCTTCATGTCTATACTAAACTGGATGATTTAATATTTTTATTTACAAGGCAGAACAGACGAAGAGTAATTTTGTAACAAGAACACAGGGCCAACTTTCTACGTGCCCCTTTTTCCCTCCGCTTACTTGTGAAAACAGAAAGCACACTCCCATTTCCTCCCGCAGCAGTCACTTGCCGCTGGACTTCGATCCTCCTCCTGAAAAGTCGGAATCAGCAATGGCCGAACCATGGAGACCTCCGCACGTACTGCAGCTGAGATAACTGCGCTCCATTATCTGCGATCTAGTACAGCATAAAGTGAGAGAGGGGCGCGCATGGGCAAAAGGCAAAATGTGATTCGGGTTCTTTCATTCGTGTCCTTCCTATGTTCTTTGCCCTGCTTGTTTTGTTACTTCACGCACAGTAACTTCAGCTGGACGTGCAAGTGTCGTACTTTATATACTTAACTAAGTATCACTTTATGCGCGTAAAGGGCGACCGGCACGTCCATGTCGGAGAAAGCGGGCAGAAGGAGTGCACGTCCCTAAATGTGAAAGCGACCTGAAGTTCTGCGGTTTGATGTTCGTTGGATCCAGATTTTCCAGCAGAGCCACTCCTAGCTCCCAGCGTGCACCCCACGCCTCCTAGGGTGCCGGCTGGCAAGCTGCGCCTGGAATCTGTGACGTGGCCCGCAAGCCTGAGCGGTAGCAAGAAGGCCAAGTGCCAATCTCGGGCTAGCAGGTGCTGCCCGGGGGCTCATGCCAGAGTTTACAGCTGCAAACACATTGGCTTTCAGCGAAACGGCAGGGGATCTGAGGGATCAGGAGGCTGCAGCCTGTTTTATCAGCTGCAGTACTTGGGATGTGAACTTCCTGTCTCCACACTGAAGATTTTGTGGTTAGTAAGGACCTTCATTTTCAAGTTTTTATTATTTTACTAGGGATTTTCCACTGAACTTTTTCCTATGCAGTTATAACAAAGTCATTTTTTTCCATTGATTTTTTTTTTTGTCATCACATTGAAATTCCCAGGCAAAATAAAATGAAAACTAAAAAAATTTTCTAGTCATTAAGTAACAACAAGTCTGCTCCCACAAAAGGAGCTAATGTCATTCGTCTGCCTTAGCTCAGGCTTTTTCTCGTCCCTTGTCACTTCGCACGATGACGGAGGACTAAAAAAATGCGTGTTCTTACTTTCTTTTTGAAGTTCTCCCTCTCTGCACTCAAACTTCTCTGGCCAGTTCCAGCAATGCACCAGATGCAACCTCTGTGCCCAGCCCTCCTGGGTCCTTGTCCAACATTTTGGGATTTCCTGCTCTAGGCTATCTTGCAGGTGAAACATGTTTGCTACAGGAAGTCGGAGTCATTGTTGGACAAGCCAAGGCACCCTGCTTATGTTTAATTTTCTTACAGCACTGGTAGCTGAGTGAGCAGTGTCATGTGGCAGCATGCAGTTAGCAGTCCTCACCAGCAGTGCTTCCTCATTTATTATTTTCGAAAATTCGATCAGCAGTCTCAGTAGACGAGGTGGCTTCCTTTGAGTTACTCCTCCTCCTTTGCCACCCTTGCCATGTTGCACTGGAGTAATATGGAGTGCTGCTGTACTCTGTGTTCGTCAGCTTTAAAATTAACCAGCGCCATCCTGGCACATTCAGAGCGAGACTTTATCAAACACTGTTTTAAGGCTGGCCACAAGGGAAGGCACCTGAGATGGACTGATTATCTCAGATGGCGTGCCTGGTGCACCACGCCTACATGGGGGTGACACTGAACTGAACACGTTCCTTCAAAACACCTGAAGAGAAGATAAACGGGAAAGTCAGCATCCATAACATCCTACAAAATTCAGTCTCCTTGAAGTGAGGTGCCAACTCAGCCACTCCGTGAACCACTAATATTGTCTTATGCTACTCCACAGCCAAGTATGAATGTCCAGCATGGGAACGATCCACTTATGCAAAGCAAGGAGATCTTGTTTATGCACCAGCTGCCACAGAATAACAGGATGTTTAAAGCCAACGCCAACGCGCTTAGTAGCTGGCATTGTACTGCCTGATATCAAGAGGAAGGCAGCAAACCAAAGGGAAAGATCCTTGAAAACAGAAGGCCCAAGACATCCATTGTATGATCACACAGGAGTAACCATGAAAGAGTTAGGTTTAATCATTGGGATCTCTGTGGGGATGACACCTGGCAGGGCACAACTGAAAAAAACAAAATCCAAGCCCTACTAAAGCAACATCAGGATCAGCAACATAACTAATTCAGAAGCGCAGCACTTAGAAAAGTATCACTGTCTGTCTCCAGACAGGTGTCAGGAAGCCAGTGTAAGACCACCTGAAAGGTGGTTGGCCCGGTCCACTCAATCATTCACCCCAGAGAGAAAGTGAAAAAGAGAATAAAGACAGAAAATTTTTGATATGCAAATAAAATCTGCTTTGCGCAAAATTAACACAAACATGCTATTCACAATACTGTCCTCTGTGGTGTGACCACATGAGTTTGCTGTAATGTCTCAGACCAAACAAATAAACAAACCCTGACATCAGCTGATGTTTCGGTCTGCCCTGCACCAGGGGGAAACAGAAATTTATCTTCCCTGTACGTACCGGATCAGTCCAGACTCCTGGGTTATGCCTCCGCACCAGCAGGTGGAAACAGAGCAAAACTTGACTGGCTCTGCCATATATACTGTGGTGCCACCCATAGCATGTCAGTATTTCTCTGTTTCCAGCAGGTGGTATGGGTGCATAGCTCACAGCCTGATTTAAAAAAAAAAGCCAAAAACTTCTATATATTTTTTTTAAGGGAAACTCAGTATAGTTAGTCGGTGTACTTTCCTCCCTTATTCTGTTCAATTAAGTTTAAAAAAAAAAAAACGCTCTACTTTTCTGTTTCTTCCTCACAGGTTAGTAGAGGAATGGTCTGTGCTCCCAGGGGGTTGCCCGGTCCTGAGAGGGCCATCCCCCCTGGTCGAGCAGATCGCTGGGGCTAGGGGTTGAGGATCCCACCGATCCAAGCCCAACCGGGGTGATAACGGGGAGACCGGCTCACTCACCCCAGCCGGACCGATCCAACACTCGTTGGGGGACAGCGCCGGTGAGTTAAAAAAAAAAAGATTTTAGATTCTTTGCAGCGATCCTCCGAGCTCGGTGCAGCGGCGATTTTTTTTTTTTACTCTATTCCCCCCCCCCCCCCCTTCCAGCGAGCGTTTTCTCTGGGTTTTCGCTGTTTTTGTTCAGGTTAGAAGGAGCAGGCATGCCACGTGGCATGGCCTGCGGATCTGGGAGCGCGCGCCTCTCGCGGGATGGGCTGTGCTCAGCCTGCATCCCGGGAGGCGAGGGATCGTCGGGGGCAATTCGGGGGGGTGTTGGTTAGGCAGACGTCGTTGGCGATCGCGGTGGGTACGCGATCCTCGCCGGTCTCCAAGTCCATCAAGAGGGGCGCAGGAAACCCCGCCATTTTACTGCCAGAACCCGGGGTTGTTGCGGTGGAGAGGCTCAGGGATTCCCCCCCCTCCCTCTCCCTCTCCCCGCAACGTTCAGCTGTACGACCTCCTTCCCCCTCAGCGACTGCAGGGAGGGGGCTGGCGCAGGATACGGACACGGATTTGGAGGACTCCTGCACCTCGTTTTCTTCAGGGTTTATCCTTGCCATGCATAGGGCTTTTCAAGCCCGCAAGGCCCTTAAGAGGTGCCCACCTCCGCCTGAGCCCCAGGGGACATCGCCCTCGGCGCCCAAGGCTCGCCCACCCCCGAAGGACATAGCAGGACCCTCCAAGTCTAAGCGGCCACTGCGGGCTTTTCCATCATGGGAGGACGAGGATCCTTCAGACACTTTGGAGGACACTGAGGGTCAGGAGGCTCCCTCCCTGCCCCCGAGGGGGGCTGAGGGAGATGGCACTCCCGTGCAGGAGGCGGCGTGACAAAGCCAGAACTCGGAGGGAGACGACCCGAGGGTCATATGCCTTTTTTGCCGGGATGAGTTGGCCCCCCTTATTCCTGCCATCTTGGAGGAGTTGGGGATAGCGACACCTCCTGAGGAGGCTCGACTCGGCTCCATGGATCCAGTGTTGTTGGGCCTGAGTGGTCCCCCTACAACCTTCCCTTTTCATTTTTCCTCAACGGACCTGCTCTTTCGAGAGTGGGACACTCCGGATCTGGGGCTGAAGGTGACGAAGGCCATGGATAAGCTTTATCCCTTGCTGGAGGAAGTGCTAGAGGTTCTGAGAGTACCGAAGGTGGACGCGGCGGTTTCGGCAGTGACAAAGCGGACGACCATTCCAGTTACGGTTACCACGGCGCTGAAGGACCTTCAGGACCGGAAGTTGGAAGTCCAGTTGAAGAAGATTTTCGAAGTCTCTGTTCTGGGGGCCCGGGCGGCGATCTGCAGTAACTTCGCCTTGCGGGCTGGTCTGCGGTGGGTCCAACAGCTTCTAGCCAATGAGGGTCTCTCTGAGGAGGAAGCCAGACAGGCTGGGCGTCTGGAGGCGGTGGTCGCCTACAGTGCGGACGCTCTGCATGACCTACTCCGCACTTCGGCTCATTCGATGGTCTCGGCCAGACGTCTTTTGTGGTTAAGGAACTGGTCGGCGGACAGGGCCTCCAAGTCTCGTCTGGGTTCCCTTCCCTTTAAGGGCAAACTGCTCTTTGGTAAGGAACTGGATGACATGATTCAGCTACTGGGCGAGAATAAAGGGTACCGGCTGCCAGAGGTCAGGTCGAGGTCTAAAGGATCCTTTTCGTCTCGTTCCAGGTTTCGGAGCAGTCGTAAACCCCGGTCCTCTCGGCCCACTACTTCTTCTTCCTCCTTTCGTTCGGGAAGCGGTAGGCAGCAGTCTCAGTCCTTTCGAGGAAGATGCTTCGGTAGACCTGCCTCCACCTCTTCCGCCCCGAGTGGTAAGTCGACTCAATGATGGCCTGCCGGTCCATCCCTCGGTCCTGAAGGTAGGGGGCAGGCTATCCCTCTTCTACGAGGCTTGGACTACAATCACAACAGACCAGTGGGTACTATCAGTGATAAAAGACGGCTACGCTTTAGATTTTGTTCGCCTTCCCCACCCGAGATTTTTTCCCTCCCCGTGCGGACACGCAGTCAAGCGGGATGTGGTTCATCAGACGTTGGTCCAGTTGTCGGAGCTGGGAGCTATTGTCCCAGTTCCCACCTTGGAGCAACGAAGAGGACACTACTCCATATACTTCGTCATTCCAAAGAAAGAAGGCTCTTTCTGGCCCATTCTCGATCTGAAGGATGTCAATCGTTGTGTCTGGAATCCACGCTTCCGTATGGAGACCCTAAGATCCGTGATTGCGTCAGTTCGACCGGGAGAGTTTCTGGCTTCGCTGGATCTCACGGAGGCATATCTGCACATCGGGATCCGGAAGGAGCATCAAAAGTACCTTCGATTCTTTGTGCTGGGGAAACACTATCAGTTCCAAGCATTACCATTCGGGCTCGCAACGGCTCTCAGAACTTTCACCAAGATCATGGTGGTGGTGGTGGCCCAATTGCGCCAGGAGGGACTGTTATTACATCCGTACCTGGACAATTGGCTGATCCGCGCAAAGTCAGAGGAGTCATGCCAGGAGGCGATTCGACGAGTCCTACAACTGTTGCACTCGCTCGGATGGGTAGTCAATACGACCAAAAGTCACCTCCAGCCCTCACAGTCACTGGAGTTTTTGGGAGCATTATTCGACACATGACAAGGCAAGGTTTTCCTCTCCGTGGACCGCTGTCGCAAGTTATGAGGTCAGGTGACGGCCCTTCTGCAAATGCAGCCACCGACGGTCTGGGACTACCTGCAGTTGATTGGTTCCATGGCCTCTACACTGGAATTGGTTCCGTGGGCTTTTGCGCACATGCGTCCCTTGCAGTCGGCGTTACTGTCCCGCTGGAGCTCGGTTTCCGAGCAGTTCCAGATTCCCTTACCTCTGACGGCTGTAGCACGTTCTAGTCTGAGTTGGTGGTTGTCTCAAGCGATCCGGCCTACTCGGGCAGCTATTCCCGATATCTTGGCTTTTCTCCAGGAGGGCTTAGTTAAGGGGCTGTCTTGTAGCTCCCTGCGAGTACAGGTGGCGGCCCTCGGTTCCCTGCATGGATCGGTGGATGGGGGGCCGTTGGCATCTCACCCTGACCTAGTCCGATTCCTGAAGGGAGCAACGCATCTGCATCCACCGGTTGCTATACCTTGTCCTTCCTGGAACTTAAATTTGGTTCTCAAGGCATTGTGTGTGCCCCCATTCGAACCCTTGAAGGGAGCCTCTCTGAAGGACCTGACTTTGAAGGTCGTTTTTTTGGTGGCAATCACCTCTGCTAGGAGAGTCTCTGAGCTTCAGGCCCTATCCTGTAGGGAACCTTTCTTGCAGATCTCTGAGTCGGGCATTAGTCTCCGGACTGTCCCTCTGTTCCTGCCCAAGGTAGTGTCCACTTTTCATCTGAACCAGTCTGTGGAACTTCCAGCTTTCGTCCATCTCGCAGGTTCGGATAAACCCTCCAAGGAATTGAAGAAGTTGGATGTGCGTAGGGTTCTCTTACGCTATCTTGAGGTCACTAATGGTTTTTGAGTCTCGGATCACCTTTTTGTACTTTGGAAGGGTCCCAATAAGGGCAATATGGCGTCTAAGACAACCATTGCGCACTGGTTGAAGGGATCTATAAATTCTGCGTACCTTCTGAGTGGTCGACCCCTCCCTTTGGGGCTGAAAGCGCACTCCACGCGTTCGCAGGCGGCTTCCTGGGCGGAATGCCATCAGATCTCCCCGTTAGAGAGCTGTAGGGCAGCAACTTGGAAATCGTTGCACACGTTTGCGCGTCATTATTGTCTGGACGTACAGGGTTCCAGGGAAAGTCATTTCGGAGCAGGCGTGTTGAGAGTGGGCCTCTCCGGTTCCCACCCCAAAAAGTGAGCTCTGGTACATCTCAGGAGTCTGGACTGATCCGGTACGTACAGGGAAAAGAAAATTAGGTCTTACCTTCGATAATTTTCATTCCTGTAGTACCAAGGATCAATCCAGAGGCCCGCCCTATGCTGCAGTAAGTTTGGAGAGTCCGCTGTTCTTGGTTTTCTCGGTAAGTTTGATTTTGAATCTGTTCCCCTCGTTTGCCTGGGTCAGGTTCTCATGTACATAGTTTATATGGGGGAATTGTCCTGCTTTGACATTGCGTAATACTGACGGGCTGTGGGTGGCACCCCAGTATATATGGCAGAGCCAGTCAAGTTTTGCTCTGTTTCCACCTGCTGGTGCGGAGGCATAACCCAGGAGTCTGGACTGATCTTTGGTACTACAGGAACGAAAATTATCGAAGGTAAGACCTAATTTTCTTTTAAAAGTCTTCTCGGTGTATACGAAGAGCGCTTCCGATAGATCCTCCCATGTTCCTGGGATGCAGATTGATACTGGAGGCATTTTCAGACTAGAGACTCTGACGTCAGACGTCAGCCATTACGTTTCTCTAGAGGGCACCCTCTTTAAATTGCAATTCAAGACGTGATCGGTTACAAGCTCCGGGGTGAATGATCGAGTGGACCAGGCAACCACCTTTCAGGTAGTCTTACATTGGCTTCCCGGCTTGCTGACACCTCTAAGGGCACAACTGAAGCCATGGAATGAAAGACGACTCGGATGCAGTGAAAGAGATTTGAAATGCCTGAACCACCCCACACATGCAGACCGGCAGCTGAAAGACCAAGTCGGACGACTGGAGCTACTCTAATGCCAAAGTGATGGGCAAGTGTGGAGACCAAGGACCTGGGTAGTCTTCTTTGACGGAGGACAGGAAGATGGAATGGGCTTCCTTTGTCCTGCACATCCACGCTCCTGCTACGGGCCGCAGTCATTCATGTTTAAATTATGAGCTGTATTGATTTTATCTCATCCTGGAGTATTTGTCTTTTGAATTTGTGATTGTTAATGATGTTGCCCACCCAAAGCTGTGGATGGAGCAGGATATCAGTTTTTTAAATAAATAAGAGCTATCAGTTGTACACAGCTCTGGAAAAAAAAATTTAAATAAATAAAAAAAAATCTAGCTCATGACAAGGAACTTGGGGCTTGTGCTCTTGCCATCCAGAAAAGCCATAGGGACATTTCTTCTGAGATTTGCCCTCAACACTACTTCTCTTGCTGGCAGCGACCACTATGGTAGCAACAGACATCTTCCCTCCCTCCCCAAGATTGAATGCATTGCTGCTAGAGCGTGCCTGACCTCTACTGGCCCTGGATGCATAATTTTTATTAAAAAAAAAAAATGCACAAAATAGCATTTGATGGGAATGAAAAAGGAAAATAAAGCTTGGCTTAATAATGGAGTCAAGAAACATGTTTGTCTTTTTATTTAATTAATTCAGCAGAATAGTTCACTAGCCCTGCCCTCATGGCAGAAGCCAGATTAGCTGCAAATAGCTCAGTCCTTGATATAAGGAGGATGCTGAAATGTAAGGGCAGTGTGCTTCTAAAATGCTTTGTGTGTTGAAAAGGAAACACAATTGCTTTTGAATTAACTAGGAACTGAAAAAATGGCTGACAACTCCCTTTTGTTCCCATCCAGCTTTTTGTCACGTTTCAAACCATCAAATGGGATCCACTTCTAAAGCAGCCACTTGGATAGTGGAAAGAGGAAAAGGGAGAGTAAGATCCATGTCCCAGCTGCCACTTTTTCAGTTCCTAGTTAAAAGCGTAGTGATGCTGAAATGCCAATTTCCAGTAATGGCATGGTTTAGCAGTTCTTTGTAAGTTCCTGAGGGTACAGAAAGGATAATACCAGGACAATTCCCTGGTTTTGATGTTGGCCCATATTGTCCCTGGTCATATTATATTTCTGTCTTGGTGGTGGGATCCAACATATTTTGCTGCTATAGCTTTGCCATCAGCTAGCATTGTAAAAAAAGCAGTGACAGATTTCAGCTTCTGCCACTTCTAGGCAATGCTGGTGCCATGCACGGACCTCTTCAGCCCTTGCACATCTGATTTCTTTCCCTCCCTCCTGGTCCTTCACTCTAATTCCACCCATTCTTCTCTCGGACCTCTGTTCTGATTCCGCTCCACCTGATGGACCTCTGACCCTTTCCCTGCTGCCATTACCTGCTACGCTCCATGGACCTCTGACTCAGGTGGCAGTGAGATTAAGGACTGAGGCAGCCTGTGGCTCCATGCATGTAGACCTCGAAAGAGCAAGGTCACTGTGGTGTGTGTGTGTATGCACAGGGCCATGAGCTGACTCAGTCTTTGCTCTTATTTTGCCTTTTGATGACTACTTCACCACAGTTGGAACTGAGCAGTGTAGTCTGCGGAGGAAAGCAGTGGGTTGTAAGGGATCAGAGGTCCAAGGCAAGAGTGCAACTGGCAGTTCACTTGGGAGGAGGAGTAGAAGGCAGCAGTGAAAGGGAAAGGATCAGAGGACTGGGAAGGAACTTTGCCACTGTAGGAACTGGTCTAGTAGGCTTATTTGCAAATCCAGGCCTGGCGCCCAGGCTCTGTAATTGCTGGACAGTGTTGCATCAGCACTTCTGCACCTGTGCCAGGGCATAACACTGGGTTCTTCACATTCTTTCTGTCTGTGGGAAAAATGTTTAGGACATCTGGTCATTAGGTTCTAGGCAGGCAGTGACACATTGCCGGCTAGAGGGTAAGAATCTTTCTCAGGGTGAACTGTTTGCCTATTTCAGAAGCCACAAATTGGAAGCTTGTTTTTGGTGTGGATCTTTGATGCAAATATCCCTCCAACGAAAGTCAACTGATGCTGTCAGCAGTGTCTCTCATTAAATCAGAGCCGTGACGTACACATTTGGTGTAAGGACTATGAGACAAGCAAAGTTATGCGAGCGGGTCCAGTAACACTTTTACATGAGGAGAGAGCGGTTGATTAAGTGGAGTGCCTCGGGGATCAGTCCTGGGGCCAGTTCTGTTCAGTATTTTTGTTAGTGATATTGTGGCAGAGCTAGAAGGAAAGGTCTGTCATTTGGCTGAAGATTTTAGCATCATTCATAAAGTGGACACACCTGAGGGAGTGGCCAAAATGAGAAGTGATCTAAGAAAGCTTGAGGAGTGGTTGAGTGCTTGTCAGTCTAGGTTCAATGCAAAAAAAAAAAAAAAAAGGCAAAGTCTTGTATTTGGGGTGTAGAACTCCAATGGAGCTGTACAAGATGACAGCAATAAATCTGACGAGCAATGACCAGGAGAGAGACCTGGGAGTGATAGTATCTGATGATCTCAAGGCAGCGAATCAGTGGGAGAAGGTATTAGTAAAGCACAGTTGACAAACCTTTTTCAACAGAAAGTAAGCTCTGGGACACAATAGGAGTAGACTCTGGATCAATGCTGGAAAGTATTTTTTTTTTTTTTTCACGGAAAGGGTGGTGGATGCCTGGAGTGCCTTCCCAGTGCAGGTGGTGGAATAAAACCAAAAAGCCGCACCGGAATTCAAGAAGCCATGAGGTAAACACAAAGGCTCCCTTGGATGGTAATGAAGCACTGACAGAGGAATTTACAAACCGAAACCTGCACAGAGTTAGCAGTTACAACCCTGAGAAATCTTGCTGGGCACACTGGACAGGCTGTTTGTGTCTTTTTTCTGCTGTCATGTACAGTGTTACTAATAATAAGGGACATCGCCAAGAGCGGATATTAACTTATTATAACTAGGTCTGTGGGTGCCTTATAACTGGTTTGGTTGTGAGAGGGGTTTCATTTTACAAAAAAATGCTGCAAGGAAAAGTTTGCACCCAGCGAAATTCCCCCATCTGCTGTTTTGCTGCCTGGATAAGAGTGAGATGCGGGGGGGGGGGGGGGGCGTGGCAGGCTGCATGGAAAAAGTGAGCTCAGTTTCGGACAAGGGCAAACCTGTCTGGGAAATGTGACCTGCACTATAATTTCAAGCAAACCTCGGGCTGTGTGGAAATATCTCTTGTGCCATAATGTTTACTCTGCCACGGTGGAGAGGAAATACCAGTCTGTGTGAGCCGGGACTCTTTTTCCTAGCAAACACCAGGGGGGTTGGTGGAATGAGAGACCGGTTCATGCCCGCAAGCCAGAAACTATCCTTATGCTTTTGGGAGTTAAAATAATGATAGCAACAATACTGCAGTAGTCAAAGAAAAACAAATCTCTTTGAAGATAAATCATTCCACCCCCCTGCCCCTCCCCTTATTGGATTTCTGGATGTAAAGTAAATCTGAGGTTGAGGTTAACAGAAGTCAAGGTCAAACAGTTCTAAAGCTGTACTGCATAGCACTGCACACTAAATATAGACAGAGAAAAGCTGAGCATGCAGACAGAAACCACACATTTTATCTTCTTTAACCCAGGGTCGGAGTTAAAGATTTTGGTAGGTGCTACATTTATGCCTTCCTTCCTTACGACTTCAGTGGCAGTGGCACAGGGCTCCCTCCAGCATGTGATCCCCCTCTCTCTCACACACCTCACTCCCCCGCCCAGCATTCCCCCCCCCTCCCCGTCTCTGCCCAGCGGCATCCATGCCCCTTCCCTCTCTATCCCCCGCTCCTAACAGTGGCAGCACAGGCTGCGCTCAGAGTACCTCCTGGACAGCAAGTGGTCCGGCTCCCGGGCTCTGTGGCTGCCAGACCGCTGCTTCAGAACTTCTGCGCCAGGGAATAGCATCGGGCTGGGTGACAGTGCGTCATGATGCCGGCCTGCCCCACCCGGATCCTGCCCATCCTTTGGCTTATTTTCTGGCGCATGGAAAGTGTAACTTGTTGGCACAGCAGCGCCTTCAAATTTGGCACCCTAGGTGTTTGGCTACCTTGCCCATTCTGAAATCTGGGCCTGCTTTAACCCAGCATCTATTTCCTTCTCTCCGCTCTCTGGGCTCATTGGCGGTGCTGCAATGTCCCTTAGTGTAGACTAGGCCCAGCCCACAATAAGCAAAGAGAAAGGGAAGAGAAAGTTACATGAAGTGTCTAGTTCTACATTGTTTCTCTTTCTTTATTTAGTTTAAAATGGATTACATTTATGTGACTGCACTATAAGGAGAACTGAAAGCACGGGTATTACTACTTTACCCCAAACTACTGAGAGACTTAAGAATTGGGCAATAAATATTTGAAGAAAAAAAAACATACAAAATTATATTTCTAGATACATTGATGTATTGGGGAAAAAACTGAGTTGTTCCTGAATGCAGACAGATGTCATTTTTGTGTACATTTTTTTTATCATTTTTTTTCCCCAGGTTTTCATAGTTTTTTTCTTGGGGATTTGCATCTAAAAACTTATGCTACCAAAATGTGTTTTGTTTTGTTTTTCCTTTTCTATTGTGGTTGTGACTTGGTGACTGATGCGTGCACTGGTTTGGTAAATTTGGACTTTGTTAAAGAGTTTCTGACTGTAAACATTATGGAAATGAAACACTGCCCCCATCCCCACCACCATCTAAAACATGTTTCTTTTTATAACCTGGAAGTTTTTTCCAGGTCAGCCGGGACCAGGACTGGCAGCCTGGCACTGCGAGTCCTTCATTTGCAACTTATCCAGGGACTTTTCCTCCTATCTTATATCACCTCTCAACTCGCTTCACCCTGCAGACACTGCAGCAACATTTCTAGATCTGGGACCCTAAACCTGGTCCCTGGGTGTAGCCCCTGAGCAGGGACAGCCCTTTCCCTTCACCCTCACCCCCCTGCTGCCTGTGCGGCATCTAATTCTGTTCTAGCCTCACACTTATATGTGGGTCCTCCAAGGACGACCCAGGATGGCTTACAACATGGCAGTAATAACACAATAAAATCAAAATATCAACATAATAACATGACACTAATACAAATATACAAAATAACAGCATAAATGTCAGCAGAATGCAGGTCTCGGTGCATGGCAGTGCTCAGCGCTATCACTGAGCCTAAAACATAGTTCTTCATTTTGCTTCTGAATTTTCCATTATCCCAGAGGAGATATCAGTGTCTGGTGTGCTCTTCCTATATAACCTATTCCAGAAATGCACTGGAATCCACGGGTTGCAAAACTATTGTATATCTTTTATACAAATTTCAAATGACATAAGGCTAATCCATTTTCTGAAATGGATTATATGGTGAATTTACTGTATAAACGAAATTAGGGAATTGATTCAGTTTCTTTATGTTGTTGTCAACGTGCAACAGAAGCACTGAACGTCAGACGAGATCCTGTTCATTCAGTCGCTGCCCAGGGCTTAAATCTCATTAAAATCCATGCTCCAGTCAACTGCTTCTAATCTCCAGGTTTCAGTTTAAAAAAAAAAAAAGGATGGGAATGTTAGTTTATAGCAGCAGTAATTATAACCAGCGATAAGGAGTTTTGCCTTGGGTCTTTTAACGCCACCAAACAGCACAGTAAGTTCTGCTCAGGAAGGCAGGGACAGGGCTCATGCAGTAAAGCTCTTAATTATTACTCTGTGCCTGACAGAAGATCCGTGCAGTGATACTCTATAAATAGCTACCCATGTCAGTCCCTGTGTTACTGTAGTACCTGACGGATACACACGTCTTCAGCCAGGGCCGGATTTAAGATTCCAGCACCCGTAGGCAGGATCACAGGGTTCCCCCCCACCCCGCTAGGAGCTCGCGCAGCAGGGATTTCACCACTGGAGATTGCAGAGCAGGGGAGGATTGTGTGGCCAGCATGCCACCCTGGTGCCTCTTTGACGTGGCAGTAGCACATAAGTCGTAAAGTAAGTAGGC
Source organism: Rhinatrema bivittatum (assembly GCF_901001135.1). NCBI lineage: Eukaryota > Metazoa > Chordata > Amphibia > Gymnophiona > Rhinatrematidae > Rhinatrema > Rhinatrema bivittatum. The sequence goes on from NC_042620.1 coordinate 295,651,133, forward strand.
CCTGGGTATTTGGTGCTTCAAAATTCGGTGCCCTAGGTAGTTGCCTACGTTGCCCATCGCCCTAAATCTGGGCCTGTCTGCTCGAGCCACTCCTAACACGGCAACATAGAAATGACGCTAGAAAAGGACCAAAAGGTCCATCCAGTCTGCCCAGCAAGCTTCTTATGGTAGTAACTGAATAAACACTGGAATTCTCTCCCTCCAGACCTACGGCTAGAACACTGCCCGGTTACTTTTAAGAAAAGACTCAAAACCTGGTTGTTCAATCAGGCCTTTTCCCATTCAGATAATCCTCTGAATTAAATTCCTCCCGTTCCCCAGCAGTATTACACCCTTCCTATTCATTTATATCTCCTTAGTCAAAAAAATTTCATGTCCAGATTTTGCCCCTCTACTTAGCTCCTGTTGCCTTCACTACGGTTCACATACCTATTCCTCACCCCACTAGCCGTTTATTATATTGTACAGTGACACCCTTATATGCCCCTCTGTTCCATGATTTCAATTTGGTGCAATACCTTAGCGTCAACCCCTAGTTTTCTGTTTCTTAGTTCAAGACCTAAGCCTAAGCCTCTGCGACCACGGATGTATTATATTTACTCTCTCTGGGACACTGTTTTCTGTACAAATGTTAAATGTTGTTCTGCTTGTTTGTTGGTTAATAAGATATTTATTATTAGTTCTTTGTAATTGTTCACATTTGAAGCTCTGTTAATGTTCTATGTAATTGCTTTCATTTACCGAAGCACTGTTTTCTGTTCAATGTAAACCGAACTGATTTGTAAACCCTTACAAGAATTTCGGTATATAAAACTGTTAAATAAATAAATAAATAACTGCCGTGCCGTGCAGGGTACCCCCAGGTTTCTGTTAAGGGTTTTACTGGGTGATGAGCTTTCTTGAAAATTCAGTGCTGCTTGCCGTGCTTTGCTTATGGACTGGGTCGTAGAAGCAGTCCTGTGCTTTTTCCCCCTTATGTCTTGCGAATCAGTATCCCAGACTGTAAAATATTCAGGGCTCATGTTGTTTGTCTCTGATTCCAAATCCTTCTTTCCTGCCAATCTCCTCCTCCCCTGTCAAAGCAGAGAACTATGTTGCAGTTGCATCAAAAGCATCGAGGCTTATATAAGGGTAGTAACAGCTGCACCAGCAAGTTCCCCAGATGCTTTGGGGCTCTGGAGGGTGAATATTTGAAAACATCAGGTTTTTGTTGAAAAGCACCTGTTTTAAAAGGGGCTGTCCGAGAGGTATGTGGGCGCTCATAAAATGTTTGGCAAGGCTCATAAAATGAAATTCAGGACACGGAGGAGGCAGGTGCGCCACAGAAAATCTATAAACGCCTTCCGCTCCGCCAAGGGGTTGTTAATCCACAGTCATGTGCCATTTTATTCACTGCCCTGAAGTCAGATCTATTTACTTCTGACTTGAGTAGGAATATATCTGGAACGTCCCTTGCCAGAGCAGTCTAGTCTATGTTAGGGTGGCGCGGGCCTGTCTCGTGCCGCCGAGAGTAACAGGAGGCAAGCGGCGCGAGGCAGGGAGGGGGAGGGGGGCGATAGGGGGTCCGGGAGGCGGCGGCCAATGGCGAGGCAGCAAGTTTGAAATGCTGCCTCGCTATCGGCTGCCCTGTGCTAGTTGGGCTGTCGTTTGCGCGCGCCTCAGTCGGTACAGCGGCTGAGGCAGCGGCGGGTAACGGTTTTTCCCTCCCTCCCTCCTCCCAAACAATGTTTTGTAATGTACAGATGAATTATGTGGTTGCCATGTTGCTATGCATTGTCGCAGTGGTGTTCGTAAGTGTTATTATTGTATTGTAGAGGGGCATTCGGTGGGGGGATCTTGTGTAGTTTGGGGGCTGCTACATGACATGGCCAATGAGCAAGAGGGGGGCCGATGCTCAAAGCCGAGCGCTTACCTACGCTGGGAAGAGGCAGGGTAAGACGAGGGGAGGACTTCGATTAGCTCTACCGCTGGGGCGCGGTGGTGGGCACTTCGTGATGGGTGGGGTGGGGTGGCGGTGTCTGCCTGTGATTGTTGTATTAAGGTTGATGGGCTCGGGTTAGGTGATGAAAATAAACTGCGGCCTTTTTGATAACCAAAGAAAAGTTGTATTGTCATTTGTGAGAAGGGGGGGGGTTTTACAGCGGAGCGAAGCGGGAATCTTGCCTCTTAATGTTAGAGAGCCATTCTGACACAGGAGAATCAAACTGAAACCAGCCGTGCCATGACAGAGTTAAGGGGACAAAACCTTCAGCTGTGAAAAAAAATCAGCCTGCCAATTTCAGCCTTTGTCGAGAATATCTGTGTCTGTCTGTCTATCGCTCCTACCCTTTCCATTTCTAAATCCTTGTGCCTAGCTGAATGAAACTGTGTGGAGGTAGGCCCTGGGGAACATCTGACTTCTCTGTTTCAGAAAATTGGTAAGTGATTTAGGAGGGAGGGTGCAGGAAAAAGGCCGGGTTGGCAGTTTCCTCATAAAAAATACATGGGGGTGGAGGGTTGAACTGAGGCTATCTAGAATGTCACGCTTCTTTCTGGTCTTGGCAAAAGCACATTTTAAAGAGACAGTAATGCTTTTTCCGAAACAGATTGTGGCTGTGTGTGTATGTGCGGGTGGGGAGTTCCCTATATTTCTCCCTTCCATTGCTCCTTCCCAGACACTCAGTCATAGCTCCCCTCCCCTAACTTCCTTAGCCCCGATTCCAGGCTGGATGGAGAGCTGCCTCCCTGCAGGCCTTGCGCCAGCCCTACTCGCCTCCTGCCCTATGGGCGTCCTGTTAGCAAGGAAAAACATGTAAGGGTAGGGCTGCTGCAAGGCCTGTGAGCACCTGCCAGGTCTGCATTAAGTTGTACTCCTATTGTTACTGCTGGCACTGCTGCCTGAGGATCTGTCCCTACTGACCCTGATTTTGGCACCCTGGATCGTCCCGGCACCCTGTGCAGACTCATGGGTCACGCATCCCAAAAGCCAGTCTTTTATATAGTGCCTCTTATATATCGTCTGCATCTTGCCAGGTGCTGGAAGGTGTTAATTCTTTCACGAGATCCACGTGTCATGGTGAAGACCTGCGTATTCAGAATCAAAGCTCAATCGTAATTCTCCTGGCTTCCCGGGAACCCCATAGTATTATGCATGGAGATACCTTATTGCTTTTCTGCTGTGGAGGTGGCAGTTAGCAAAACAACTTGCTTGCTTACTTTATTTTTCAAACAATTCTTCTGATATACATGAGTTTTTCTTCTTTCATATGGCATCAGATATTGACTTCCACATTTTTGGAGTCATTGCCTGGTGCTGTCGCCGAATGTGCGGATTTCATCTCACCCCCCCATCAAGGCATTTATAGGGGCTGCGGTTTTCAGTTAGGTGCTGTGCTGTTAGTTGGACACCGCATTCACGAGGCGGGCTGCCCCAGATGTGGCTTTGGAGCGGCCACATTCAGGTTTCAGTTTATTCAGTTTAATACACTGCTTTCTATTGAGGTCATATTCAGTGGGGGAGGGGATTGAGGCTCATTTGATGCTGCTGTGAAACATTAACAACATGATCTATCACAGCGGCCAGCCCACGACAGAATTGATCCCATGTTCCCAGTCTCTTATTTATTTATTTATTTATTTATTTATTTATTTAAATAAATTCTTTTAATATACCGATGCTCAAGACCAGGTCTTATCGTACCGGTTTACAATGAACTAGGGGGAAAAACCAGTTAACAATGGAAGCAAGAAATTACATTATAACAGGGAATGTGGAATGTCCACAAGCTCTTCCAGAAGCTTGTGGACATCGTATAGAAACAGTTTGCTGCTTTTCAATCTCTTAAGGCTTCTGCCTAGCCAGGTCTTCAGTTACTAGCTCATGGAGTAGCAGACTGTGTTGATAGAGTCGATGTATGCAGTAGGGGAGTGTGGTGCAGCTTTACTTCATTAGGCTGAAATTTCCCCATTGCATTCCACGCGGAGCCGGCCTGTGCAAATGTTTCAGAAACTGAGGCCAAGTGACTGCATGTCACTAGACTGAGCTGACATCTCTCTGTAAGCATCCTCCGCCTCATTTCAGATGTTGCTGATGTCAGCAGAGTTACTTGGGATGTTCAAAAAGGAATAATGATGTCAAGAAGCTGATTATGTAATATGTGTCGGAAAGCGGGAGGGGGGCTGGCCCTAAAGTCCTGTGAAGGGAACCTAATCATGTTATCAAGATAACTTTTCTCAAATTCAGGGCATGATTACTTTTATTTGCCTACAGCAGCAAATACATTTTTTTGTGCCAGAAAGTTTCTAAGTGCCAAGTGGGGAGTGAATCAACCCCTCTCTTACTGTGTAATGCTAGTGCTAATACATACCTGCTAACATATGAAAATCCCTTCAAAGAAAAGAGAGCGAGTGTGAACCAAGCTCCCGTTACATTGTACAGGGACAAGAGGTCTGTTAGGGAGAAGGCAGTGGAAATTGTTGGAATGTGTGGCTAGAAATTAAGGAGATTCCCTGGAAGGCGAATCCTTTTAGTACAATTCCACCCCTATATAGGTTTCCTGGAAGGCAGCTTACCTCTCTTCTCTTGGTGACTCTGCTGTCTTATCTTGATGTAGCTGTAGATGTTTTCTGCCTTCCCCACCAGGGTTGGAGGACCCACAGGGCAGTAGTGTTGTTTCACATCCCACCTTCTACATCCAGAGTCTGAGAAAGGATCTTTTGTGGCATATTTTGGCAGATTAAACTTGATGTATAACTGACCTTTCTTTAGCCTGGTGCATTATTTTATCTTGCAATGACATCAAATGGGACCAAGACTGGTTTTTCTAGTTTCAGTGGTGGAGCTGCTGGGACTTGTTGCTGATGGCTCTCCCATGCAAAGGATTCTCAGGCCTGGCCTTACTCTTTTTCATTTCACATTAGCTTTGGAAAGCTTTTGCCAAGCTTTGGAAGGGCGATGAGTAGTGTACACAGTGGGTTCTGTTGCCTGGCAAGAGAAAAGTGTCATTAGAAGGAAGAAGTGCGAAAAGAAGAAAAATGAAAGAACGAGCAAACCCGGATTTCTAATTAGGTGAAGCAGACGTGTGCCAGAAGTGCTGCCGGAGAAGTGTCAAAGGAGAGCTTTCATTGTTGGCAGGGGACACCCTCCCTCCTTTGCTCAGTCAAAAGTTTCTTGTGGCTTTGCCAGAAGTTTGCAGAGGGACCTCTCCCCTATTCCACTGGAGTTCAAAACAGGATTCATCCCTTTCCCTCTCACCTAGAAGCTTGGAGGCTGTAAATACAACCCCAAGAATGAAGGATCTTGGGCAAAATCAATGCTTCAGGAATGGAAGTAAGACCCCCCCCCCAAAAAAAAAGATGAACATTTATTTGTAAAAAAAAAGAAAAAAAAAAGCAAACTGTCAGTTTAGATACAGTAAAACACATTTTCAATGGATAGAAAGATTGGTAACCTCTCTCTGGAGGTGAATGCTGTGATGGGGCGGGTGTGCTGTTGTCCTGGGAGTAGGTCACTAGTAGGTGCAAAGTCTGGGGATAATTTTCACAGCGAAAGTACCAAGTCCTTTCCCTCTGACAGCGGCCTGCGGGTCCAAACCAGACACAAACCTTTGCACCTGATTTTTCTGCAGAAAAATTTTTCATGGGAAATGACACGAGTATATTTGAAAATGCAATCTGCAGAAGTTATTTTTTGATCCCGCCCAAAACAGCCTTCCCAGGAACGCCTCCCCACGATATGACTAACCCTTCCCCCCCACCCACCAGATACTTCTAACTGGAATGGAGGGTGGGTTTCACACAGCCAGTTTACCAGAGTAAATGCCTATGAACGTTGCCCTCTTAAGTAATATCTCTTCTTTAAACCACTTGGCAGTGACATGTTGCATTCATTAAGGGCAATAAAATATGATACTTGCTGCAATTTAACAAGTCAGGATGAGATTAGCACACTTGGGACCATAAACCCTCTAATTTGCATTGCAGGTGCAAACTGTCATGCCAAAAAAGATTCTTGAGTGTAACTGTGAGAGGGAGAGAGAGAGAGAGATGCTGGTAGGTCCTGCCAGCCCAGATGATGCAGCAGTAGGGAAAGCTCCATCAGAGCTGGCATTAGACAAGTTGGGGCCCGGGGCAGCAACTAAGGAGTGGGCCCAGCCAGTGCCAGGCACCCTAAAACATCACTCAGCTGTGCCAAGGGGGCTGCTTGTGTTTGCTGGGGCTCTGGACGATTGCCCTGCCAAAAAACAGCCCTGAGCTCTATATTGAGACAGAAAGAGGACAGAAATTAAGAATGAAGGGACTGGGGTAGGTTCTGAATAGAGAAAAAGTCTAAAGGTGACTTGAGAATTGAGATTGTGGATATCTTTTATTGAAAATATATATATTTTTATTACATAATTTTTAATAAAGTAGTGTGGTTGCCCTATTAGTCCACTTGGCTATGCTGCACTGACCTCTGGAAAGCTGGTCCAATAAAAAGGCATTTATGCCTTTTGTTCTTACATTGCATAAGACTGAAACCAGAGCTTGTTTAGTTTTATTACTAACAAATCAGGGAGGAGATGTAGCTTCATGCACAGAGATAGGCATAAAAGGCCAGTAGACAAAACGTAGGTCATCCCTTTTCATTGGATTAATTCAGTGCATCTCAGACTAGCTGTGCTCCCCTTCATTGGGTCCCTGGAAAAAGGAATTAGTTCACTACTGGGCAGATTTTAAAACATACGCACGCGGCCGATATTTGTGCATGCTGCCCGGCGCGCACAAATGTACGCCCGATTTTACAACATGCACGTGCAGCCGCACACATGTTATGAAATCAGGGGTTGGCGCGCGCAAGGGGGTGCACCTTGCGCGCACCGAGCCCTCGGGGAGACCAGCTGGCTTTCCCTGTTCCCCCCCTCCACCTTCCCCTCCCTTCCCCTACTTGTCCCGCCCCCAGCCCGAAACCCCCCCCCCCCCAATACCTTTCTTACAAGTTACGCCTTCACATCAGTTCACAGGCTAAAATTTTTTGCATTAAAGTTCATGTAAAACCAGACTTCATCGCCAAAAAAATTAACCAGTTAAGTTTCACAAAAAATGTTTGTTTTGTTTTTTTTAATAAAATGTTCCCATGCAGTTTTACTGCTGCTGAATTGTTAATGAGCTGATTTGCATGATATTCCAGCTCATTGGCAATTTAGGGAAGAGTTTGGGTCCGGCTTTGCAAACAGAAAATTACACAGTTTAAAATGGCAAATAGTGGGCGTTAAAATGTCTGCAGGCTAGATGCTGTTGTAAGGCACATAAACATGTTTGCAAAGCTGTTTGTAGCTTAGTGGGGTGGCCTCCTTATCTTTTTGTGCCTTGGTTTACCCAGCTGTAACTGGATAACCTTCATAAAAACATTGTTTCTGCCTAGTCCTTTTGGAAGAGACAGCTGTGCGAAAAGCACATGGCAATCCAGTTTGCATGAAAGGCATTATTTATTTATTTGAGTTTTATATGCCGTCATTTGGTAGAGCCATCATAATGGTTTACAAAAAATATACATTTTTCTTAGCAGTTGTGTAACAGAAAAAACAATGTGAACGTTAGTATTAGCAATGAATTATAGTGTTTAAATGGAGAGAGAGAGAGAGAGAGAGACTAGCTGTATAGTAGTTAGGTATTTATACCTCTATATAAGGCCCACCTAGTAACTCGAGGTGAGGTTTAGGTATTAGTGTAGGGGTTAGGGGCCACTTTGACATTCAGAATGAGATGTATAAGAACATAAGAAATTGCCATGCTGGGTCAGACCAAGGGTTTTCGTAGAAGCCTCTCATGAGGGACTTTGTCAAACGCCTTCTGAAAATCCAAATACACTACATCTACCGGTTCACCTTTATCCACATGTTTATTAACCCCTTCAAAAAAATGAAGCAGATTTGTTAGGCAAGACTTCCCTTGGGTAAATCCATGATGACTGTGTGCCATTAAATCATGTCTTTCTATATGCCCTACGATTTTGATCTTGAGAATACTTTCCACTATTTTTCCCGGCACTGAAGTCAGGCTCACTGGTCTATAGTTAGCTGGATCGCCCCTGGAGCCTTTTTTAAATATTGGGGTTACATTGGCCACCCTCCAGTCTTCAGGTACAATGGATGATTTTAATGATAGGTTACAAATTTTAACTAATAGATCAGAAATTTCATTTTTGAGTTCCTTCAGAACCCTAGGATGCATACCATCCGGTCCAGGTGATTTGCCACTCTTTAGTTTGTCAATCTGGCCTACAGTGCACTCTTGTGAAGATTTGATGTCCATCAAGCTAGGTTGAGAGAACACTGTACAAATCTCATCTTTGTGTGACTTTCCTCACTCCAAATGACATCAAATTTTCACAAGAGAGCACTGTTCTGTTTCTATGTCTCACTCTGAATGTCAAAGTGGCCCCTAACCCCTACACTACTACCTAAACCTCACCTCGAGTTACTGGGTGGGCCTCATATAGAGGTATAAATACCTAACTACTATAAGCACCTTATAGCTGGTCTGTCTCTCTCTGTCTCTCTCTCATTTTCTTTTTCTGTGTATATCATTTAGTTCATTTGTTTTGTTTCAAAGTGCACATACTTTTGTACAATATGCATACTTTTTTGCAATCTATTTTTTATTCCATTTCCTTGCACTTCAGAGCATATTGCATTCAGGTACAGGAGGTATTTCCTTGACCCCAGAGGGCTTACAATTTAAGGGCCTGATTTACTAAGGCTTTTTCTCCATCTATGGGGGAAATGCTTAATAAATTAGGCCTTAGGCATGTTCCTTGTAGCAATTGAGGGTAAAGTGAATTGACCAAGGTCAAAAAGAGAAGTGATGGAATTTGAACCCTGGCTTCCCTGAGCAGGGCCTGTGCAAGGATTTTAGGCACCCTAGGTGAACCTTCTGCCTTGCACCTGCCCCCTCCGTCCTAGCCCCAGCCTCATCAACTGAGACACCACTCATGGCCCACCAAGTGTCTGCTTTTCTCAGCCTTGAGCAGGATGGGCACTGCTTGCAGCCAGTTGATTCTATGCTTCTGTGGGCTGCAAGCAGGATGGGCGCCACTTGCAGCCTGCCAAGGCCTTACTCACAGCCCCACATGGCTGTTCTTCGCCACCCCCTAATGGTTGGCACCCTAGGCGACCACCTAGTTAACCTAACGGGATGCGCTGGCCCTGTTCCTGGGTCACAGCCCACTGCTTTAACCACTAGGCTACTCCTCCTCTCCTAAAGCATGCACATGCCAAATCACTAAATCACACACATGCTGAAATGTTTTTGCATGTGCTAAAACTTGATAATGTCCCAAAAGTAAATTCTGTTAGATTTTTCTGTCATTTTGAATAGGAAACAACACAAAATGCTGGAATATTGTTGATGTTTTCATGTGGCTTTTTAAAATGATAGCACATGCCTGGTGTCCATGCAATAAAAGATTTTATCAGAGGAATGAGCCTGAAATGGCACAAAGACACCTACTCTGCTGAAAAGGGAGGAAACCTCTCTCTTTGTTTCTCTCCTCTCTTTCTGTATTAATGTAAAAGGAGTGGGGCAATTTCAGGATGCCACACTGTAATCTAAGGATAAGGAAGCAGGGATGCTCTTTTTATTACCAGCATAAATAGCAGCAAAGGAGGGCGGCTCCCTGTGCTTCCAGCAGGGCTGCTCAGGCAGGATATGCTGGAATGGGAGCAGGAGGAGGAGTGAGCGAAATGGGCAGGTCTCTGGCTTGCAGCCATAAGCAGCATTCAATGACACTGTAAATCTGTGAATCTGAATGGGAAATGCCATGCAGGATTGTATAGGTGGCAGCTGCTGAATGGAGGAGAGGAAGAGAGACAAACATGCACTCAGCCAGCCAGAAAAGGACAGGGGAAGAGGGGATAGAAAAAGAGGCAGTCCCTGATTCAGACAGCAAAGGAAAGGGGAGGATATAGTTTATTGGATTTACTACATTACATGCAGAGAAAAAGATACTTTCCTACAGGCCGATACAGTAAAGCACGGCCGCGATTACCCTGTTTCTAACCCGCTTCTAACTCACAATTTGGCCGCATAAGTCCAACCCGCGATTCACTACCCCTTTAAACTCATCCTTACCGCTTCTTTAAATCAACCGGTAACCCTTTCCGCCCACAGCAAGTATATGAGATGTAAACGCTCCGATTAGCTGTTCCCTCCCATACAGTAATGTGCGCCCCGATTATCTCCTTTTTAACCTGTAGTTTTGCCGCGCGTTTAACCTGCTAACTTACCGACTACCCTTACCCCTGCGTTAGTGTGGAGCGTCAGGTCAGAGAGACAAAATTTCATGGGCAAACGACCCCCTCACTCCTCGGGACCCTTACCCTGGCGTTAGTGTGGTGTGACAGCAATAGGCAGGCTCCGGTCAAAATCCCCCCCTCCCGAAGCAAGGCGCAGGGCAAAAATCGGCTCGACATGTCATTAAAACAAAAGTAAATAAAGTATAATAAAAGTAAACTTACTGCATGTGTATTTTCTTTGAACAGTCCTCTCTCCCCTCCTCCCGAGGCGCGCACTGCGGCTCCCCTGCCTCCGGGGGCAGCCGGCGGCGAAAGCAGCGGGCGAAAGCGTACGGGCGGGCGGGCAAAAGCATGCGGGCAAAAGCGTACGGGCGAAAGTGAATGAATGCATGCCCGTATGCGGCGAGAGCCGGCGGGCATGCATTCATTCACTCACCTTCGCCGGCAGGCGTGCATTCATCCATCCGGCGGAGGGAGCCGGCGGCGAAAGCAGCTTTCAGCAGCCCCCGCCGGCGAAGGTGAATGAATGCGCGCCTGTGCGTGCAATTTTGGAGCTCAAGGCATGACATCATGACGTGTGACGTCGGCGTTCCCTAATGCACTGCCTTGAGCGCCCAAATTGCATTCATTCACCTTCGCCGGCAGGGGCTGCTGGAAGCTGCTTTGGCTCCCCTGCCCCCGCCGGCGAAGGTGAATGAATGCACGCCTGTTTGTGCAATTTGGGCGCTCAAGGCAGTGCATTAGCGAACGCTGACGTCAAACGTTGTGACGTCACGTCTTGAGCTCCCAAATTGCACGCACAGGCGCGCATTCATTCACTGCCGACGGGGGCTGCTGGAAGCCGCTTTCGCCGCCGGCTCCCTCTGCTGGATGAATGCACGCCCGCCAGCGAAGGTGAGTGAATGAATGCATGCCCGCCGCGTACGGGCATGCATTCATTCACTTTCGCCCTTACGCTTTCACCTGCCGCTTTCGCCGCCGGCTGCCCCCGGGAGGCAGGGGAGCCGCAGTATGCGCCTCGGGAGGAGAGAGAGAGGACTGTTCAAAGAAAATTCACATGCAGTAAAGTTTACTTTTATTACTCTTATTACACTTTATTTACTTTTGTTTTAATTTTCACGTTGCCTTGCTTCGGGAGAGGACTTGCAATCCCCCCTGGTACCTGTCATTTCAAACGTCATTTGAAATGACAGGTACCAGCGCACCCAGGATACTGTATAGGCGCTGTATAGCGCTCTATACAGTAAAATGGATTGCGCAGGCCTAACGCTGCAAATGCAGGTGCGCCCGGCCGTAACGCGCCTCTTCCTACCGCTCCTTACTGTATCGGCCTGCTAGTGTGGACAGCTCCAGTGTCAGTGTAAGAGAGCTATCCAGTGTTTCTGTTTAGTAAATTAGCAGCCCAGCAGGGAGGGAAGATAAGATTCCAGAGCAGGGAGGCTGCTGTCATTTAAGAAAGTCTTCTGAGTAAAAAAATTCCCTTTGATCCTAACTGCCAAGGATGCACTGGGTCATGCATGGAGTTTTGGGCTGGCCCAGCAGTACTTGGGACATGCAAGTGGAGACTGCTGGGGGAGACATGGAAACCTGCAATGGAGTAGCTCCTGGAAAAGGATTTTAAACTCCTTGTTTTAGGCAGAAATGGTAATTGGGTGCTCCATACATGTCCCCTAATCTGTGCCAGGGTGGTTTTGTAAGGTTTTGGTGTCCAGACAAGTCCCTCGGACAGCACTCCAGATTCAACAGGGATATGGTCCTGGTTTTGCCCTACAAAGCACAGTGATCAATTACTGCCTTTCTTCATGGTCTTTTGGAGGTGAGAAAACCAGTGGAGGGTTATCATTAAGGAGGTAAAGTGACAAGCCCCTGGGATCTCTGGGCAGCACCGTTATTTTGGAAAGCAATCTGAATTTGCTACAGGTGGCTGGCACCTGTGCCATGCTATGGGGAAGCTGGACAGTGATAACATGGGAGAGGATGAATGGTTTTACATCTGGGACTCTTTGCTAGCTGTATTGATCTCTCTAGAAAGTAAAAAGAGAGATCCTCATGGACACAGCTCAGATGCAGAGATGTGTTGAGCTTGCTCCTGGAGAGGCTGCCGTTTGCAGCCACAGAGGGATCCGTATGGGACACTGATAAGTGTTTGGTGAGAGCATGAAGCGACTGTTTTAAAAATTTGGAATAAGGGAAAGTGAAAAGTAAAGGTTAAAGCAATGAAGAGTGACAGTTTTAAAAGCAAAAGAACTGCTGGGAACACAGATTTTTAGACCCAGCCTAGCCAAGCAAAGAAGGAAAACTGTATATAAATGTGACTAAGATCTACAAGCTATAGAGCTGGAAGTGAGCATCAATTGACAATTTTCTACCTGAAAGAAGTTCACCAGGTTGCTGATCAAGTGAAAGAGTGAGGAGGTACCAGATTGTGTATTGTCCAGGAAAAAGTGAAGACATTTGGGACTCAGATACAATAATATTTCTCCTCAGAGTTGCTACATAAACTAAGATCACTATTATTTTTTATATACCAACATTTAATCTGAGATATCACATTGGTTTACATTCAGGTATTGTAGATATTTCCTTATCCCAATGGGGCTTACAACGGAGGGTAAAGCGACTTGCCCAAGGTCACAAAGTGCAACAACAGGACTTGAACCCTGGTCTTCTGGTTTGTAGCCCACTGCTCTAACCACTAGGCTATTCCTCCTCCTACCCAGCACTCTGAATTTAAGACTTTATTAATTGCGTAAGCAGCGCTGCAGTTCTGGTACTGAGAGACCTGTGGTAGTTTCCATTATATTGGAGCTGGATTTGAATGAATAAGAGTCAACATGGATTTACCCAAGGGAAGTCTTGCCTAACAAATCTGCTTCATTTTTTTGAAGGGGTTAATAAAAATGTGGTTAAAGGTGAACCGGTAGATGTAGTGTATTTGGATTTTCAGAAGGCGTTTGACAAAGTCCCTCATGAGAGGCTTCTAAGAAAACTAAAAAGTCATGGGATAGGAGGCGATGTCTTTTCGTGGATTACAAACTGGTTAAAAGATAGGAAACAGAGAGTAGGATTAAATGGTCAATTTTCTCAGTGGAAAAGGGTAAACAGTGGCGTGCCTCAGGGATCTGTACTTGGACCCGTACTTTTCAATATATATATGTGATCTGGAAAGGAATACGACGAGTGAGGTTATCAAATTTGCAGATGATACAAAATTATTCAGAGTAGTTAAATCACAAGCAGATTGTGATACATTACAGGAGGACCTTGCAAGACTGGAAGATTGGGCATCCAAATGGCAGATGAAATTTAATGTGGACAAGTGCAAGGTGTTGCATATAGGGAAAAATAACCCTTGCTGTAGTTACACGATGTTAGGTTCCATATTAGGACTACCACCCAGGAAAAAGATCTAGGCATCATAGTGGATAACACATTGAAATCGTCGGCTCAGTGTGCTGCAGCAGTCAAAAAAGCAAACAGAATGTTAGGAATTATTAGGAAGGGAATGGTTAATAAAACGGAAAATGTCATAATGCCTCTATATCGCTCCATGGTGAGACCGCACCTTGAATACTGTGTACAATTCTGGTCGCCGCATCTCAAAAAAGATATAGTTGCGATGGAGAAGGTACAGAGAAGGGCAACCAAAATGATAAAGGGGATGGAACAGCTCTCCTATGAGGAAAGGCTGAAGAGGCTAGGGCTGTTCAGCTTGGAGAAGAGACGGCTGAGAGGGGATATGATAGAGGTCTTTAAGATCATGAGAGGTCTTGAACGAGTAGATGTGAATCGGTTATTTACACTTTCGAATAATAGAAGGACTAGGGGGCATTCCATGAAGTTGCCTACAAGTACAGAATTATACTATGTTTTCACTAATGAATATTCTGTAATTATTGTTGCCATAATTTGTGCAGTAGGATATTCTAACACAAGTGGATGCTTGTAATAATTATATAATTGATAAATAAAAACTAATTAAAAAAAAGTGTACTCAGCTGAGCGCACTTTACAATATCGGCCTGTTAGATTGTAAACCCTCTGGGAATAGGACGATACCTACAGTACCTGAATATAATCCACCATGAAACACTGGAGAAATAAAATAAATAAATAACTCTTGTAACCCCTGGGTGACATATATCTAAAGAACATGTGGTCTAGTTCATGTTCTGATCTTAATACATGGGTTATCCTACAGCTAGCATTTCAGCCACAGTCTGTGCCACTTTAAGCTATTTTTTATAATTTGCTTCTTATTGTTAGACCTAGCTATAAGACCAATAGAAAATCTGGACCAGATTGCTAGACAGCAGTTAAGATTTCAAGTTAACCAAGTCACACACAATTTAATAATTTTCAGATCCATTCTAGGAGTTGTACAGTTTTATTTCAAAAGAACTTTTTCTCATTCTGTGCCTATGGAAAAATTGTTTGTTGAATAAGGCCCTGATTTCATGAAAAAGTATTTTGGATGCCATCTACACTGAATGACCTCTTTCTGTACTATAACAACACTGCACACAGTGTAAACTTATATTTAATAAATTTAACATAGTTGGTCGTGTGTGAAACTTGTAAAAATCAAGATGGAAGTTTAATGCCACAAGTGAACTTCTGTGAAGTAGAGGTTATAATGGAAATGTGGGCACAGCCTTACTCACAGCAGCCTTGTAAGCCAGACACATTGAGGCCACTCAGCTCAGGACAAATTTTCTGGGTTCACCTTTGGGCTGTGAAACATGGAATATGTTCCAGTGGTGGGAGGCAACGAATGATGTGTGGAGGACCTTGCATTGCAGGCCTGGAGGATACCTTAGTATATGTAGAGAAATTGGTGACTCAATATGGATAGAGAAGTTGGGTCTGTGTATAGGAGGGGTGAGCAGCTCTGCTGCAACAATGAACGCCAGAAGAAACCCAGTGAAAGCACAACAATCACTCATGAACTGTAGAGCATCAAAGCATTAGGGCCTATGCAAAAAGGATACCGAGAAAACCACAAATAAAGCCCAAGGTGTAACCAGTGGAGGAGGCATTACACATGGCTGAGCAGTACATATTTTGTGCTTGCAGGTGTGTTGAGGCGTTGGTGGTGTACTTCCAGATCGGGAGGCAGGAGGAACCATATGTCAGCATCTCTCGCAAGAAGAAATTAAAGCGTGGATATGAGGAGGAGATCGAGCAGGAAATTGGCCACTCGGCCCGCAAGCTGGCTACGCACCGCAATGCCTTCAAACGCACAGCTGTTATCCAGGCTTTTCTGGGCTCCACCCCTCAGCTTACCTTGCAGCTGTATGTTAGTGTGTTGGAAAAATACATCACCGTTACAAGAGGTGAGTGTGAGAAAAACACCAGACGAGTTGATTGGTGGGGGCTATCTTTCTGGCTTACTAGCATTAGTTCCAAAACTTGACCCTTGAAACTCTTAACAGGGATGTGCAGGGAAAAAATATTCATTTTTGTTTTCAGTTCATTTTCGGGAGATATTTTTCCCACAAATTTTGGTTCGTGGATTGCTTGATTCCTTTAATTCGTGAGAAAAAAACAAATCAAACCATAATAACTCCCCCCAAGAAAGGCCAGAACTCGAAAAGAGGGGCTCCCGCCCACTCAGAAAAATACTGGGACCAGGATACCCCCAGCCTCCACTTACCCGGTCTGGATGGTAAGTGGAGGCCCAGGTGCAAGTCAAAGCCTTGGCCTTGTGTAGGCCTAGGTTGCAGCAATCTTCCATGCTCTCGGCCTACTCAAGGCTAACGCTGCAGCCAAACCAAGGCCCAGGACAAGAGGCCAGGTCCAGACGCCTGGGCCTCAGCCTAGGCTGGAGCTCAGACCCAAGCCTGACGCCACAACCCAGCCTGGAGTTTGGGTCCCAACACCAGGGCCTAGGCCTGGATTCAGCCTCGACACTGCAACCTAGCCCAAAGGCCGGGTCCCAACACTTGTCCTAGGCCTAATGCCTGGGGCCTGGCTTGGAGGCCGGGGTCCCGACGCCTCAGCCTTGGGTCAGGCCCGGAGCCCAGGTCTCGCTGCCTCTCCCTTGTCATCCTCTTCTTTCTTCTGACGCTGTCTGCTGGGGTTGCCAGTAGACAGCGCCATTTTGATGTAAAGCATTACTGTACAATTGCTGTATATCTGCCGGAGATCTGCAAGAGATCTATATATCTACATTTTTATGTGTCTCTCTGTTTCAGTATCAGTATCTCCATCTGTATCAAATCCCTCCTGCTGCTCAGCCCATCCATAATATAGATCTCTGGCCTAGGCTGTGACCCAGATATCGGGACCCAGCCTCTGGGCTGGGTCGCGACATCGGCCTGGGTCCAGGCTCTGGCCTAGCCTAGACTTCGAGACCCGAGGCCCAGCCTTGCCATTGGATACCCCCAACGGATCAGATAAGAGACACCAAGTCGCTCTTGGGCCTAGGCCGCGGCCCCCTACTTTGACTTAAACTTCCCGATGCATTAATTTCAAACGAATGCAACAAATAAGGTTTGTTTCATTCGGGGGGCCCCGTGGCTCGGGGCCCCCCGAATGAAACAAATTGCCCTTATTCATCGCGTTTTTAAATACGTTTGAAACGAATGCAGATCCCATGCTCTCAATAAGGTCTGGTTTCCAGGATTTTTTATTGGTACTTGGATGCAAACTGCTTCAGGTCCCCTGTTAGGGAAAATGGTAATATATTAAAAATTAAATAGAATAGAAAAGAATATCTGCAATGAATATTCTAAGAAGCATCTTTTTGTTAACCCCAAAATCCAGACCTGGCTGAGTTTGGAGACGATTGGTGAAATTCCAGTCTCTGTCATTCAGTGTGTGACCTTCAGCAAGTCCTGTAATAGACAGCTAGCAGCAGAGAGCTTCTTCAGCTCCTCTTTTGAGACAATGCTTAAACTACTCTAACTCCATGACAGCCCTTCTCCCATAAGCCACATTTCACCACAGTAAACCCCCCCCCCCCCCCGTCATGCTCCATCACAGCCCCTCTCCCACCAGTCACACATTATCACAATCATTCATCCATGATCCACATTTCCACTCTGCACCCCCTTACACCAGTCATACTCTTATCACAGCCCCCACCCCTGGCCCCACCAGTCATGCTTCATCATATCGTCTCCCTCCTCAGTGAATCACCTTGCATCACTACTGCCGTGTCACCTGTGCTTGTCTCTGGGGACCAAAGGTTTTCTGCTACATCATGGTGGAGCACAGCCGCCGTACTCTTGCCAACACCTCCAGTGCTGTGCTTGTCCTGCTCTCCTTCTACATAATGAGACAAAATCAAGAGAGAAATCCACAAAGCGTGCCTGTCGTCTTCTGCGGAAATAAGAAGTTTCTCAGGAGTTGTTTAAAACAATCTATGAGTGGGAATAAGAAACAGGTGAAATCCTTTTCATTTTGTTCTCTGCCAACCCCAGAGGCGGGTCTCCTCCCTCCCTCTCTGTCATTAGGCAGCAGGGGATTGCTACCAGTGTCCTTTGTTGTTGAGCTGCCGGGCTGTCTGTTATTGTGGGATTAACTTTAAATGCTGAGCACCAGGAGGGATTTGATGCCAATGGAGATATTGCTATTGAAAGGGGAAGAGACAAAAACATGTATAGATATATAGATCTCTTGCAGAGCAAATCAAGGGAAGATATCTTCACACACTTTAATGCTTATCCAATGTTTTTAATGTAAAGCTGATGAATAATGCCATTTTTTCACAGTTTTTTGCAGCCTTTCTTTGAGGGTGCTCATGAGACATCTCTGTGCCATTATATCAATGCCAAATTACCTTAGCCATAGTTTCTCTGTTGCGTTGATTTTTCTGTCATGGGAACTAAACGAGGGCATGTATGGAAGTTCTCAATGTAGAATTGTTTAAAATTTGGGACTGAGTCTTGTTCCTGGGTATTAGGGCTGATAGCCATAATGGTGGCAAAGCCAAGAGCTCTTCCATTAATCGTGGGGCTGGTGGTGAAATGGGCAGCAGTCTCATTCCTCCCAGTCGCTGTTTTACTGGGGTTGCTGGTGGTGGCAGTGAGAGTGCACTGGATCTTTCCAGTGCCTGCGGTTCTGTGCTGCAAGCAGTACCAGTGCAAGTGGCATGACTCTTTTCAGTCACTATGGTATTAAGCGGCTCTTGCCAGTGGCTGGAAACCTTCCAGGTTGGTGATGGAAATGTAGCTGGAAAATCTTTTATTGTATTTTTACCCATTGCAACCTTGCATGACATTTTAATATGTTTTTCCCTCTGTGTCACTTTACAGCCGTTCTCATGGGCATATCCCTGGCATCTGTCACTTATGGGGCCCTGGTGTGCAACATCCTGGCCATCCAGATCAAGTATGACGACTATAAGGTTCAGTTGCGCCCACTGGCATTTGTCTGCATTGTGCTGTGGCGATGCCTGGAGATTGCCACACGGGTCACTGTGCTAGTGCTCTTCTGCAGCGCCCTCAAGGTTTGGATTGTGCCCATCGTTCTAGTCAACTTACTGGTCCTCTTCTTCCTGCCCTGGGTCCAGTTCTGGAGAAGCAAAGCCCCTCTACCAGAGAACGTGGATAAAAACTTCAGCCGTGTGGGCACCATAGTGGTGCTGTGCATGGTCACCTTCCTTTATGCTGGCATCAACATGTTCTGCTGGTCAGCCGTGCAGGTGGACCTGGCTGACCGGGACCTGATTGACAAGGCACAGAACTGGGGGCGACTGAGCATACACTACTGCGTGCGGCTGCTGGAGAATGCAGCCCTCATTATCTTTTGGCACTTTTTCAAGACAGATGTGTTTGAATACTTTTGTGCTCCACTGCTGGTGGTGCAGCTGCTGGTGGGATACTGCCTGGCCATCTTTTTCATGCTCCTCTTCTACCAGTACTTCCACCCTTGCCGGCGGCTCTTCACGCACAACGTGGCCGACTGCTTGCATTGCATCTGCTGTCGTATGAACCGCCCCCCCGCCACGCCTCTCATTATGCCCACGGAGAGCAGTGAGCCTGGAGTTAGGCACAGCATTGTCTGACCTGGCTTGGCAGAGATCGGGGAGGCTACTTTGAAACAGAGCTAGAGCTGCAAGAATGAAGGTTTCAACAGATCACCGCAGCCTTAAAAAGACAGAACTTTCAGACTGGGTCAGTGCTGTAGTGATCAGGGTCCGTTCCTGGCCTTGGCTCTTGCTGTTTGCACTGGGCACGGTTGGGAGTGCCACCGAAGTGACTCTCAAAGCCCATGAGCACAGCTTTTATGGTAAAATTATTGGTTTGGCTAAAAGCAGCATTGGATTATCTCTGTGAGAAGGCTTAGTCCACCTTCCTGGCCAAGGGAGAGCACTTCAATGTGTGATCTGTGAGAAAGGATCCAGGAAGAAGACTGTCCAGGAATCCCCAACAAGAGATGATGCTGACAAGTAGGAAGGAATGAAGTCTCGAAATAGAAAAAAAAAAGAGTTTTTTAAGAAAATGTGGTGCTGTTTATGTTTTGTTTTTTTTTTTTTTAATGATGTTTGATATAGAAGACTGGTGAGATTGTTTACAAAAATGTGAGTTATTCATTATTTATAGTAAAGTCACTCTGTGATACCGTGATTGAAGGCAAAAAAAAAATAATAAGCAGCTAAGCTTCTTCAACAGGATGACCAAAATATCCAGTTTTACACTGTAAGTGCTAATGCAATCCCTGATTTTAGCATAATAAACAAGAGACAGAAAAATGTTCTCTTTCAGTTTCTCTTTTCTTAGTCCTCACTAAATAGTTCTCTGTCTGGAAGATGGAATTCAGCCTTTGTGCCCGCTCCATCTTACAAGTTTATGGACACTGC
This sequence comes from Rhinatrema bivittatum, assembly GCF_901001135.1. Classification (NCBI taxonomy): domain Eukaryota; kingdom Metazoa; phylum Chordata; class Amphibia; order Gymnophiona; family Rhinatrematidae; genus Rhinatrema; species Rhinatrema bivittatum. The sequence goes on from NC_042620.1 coordinate 295,671,194, forward strand.
TCGTGCAGGGCAAACCTTCTTTTGGGAGAGAGGTCTTCAAAAACATCTGCCAGACTCCCACTAAAAATGCAGGTGCTTTCTTCTTCTGCTCGCTCACCTGCACCCCCAAACACCCTGCCATTGTCAGGAACAACACATAACATAGAACTCAGCATCTGAGACTCGCTGGCGTGAGCAGAGAGTGTGTTGATGAGGCCCAGACTCCCTGTGCACCTTATCCGTAGTGTTCCATATTCAAGTCCCCAGGCACCTCGGTCCTGAGTTCTGGAGGTAAGGCATGTTCCACCAGTATCTTCAGGTATCGGCTCTTTATATTTGCACAGAAATTTCTGGTTTATTGCTTGTGGGGCACTGACCCCCTTCTTTGCATAGAGCAAAGCACAGTCATTATAGGACCTCTCCTCCTGAGGCCTGAACATGGCAGACCTACTACGCTTCAAAGCCACAAACACATTAGTAAACAACGGCAGAAGAAAACCCAAGTGATCCATCCCTGTCTGCCGAACAAGTTGTTTAGGGTAGCAACTGCCGCTCCATGCATGTTACCCCATGCCTTCTGTTAAGGGCTGTAACTGCTGCTCCGTGCAGGTTGCCCCAGGCAGAAATGTTACATAGGTTTCCCCATTTCTTCATTTCTGTCCTTGTGTTTATCGTATGCCCTTTTGGATTCCATTACTCTTCTTGTCTTCAACAACGTCTTCCAGGAGGGCATTCCATGCATCCACCACCCTTTCTGTGAAGAAATATTTCCTGATATTGTTCCTGAATCCTACCCCCTTGGAGTTTCAGAACAAGACCTAGGGGGTTCTACAGCTTTCTTTCCATTGGAAAAGGTTTGATTCTTGTGCATCGTTAATGCTGTTCAGATATTTAAAAGTCTGTTACATCTCTCCTCCCGGGTATTCATATTTAGGTCCTTCAGTCTCATCTCATGCAGACCCCACACCATTCTGGTTGCCCTTCTCTGGACCATTTCTATCCTTTCTCTATCCTTTTTAAGATACAGCTTCCAGAACTGAACAGAGTGCTCCAGGTGAGGCCTTAAGGCCTTACCTGTACAGGGGCATTATCATCTCCTTTTTTCCTGCTGGTTATTCCCCTTTCTATGCAGCTCAGCATCCCTCTGACCTCAACCACCACCTTGCCACATTGCTTTGCTGCCTTCAGATCATCAGACACTATCACCTTGAGGTTTTTTTTTCCCTGTCCATGCACATCAATCTTTCTCCCCCATCAAATACGGTTCCTTTGCACCACCAAATGCATAACTCTGTTCTTTATGGCATTGAATCCTAGCTGCCAAACCTTCAACCACATCTCATTCTCTCTTCTTCTTCAGGCATGTCCACTCTGTTTCAGATCTTAGTGTCATCCACAAACCGATGACTTTTCCTTCTAACCCTTCTGCAAAATCACTCACAAAGATATTGAACAGAACCGGCCCCAAAATGAATCCTTGAAGAACTCCATTTATGACTCTTCTCTCCTCAGAGTAGGTTCCTTTTACCATTACTCACTGATGTCTGTCAGTCAGCCAATTTGTAATCCATTCCACTATCCTGGGACCCACTCCTCAGCTTTTCATGAGCCTTCTATGTGGGATTGTATCAAAATATTTGCTGAATTCCAGATAAATCATATCAAGTGCTCATCCTTGATCTAATTCTCTAGTCACCCAATTGAAACAATCAATTAGATTGGTTTGACATGACCTTCCCCTCTGGTAAAACCATGTTGCCTCAGATCCTGCAACCCATTAGTTCACTATCCTTTCCTACAGCAGAGTCTCCTTCTTACAGTGATAAACCCAAGTGAGAGGCACAGTTGATGCAGTATTATTCACTGTGCCGTGAATAGAAACATTGAACATGATGACAGATAAGTACCTTAAAGTCCATCTGGTCTGTCCAATTTCTTTACCTTAAGTCAATTTTTGGCACTTTTTCACAATCTGGAATCCTTTGTACATATCCCATGTTTTGTTTTGTTTTTATTTTGTTACTGTTTCTTTCTCCACCACCCCACTCTGGGAGGCTGTTCCATGTATCCAGCCCCTATCCAAGAAGAAATATTTCCTGGTGCTGCTCCATGGGGCCTCACACTGTGACCTAGAGCATCCTCTCCTCTGAAAATATGTAGTGACAGATTGCAGCTCACTGGATGCTTATGACTTTCCCAGCAGCAAATATCCCACCAGAAGGGTTTGTGCCACTTGGTGGCAGTATAGATTAGCAAATGTCCAGATGGAGCTTCAGAACAGGAAATACCGCCTGAGAAAAATACTATTGCCAGATCTGTCAGCCTCCTGATTCACTGATAGGATTTGCCTAGTGCCAACAGGTCGTGAGTCAGTCTTCAATTATTATTAAAGGCTTATATATAGCTTGCATCCAAAGGACGGTACAATTACCTTAAGGAGAGATGCTTACGGCAGAACAGGGTGCAGGTTTCTTGTGAGCCCGTAGATTCTTTCCATGCAAACTGTGCAACCTGTGCTGGAATTTAACCATGTCCCTTCCACTGGTAAAGAAGTATCCTGGAAGGCTGCGATGCCTTTTATTGAACCAAAATAAGAATAATCCAGAGACATAACAGAGCATGAGCCTTTGAAAAACCATAGGTCCCTCCTTCAGAATGAGACCTTGGACCTGCAATGCCCACACAGGACTCCTGCTGAATGTTTCATTTGTAAGATGTTGAAGATTTGATCCCTTCGCTAAGTGGCTTGTTCCAGTGGTTAACTACCCATATAGTTCTAAAGTTCAGCCTAATGTCTAACCTAACACCCCTTCTTCCACCCTGCAGCAATTTAAGCACATGTTTTATTGTATTTTAGCACACAATTCTTTTTTGGTGATTATATGTTTTTTTGTAACTTGCTCTGGGCTGTAAGGTTAGAACAAGTAAACAAATTTAATTAACTACTGTAAATAAATAACTAATAAAATATTACTTCTTGTCTTTGCCTTAGTGGAAATGGAGAACGGATCACAGTCCTTATTGTAAATTCCTCAGTGTATTTGAAGACTGCTTTCAAACTGCCCCTCGGTCTTTTTCAAACATATCTCCTTTAACCCGTCCTAGGTCTGATCACTTCTCCAGGTTTGCTGTGAATAAATTGTTATTTCATGGTGATATCCACGTTCTTATTGTGACTCCCATTATTTGGAGAGATACCTGTCACTTGCACATTAGAGTAGTTACAGAATAATAAAATTCTAAAAAAAATAGGACTGGAGGGGGCTTCAAGAGCTCATCTAGTTCATCTCCCTGCTTCCAGGAAGTATCCACTGTACCTAGTTTATCTCAGGCCCACATTTTAGCTAGTCTGCTCTAAACATTCTCCAATGAAGGAGATTCTATCACCTCCCTAGGTAGCGTGTACCAGTACTTGGCTTACAGGTTCAGCCACCCTTACAGTTAAAAAGTTCTCCTCATTGTCTAGCTAACCACATTTCTTCTGCTGCAATATGTCCATTTCTTGTCCAAGTCTTGATTGTATATCATATGTAATATTATGTTAGTATGATATTAATTTTATTCTAACAATTCACTGCCTCCTGTTGTTGGAGACAAGATACTGGGCTAGATGGACGCAAGGCGCCATGCTGAGACTGACCAATAGCCCAGGATTCTGCCTCCAGCAGTGGCCAGCGGGTCATTTGGAAGAACCCAGCAGATCCTATGGGAAAGTCCATTCCCTGTTCTTTACTCCCAAAGTATGAAGTGGAGACACCCAAGTCTATCTGGCTAATAACTGTTTATGGACCTGTCCTTCAGGAACTTGTCTAAACCTTTGTTCAGTTCAGCTTTATTACTTGCCTTGACCACATTCTCTAGCAATAAATTCCATAGCTTAATTGTTTGAAGACTGAATTTTTTTTTTTAATTTTGATTTAAATCTGCTACTATTTAGTTGTATGGAATGTTGTGTAGTGCCAGGATGGTTAATAGAGTAAATACAACAAATGAGCATTCAATGTACTTATACATTTTCTTTTACATTTTATAAAAGGACCATCAAGCTAATGACAATAGGCATTGCTTTGCCTTTCACGCATCATTGTTTTATAATCTTAGGTCCCCCATATACACTTCTTTTCTTGAACTTTTTATCTGCAAATAAAATCTTAAAAGAGAGAAAAAAATACTTCCCTAATCTTTTCCGCTAACAGCTTGTCATGAAATCAAGTTTGGAGGTGTGATGCCTCTGCTTCAGGGCCATGATATTTTCTCTCATGAACTGCCACTCATATCTCTTAAACATGGATGACTCCTTTTTTTTTTTCTTTTCAATGCAAACTGAAAGCACAAATGGTGGGGTTTAAAAACAGATTTCAACTAATCATTTTGACTCATATTAACCATTGCATTCTCTGACTGGACATTCTTTTTCTTCCAATTAAATTATTCCTAAGTGCCATTTTAATATTACTAATATCTCATATGGTTATCATTATTAAGCTTGCATGATCTAGAGTACATGTCCAGTTCTGACATCTGAAGGGAAAATGTTCCAATCCAATTCTGTATTAAGTCCTATGGGATTACATACAAAGAATCCATTCTTGTTCGTGTTGGTACAGCATCTTTTCTCTATTATCACCATACCAATCTGACTTAATTTGATCAACAATTGTCCACCTAATGTACTGAAATGAATGTCAGTATGGCATAAAATGGCTCACTAATAGTGCCTCTTGGTCCTGCATGCGTGTACAGCTTTTATGTTCAGTGAGACAAATTCTAATCATGTATTTCATTTTACCAACATAATATTGGTTACATAGACACTTAATCATATACGCATACATATAAAATCTTTGGATGAAATTATGACCAGATGGCAATTCAATGTTATTACCCTTAGCAATTAATGGACACATTGCACAGTCTCCATATCGGTTAGTGCCAGGGCTCTTCATCATAAAGCATATATGGACAGACTTCAAGATCTAAACTTCAGAAGCCTGGAGGAAAAGGGACATACGATGGAGACATTTTAAATGTATCCAAGTAATAAAGGAGGTGGAGCTCTATCAATGAAAAAGAAGCTCTGAAATGAGGGGTTATGGGATGATGACCAAAGGGGGTAGATCGAGGAGTAATTTAAGGATGGTGGATGCAGGGAGCAGCCTCCCTGTGAAGGCTGTGGAGACAAGGACAGTATCAGAATTCAAGAAAACATGGGCCAAGCACAGAGGATCTCTGAGAGAGAGGAAGGGACTAGAAAGTTGAGGAGGAGAAGTGGATGGACAGACTGACTGGGCTCTATGCTCTTTATCTGTGGTCATGTTCTGTTTCTGTGACCTGTAAATCCTCACAATCTGCTCATGTTTCAACAGCTTTGAATAATTTTTTCGTAATTTGTAAATGTAATCTCCTCACTCGCTCCTTTTTCCAGGTACTTTATGGATATGTTAAACAGCACTGGTCTTACAGATCCCTGGGGCACTCCACTATTTGCCACTCGCCACCACCGGGAAATCTGACCATTTAGTCCTCCTCTTTGTTTCTTATCTTTTAATCACAGGAGGAGGAGCGAGATGGGGGAGAGGGAGAGAAAGCATGAAAGGAAATAGAGGACAGGCATGAGGTGAGAGAGAAGGGAGAAAAAAGTGGGGGAAAGATGAAAGCTATGAAGTGAAAGAATTGCCTGCCTTTTTTTCTCTGCTAGATAGTTTGCAAAAGTAATAATTATTGTGACCATTGCCTTAAATCCTTAGTTCCCAACAGGGATTTCACAACCTTTTGAAATACTAAAGTGCCAGCAGTAAGCCATAGTGTCAAGATGGGGGCTTTCGTGACCCTCCTGCTGGCGAAGACTGGAACCCTTTGAAATCAAAAGCACAGATTCAAAAGGAGGGGCTCAGGAAGAGGGGGCCTTTTGGCTACTTCAGGGCTAAGGAGAGCAACGCAGGTGGGAATGGATGGGGGGGTGGTCAACTTTCTGAGACAATCAGGGGGGAAGGAGAAGGATTGAGTGGATTTATTTACTTGTTATATTTATATCCCACTCTACCAAACAAGTGATTCCAGTGGAGTACAATAAATAAACAATTAAAACTACAATCCAATAAACAGTTAAAATTACACTACCTAAAACTTCATAAACAACACACCACAAGATTACACAAACACACATACAATTACAAATCAATATCAGTATCAGTCAATAGTTTCCCCTCCCCCTCCCCAATCCAAATCATTCCATGAAATGCTTTTAAAAACACCCATGTCTTTACTAATTTCTTAAAAGACACATAATCCACTTCTAACCGAGCCTGCAGTGACATCTTGCTCCATAATCATAGTACAAGCCCTCTTTTACTGTGGAGGTTGGGTGGGAAGAAGTGGGGATGTTTGGTGAAAGAATCTGCATGCCTAACACTCAGGTCAGGTTTAGTAGAATGTAAGTAGAATGTTAGATATGATTAGGAAAGGAATGGAAAATAAAACAGAAGATATTCTAATGACTCTGTATCAATCCATGGTGCAACTGCCACCTTGACTATTATGTGCAGTCCTGGTTGCCCATGTCATAAAAGATATAGGGAAACTAGAAAAGGTACAGAGGAAGGTGACCAAAATGATAAAAGAAAGGGAATGAGTCCCCATGTGGAAAAGCTAAACAGGTTAATGCACTTCAATTTGGAGAAGAGATAAGATAAAGGTCTATAAAATCATGAGTGATGTGGAATGGGTAAATAGTGAAGTTATTTACCCTTTCCAAAGAGCTAGGAAGAAGGTAAACTCTATGAAGTGTTGCAGTCGTGGCAGGCCCGCGACTGGCTCTACTCATCCCCGACGCCTAGGTCCCAGATCTGGTCCTTCTTCTTTGGCAGCAGGAGGCAGTTGCCTACTCGCTCGTGCTCCTGCTACGCTCCTGGGTTCCTCCGGCACCTCTGCGGCCTCCTCTGGTCCCATTTGGGTCTCCCCATGTGCGTCGAGGGGAGACGCTGCCATCACCTAATTCCAGTCTGTTTGACTTAGGCATGCGCGCGCCTTTCCTGACTTTAAAGGGGCCGCAGCGGGAAACCTTCCCACATCCCCAGATGAGGATGTCTCCGGGCCTTGCTACTTAAGGCAGGCTCCACCATTCGGCCTTTGCTTTGGCAACAGGTGTCCACGCTTCCAGTCGTGCACTTAGTTGCTGCTCGTTTGTGTTCCTGTTCCTGTACGTGACCTAGTTCCAGTCTTGTATTCCTGTTCCAGTCCTTGTGCTTCAGTTCCAGCTTCTTGTTTCCTCACTACGCTTTGGATGGATTCCCAGGCTTTGACCCTCGCTTGTTCCTGACCACGCTTTGGACGGATTCCCTGGCTTGGACCCTTGCTTGAACCTGACCTTGTCTCCAGTCGCCTGCCCTGACTCCAGCTTGAACCTGACTCTGCCACCAACTGACTACTTGGACTTGGCCTTTCTTAGGATTTTGCCTACTTACAAGCTCGGACTTAACGTGTTCCTGCTTTAGCCTGTCCAGGCTTCTGGATCCAGGCCTTGTCTTGTGTCCAGCTTTGTTGGTCCCTGTATCACCGCTGCTTCCTGGCTTCTTGCCTCAAACACCCTCCTCGGGATTAATCACACAGAGGCCCACCCAAGACCAGCCAGCCCCAGTACCCAAGGGCTTAACCTGCAGGGAATGAGGACTGGTATTGGCGAAGCTCTAGTTGGCCTCCCTGTTCTGCTTCTCCTCCCAATGGTTGGGATCCGTGGGGACTTCCCCACAGGTAGCGCCAACTCCACCTCGGGCTAAGGTTCCACCTCTGCAACAGATTGCCAAGGCCATGGACTTGGTGGAGCCATCTGCCCTCCAGGCCATTCCGGGCCTGGCCTTGAAGATCCAGGAACAGCAGCGGTTCTTGGAGGCATTGGCTACCTCCATTGAATGCCTCAATGCTCGTTTGAAATCTCATGCTGGTTCTGCGGCTTCTACGACCGCACCACTCAGTTCTCAGGCACCGGCTACCTCAGCCAGAGCTCTGCTCGCCCTGCCCGCTCCACCCCGTTTCAATGGGGATCCCAAGCTCCGCAGAGGCTTCATCAATCAATGCTACATGCAGTTTGCTCTGCAGCCTTCCGTATTCCAGGACGACTCACGAAGGTAACCTTCATCTTTTCATGCCTAGAGGGCAAGGTGTTAACATGGGCATCTCCCTTATGGGAGCATGCGGACTTTCTTCTTCAGGAACTATCTCGCTTTGTGACTACCTTTTGTCAGACCTTTGATGATCCAGGGAGGAGGCTACGGCTAGTTCGAATCATCTATATTTGCGGCAAGGTCACCGAGCACTCAATGAATATATAGAATTCCAGACCCTCGCTAAGGAGTTGGGCTGGCAGGAGGATTGCCTCTGAGCCATTTACCTAGATGTCCTGTTGCTTCAACTCAAAGATGAACTTGCAGCCCGCGAATTACCCTCCTCTCTCAAGGACCTCATCGACCTTGTCGGTTGCATAGACCATCGCCTCCAAGAGCGCCATGGGAGGCCCGGGTACCCTAGTGCCCCATTGCTGAACATTCTCGCTCTCCACCTGAGGCAAGCCCCGCATCCAGCGGAGTACCACCGTCTTCTAAGCTTGAAGAACCCATGCAGTTGGGACGAGGATGCCTCACTCCCGAGGAGCGTCTCAGGCGGAGGCATTCGGGTCTGTGCTTGTACTGCGGAGCTGCAGGACACTGCCTGTTGTCATGTCCTGTCCATACGGGAAACTCTCTGGCCTAAGTTCAGTAGGGGTCCTGTACTTGGGTGCTACCTCTCTGGCCCCCCAGCTAACACTACTGGCTACCTTGACTTGGAACTCTTGTTCCTTCCCCACCTTGGTTTTGATCGATTCAGGAGCCGGCGGTAGAATTCTTCATCCTGGATAACTCCATCCATCCAGTAATGTTAGGGTTACCATGGCTTCAGCGCCACTCACCCCACTTTGATTGGGAGACCCTATAACTTGCCAAATGGAATTCTGCTTGTCATCGCACTTGCCTCAGGAGAGTAGAACTGCCTTCTGTGATCCCGCTAGCAGTTACTGTCTCAGGCCTTCCTGCGCCATATGCTGACTTTGGGGATGTGTTCTCGAAACAGAAGGCTGATATCCTTCCAACACACCATGAGTTTGACTGCCCCATTGATCTATTGCCAGGTACCACACCCGTTAGGGGCAGAACCTACCCTTTGTCTGTACCAGAGACCCGAGCTATGTCAGACTATATCAGTGAAAACTTGGCTAAAGGCTTTATTCGTCCCTCCACATCGCCTGCCAGTGCAGGCTTCTTCTTTGTTACCAAGAAGGATGGGTCACTACGACCATGCATAGACTATCGCGGCTTGAATGCCATCCCTTGCAAGGATAAGTACCCTCTGCCTTTGATTAATGAGTTGTTCGGTAGCCTCCAAGGGGCGACATCTTTACCAAGCTAGACGTACAACTTAGTTTGTATCTGTCCCAAAGATGTCTGGAAGACAGCATTTAACACCAGGAATGGACATTACAAATATCTTGTGATGCCATTTGGCCTTTGTAATGCCCCTGCGGTGTTCCAACGCATGATCAACAAAATCTTTCAGGACCTCCTCTATGTGAAGTTCGTCACCTACCTAGATGACATCCTTATTTTTTCCAAGGATCTTGCTACCTATCGTTTGGATGTCCGCACGTGCTGCAGTGCCTTCGGGAGAATCACCTATTTGCCAAGCTAGATAAGTGCTTGTTTGAGAAGCAGAGCTTACCCTTCCTGGGTTAGATCATTTCCCGACATGGCTTCTTCATGGACCCCAATAAGCTATGAGGCATCCAAGACTGGCCCCAACCTACGGGCCTTCGAGCACTCCAGCGGTTCCTTGGTTTTACCAACTATTATCGCCACTTCATAGCCAATTACTCTCTGGTTGCTGCACCTCTCACAGCCCCTACCCGTAAGGATAGAGATACAAAAAATTGGACCCCAGAGGCGATTGCGGCCTTCCAAGCTCTAAAAGACGCCTTCTTGTCTGGACCCTGTCTGTGTCACCTGGATCCAAACTGCCCCAAAAGGGGTTCTGCATCCTTGCTCCTTCTATTCCCACAAGTTCTCCCCTGCGGAGTGAAATTATAGCATCGGGGATCGAGAACTCCTTGCAATTAAACTTGCCTTCAAGGAATGGCACCCCTGGCTGGAGGGCGCCCAACATCGGTTTACAATTTTCACAGACCACAAGAATCTTGAGCATCTCTGGCATGCCCAGCGTTTAAATGCTTGCCAGGCCCGCTGAGCGTTATTCTTCACCCGATTTAACTTTGACCTTCGATACCGTCCTTCTGAGAAGAATCTCCGGGCTGATGCCTTATCTCATTCCTTTGAACCCGAAGTTTCCCAAGAAGAGCCTCGCCACATCATTGATCCTGGCAGTATTTCTTTGTCCGCCACCGTGACCATACCTGCAAGGAAAACTGTGGTGCCCCACAGGCTTCATGAAAAAGTGCTACAGTGGGCACACTATTCTAGAGTAGCTGGCCATTCTGGATGTGCCCGGACCTTGTCCCTCTTAGAGCGCTACTATTGGTGGGCCACCATGTCCTCTGATACACGTGCTTATGTAGACTCTTGTCCTACGTGTGCCCAACAAAAGCCTCCGGTGGGCCGACTGTGGGGCCTGCTGCAGTCTCTACCTGCCCCTGAAGAACCCTGGACTCATTTGTCCACCGATTTTGTGGTAGACCTTACAATGTCAATAGGAAACACTGTCATCTGGGTGATCATGGACAGGTTCTCCAAGATGGCTCATTTTGTGCCACTTCCCACCTTGCCTCAGTGCTTGAACTTGCACGTCTGTTCTTTCTCCATGTTTTCCAACTCCATGGATTGCCTACAGACATCGCCTCAGATAGGGGGCCTCAGTTTGTTGCTGCTACTGGCGCTCTGCAGAAAGTTTGGAATCTCCATCAGCCTGACCACTGCCTACCATCCCCATGCCAACGGCCAAGCCAAGCAGATGAACCGCTCCCTCAAGTGCTTTCTCCGTGCTGACTCCAACGACCAGCAAGACAACTGGACCCAACTACTTCTGTGGGCTGAATTTTCTCATAATTCTCACATTGCTGCAGCCACGGGAGTCTCCCCTTTTTCTCTGGTGTACAGCAGACAGCCTTGGCCTCCTTTGCCGATTTTCCTTTCAGTGCCTTCTCCAGCAGCCCAGGCAACTGCGGACACCCTTCAAGCCTTATGGATGCGCACTAACCAACGGTTATGCCAAGCGGCCGCATGTGCCAAAAAATCTTTGGACGCTCTTCGCAGACCTGCTCCTGAATTCCAACCTGGTGACAAAGTATGGCTGAGCACCCACGATATTTGTTTGAAGCTCCTCTCCCAACGGTTCACTTCCAGATATATCGGGCCTTTCCCGGTTACTCGACATATTGGCCCAGTGACCTACAAGCTCCGTCTGCCACCTATGCTGGGAGTACACAATTTTTTCCATGTCTCGCTACTCAAGCCTCTAGTGCTCTCTTGGAGTTCCCGTAAGGCTCCAGTACCTTCTCAAGTCATCTCGGAGACAGACACAATCTACCGAGTTCAAGAAGTCTTGGACGTCCGGAGGAGAGGCCTCCATTAGGAGTATCTCCTCTCTTGGGAGAGGTATGGCTCTGAAGAAAATTCTTGGGAACCAGCTTGTAACATCTTGGATAAAGGGCTTCTTCAGGGGTTCCACCAAGCCCATCCGGGCAAACCCAGACCTCCAAGAGGGGGGCATAAAGGGGGGGGGGGTACTGTTGCGTTTCCTGGCTGCTGCAGGCCCGCGACTGGCTCTACTCACCCCCGATGCCCAGGTCTCGGACCTGACCCTTCCTCTTTGGCAGCTCGCACTCCTGCTAGGCTCCCTGGTTCTCCGGCAGCTCTGCAGCCTCCTCCGATCCCAGTCGAGTCTCCCCACGTGCACCTTTCCTGACTTTAAAGGGGCAGCGGCGGGAAATCTTCCTGCGGCCCCGGATGATGACGTCTCCTGGCCTTGCTACTTAAGGCAGGCTCTGCCATTTGGTCTTTGCCTTGGCAACAGGTCTCCACGCTTCCAGTCGTGTGCTTGGTTGCTGCTCGTTTGTGTTCCTATTCCTGTTCCTGTACCTGACCTAGTACCAGTCTTGTGTTCTTGTTCCAAGCCTTGTGCTTCAGTTCCATCTTCTTGTTTCCTGACTATGCTTTGGACAGATTCCCTGGCTTTGCCCCTCACTTGTTCCTGACCACGATTTGGACAGATTCCCTGGCTTTGACCCTCACTTGTTCCTGACTACGCTTTGGACGGATTCCGTGGCTTGGACCCTTGCTTGAACCTGACCTTGTCTCTGCTCTGACTTCAGCTTGAAACTGACCTTGTCTCCAGCCACCTGCCCTGACTCCAGCTTGAACCTGACTCTGCCTCCAGCTGACTACTTGGAATTGGCTTTTCTTAGGCTCTTGCTTACTTACAAGCCCGGACTTAACATGCTCCTGACTCTTAGCCTGTTTTAGCCTGTCCGGGCTTCTGGATCCAGGCCCTGTCTTGTGCCCAGCTTCGTTGGACCCTGTGTCTCCACTGCTTCCTGGCTCCTTGCCTCAAACACCCTCCATGGGATCAACCATGCGGAGGCCCGCCTAAGACCAGCCAGCCCTGGTACGCAAGGGCTCAACCTGCGGGGAACGAGGGCTGGTATTGGCGAAGCTCCAGTCGGCCTCCGCTTCGCGTTCTGCTCCACCTCCTGACAGTGGGGACCCATGCCAACTCCACCTCAGGCTAAGGGTCCACCTCCACAACATGAAGTTAATAGGTAGCACTTTTAAAACAAATTGGAAAACATTTTTTTTTCACTCACTGCAGAATTGAACTGTGGAATCTATTGCCAGAAGATGTAGTGAAATGAGTAGCATAGCTGGGTTTAAAAAGGGTTTAGAGAAGTTCCTGGAGGAAAAGTCACTAAACCACTATTAGCCATGCAGACAGCATGAGAAAGCCACTAGTTATCCATGGTTATAAACAAGAAGGACTGGATCTATTCTTTGGGATCCTACTGATACTTGTGATCTGGACTGGCTATTCTCAGAGACAGGATGCTGGGCTTGATGTATCTTTGACCAATATGGTATTTCTTATGGTCTTATATTAGTCGTAGCATTACACTACTTGCTATCAACCATAATCTAACTGATTCAAACAATGGTTAATCCTTATGAGAGCACATGAGGTTACTGGGAGTAAATAACAGCTCTTCATTCTACATAATCGGTCAGGTCTAGATTTATAGGTCTGTGCCTTGGGCAGCAGAACTCGGGGGCAGCAGTCTGGCTGAAGATTTGCTGCCTTTCAGTTGTGCTGAATCTCACAAAGCAGAGAACAATCCTTTGTTTCCTGATCCAGCCTCTTCCCTGTAGGCAGCATGCAAGGAACAGAAGAGCCTGCAGCAGACAGAGCAAGGGGGGATCATTTTGGGGAGTGGAAGTGGTTAGAACCAGGAGACCAGGGTTCAAGTCCCGCTGTTGATCCTTGTGACCTTGGGCAAGTCACTTTACCCTCCATTGCCTCAGGTACAAACTTAGGGCCTCATTTTCTAAGCGGCTCGCACGTGATAAGGGACCTTTCGCACGTGAAAAGTCCCTTATCGCATGCAATACCAGGATGGGGGCGGAGTCGGCCCCGGAAGAGGAGGAGTCGGGGCGTCACTGGGCCGACTCTGCACGGACGCCGCGGACAGCGAAAAGGTAAGGCCCTTTTCGCGTCTTATTTCGCTCCCAATAGCTACACCTCCTATGGTGGCGCTATTGGGTGCGAAACCGGCAGTGATCGCACCGCGACGATGCGATCACTGCCGGCTAGTGCAGGCCCGCCCCCCGTTTCGGCCCCCCCACCCCTCATTTCCTAAAGTATCGCAGGCCTGCGATACTTTAGAAAATGAGGCCCTTAGATTGTAAGCCCTTTGGGGATAGGGAAATACCTACAGTACCTGAGTGTAATCCACTTTGAAGCGCTGCGAAAAGTGGAATATAAATAAATAAATTAGGAGAGGCCAGGTAGAGATCGTTAGAGGGTTGAAAATGAGGCTGGGGGATGGGGGAATCAGCAGGAGGGCATATGTCTGTGTTTGAGAGGGGAGATTGTGTTTGTATGTGTGAGAAGAAAGGGATTGGTGCCCAGTGTGTGTGTTATTATGGGTAGGATGTTAGAAAGGTGATGTAAGGAGGTGCAGGACCACAGCATGGTAGGGACACCTCCCTCCTCTCTTCCACACCCACTGCAGTTCAAATCCTCCTTCCTTTGATCCTGGATTCTATCCCCCAGATCCTGGGACTTCCTATCTCTTCCTTCTCCTCAGATCCTGGAACCCATTCCTTAACCCTTTCTACTCCCTCCTCCCTCCTCCCCATCCTCAATCCAAGAACCCTCTTCTTCCCCATCCCAGATTCCTAATCTTCTCCATCTCTCATCCTCCCCAACTCTATCCTTTTTCCTTTTCACACTACTCCCCCTTTTTCCTCACCCCATTCTTGATCCTTCTCCCTTCTGTAAGTAAGTTTAGGGGTGCAGGGACCTGTCTGTTTCAGGACACTTCCAGTTACCCTCCCACTTCACAATCCTAAGTTCAGGAAAAAGACAAACTTTCTCAGAAATAAACTTTTATTTATCAGACTTGGCAGGATTTAGTATTTAGAAAATAACAATTCCTGTCTCTAACATCTTGGCAACTAAGCACCAATTTTTCCTAAGAAAGTTATGTACCATGGGTGGTTACAAACATGCCATAAGAACATAAGAACATAAGAAATTGCCATGCTGGGTCAGACCAAGTCTGGAGAATGTGGGCAGAGGAGAAGGTTTGCTTCCTGGGCTTGGAACTCATAGAGCTGGTGGGTGGTCCAGGAAGGAGGCTTGCTTCTGGGTCTGGTACTTGCCGAGCTGTTTGAGGATGCTCTCGGCCTTTCACCACCTCAGACTCTGTGTCAGTCTCTGCCCTGAGCAGGGCACCTCCTCTCTCTGGTCTCCTCTCCCCAGTCTATTGGCCATACCTAGTCTTTTCCCTCCTCAATAGCAGGGGGTGCTGGTCTGCTTCAGGCTCTCTTTTTTCTCCCCTTAAATTATTTACCCTCTGTTTTATACTTTCCAGCTAATAAATATGCATAAGCTCATGCATAATCATGTTGTGGGTGGAGGATCTTTACTGCATTGAAGATCTTTTCCCTCTCCCCATTTTTCTTTTGGGGGGGGGGGGGGCCTGCCACATATGTCAAGCTGTATGCCAGAGTCAGCATTGTGTCTCTGTCTCAGACTTCCCCCCTTCATCAAAGGGTGGGGATCCTTCTGACCTTTGGAGTTCTCTTGGTCAGTCCGTGACTCCTGCTTATGAGCTTAAGTGGCTGCATTGTCTCTCTGCCTTGGTTTTATTTACACAGACTCTTACAAACAGGCAGATCTTGATAAACATCCTTCAGTTTAAAGTTCTCATCTAGGCAAAGTTTCTTTTCTTAGCTGTGACAGTTTTATGGCATGTTAGCACACTGATCTGCATATTTCTTGGCTATTATGATTCATATTTGGTGCTTTCAGTGGTAGAACATGGGATATCTCCCTACACTTCCCTCTTCCCATTCCAAAGATCTCCTCCCTATACTGGTATGTGAGATCACTTTTCTTCACCCAATAAAAATAAAATAAATGTTAGTATGTAATGTAAAAGAGGGAAATGTTTGCCAATTTGCTGCATAATTTTTAAATTTTGCCACAGGATCTATCCCTGAGCTGCCACAGGAAACTAGGGGGGGGGGGACTGTGCCTTAGACTGTCTACTCCCTGTTGTCCAACATTTGGGGGGGGGGGGGCACCAAAATCCTAAATCCATCATTGCAGTCAGTGACATATCCTTAGTATAAATGAAACTCATCTTTTTAAAGTATCGATAGCAAAAGACAGGAGGGGGGGAGGGGGGGGGGGGGGCAAATGTTCTGTCATACAGTCATAATGATCCTAGTTTCTCACCATCCACAGCACTGCCCCAAAGTCAGAATTGGTCTCCTTCTCTTCTCTGGCAGTCTTTGTCCCTCTGGTTGTCAGGTCTTGTTCCAAATGACTGGAGGCTGTTGTTTGGATGGGCCTTTCTTACCTTTTCCAGCGAGTTGCTCTCCACCATTCCTTCTTTCCTTGTGCATACTTATTGATTTTACAGCCATTTCCCTTCCCATTAGGGGACCATTTTCAATGGATCTCGCCGGCTAAGTAAGGACTTGACCAGCTAAGTCAAAGCCTTTGAAGATAGATCAGGGCTGAGAGGCTAGGTTTAGCTTTCTATAGTCACTAGGTGGATAAAGCTAGCCAAAAATAAAATGGGTGGGTTCAGAAGCTTAGTCTGGGGCATGGAAAGGACTTTAAACCAGCTAGAGCTCATTTTCAGCCCGAGCCAGCTAAGTTTAGCTGAATAATGTTGAGCATGCCAATAGCAACACTAATTAGAGCCTGCTAGGTTTCTTTTACTTGCTGGCTGTATTTAGATAGCTGTTTTTACTTGGCTAACTGTTCTTAGCTGGCTATTTTTATTTAGCTGATTAGCCACCTTTTGCAGAGAACCAGCAAACTTTAGGAACAAATGTGAGTGTCCTACACCTATCTAGCTAGATTTTAACCAGCTAGATTTAGGGAGTTTTTACAGCCAGACATTCAGCTGGCTAGGTTCAGCTCAGACCTAACCGGCCAGCTAATAGGCCGTTACAGAATGGTGAGCTTGGCTGTCAGCAGGTTTGAAAACCATCGCTGGTAAAATTAAGCGTTGGTTGTCGGACCCACTGACAGCTACCACTCCCACTAATAAGGAGGCGCTAGGGACACAGCCTAATTTGTACATTTTGTAAATAGGCTATATGCCACAACTCTATACTCACATTTATATATACAACTGTTGCAATGTTTCTTATGGTATTTTATTTTATTGTTTAAATTAATTTAATTGTTATCTTGTTACAATGTAAAAATAGGGCAGTTCTCGCCCTATTCAACCTGTTATCTGGAAACCGATGTGATATCTCGATCGAATGTCGGTATACAAAAGAAATAAATAAAATAATAATAATAAATAATTTGAATACAAAATCGTGCGCCGAGGAGAGGTGCCTGGGTGCGCATCAGGAGAGCGGGCGCTCAACTCGCACTCAGCCATGGATGAAAATAGAACCCCAACACCCCCCCCCCCCCCCCCCATAGTCTAAGGGTTAATGCTAGGGGTCCAGCAGCTATACCCATACAAATGGTTATTTTGCCATAAAAGCATAAACTGTTAAATTTTATTTATTTATATTTTTATATTCGGCTACTACTTTTTCTACTTTATGCTATGATTGGTTGCTGTACCTTGGCATTATGCCTTGGGCTTCTTGCTAAGCAGTACAACTTAACAGAAGAAAAGCACTAATTCTGCCTAAAACATTTGTCCCCCACCTCCAAACTTTTGGTCTACTCCCAAGCTTTCAAGAGCTGAAGCTGCAATGATTCCACTGGTTTAAACAATATCTCTGAACGGCATGATTTTCTGCGATTTTACCCTTCTTATTAGGGATGTGAATCGTTTTCCATATCGTCTTAACGATAGAAATCGTGTGGCAGGGCAAGAAAATCGTCTTAGGCACGATTTTTTAGTTAAAAAATCGTTAAAAATCGTTTTTTCCGATTAGTGCGCACTAACTCGAGTTAGTGCGCACTAACGGGAGTTAGTGCGCACTAACTGGGAGTTAGTGCGCACTAACTGAAAATGATACAATTTGACACTTTTCAGGTCAGTTAAGGTCAGTTTAGGAATGAATATGTATTCCTATTGGCTGCCCTCTTATTTATTCATGTTACCAAGTTTCCTACTGACAGTATATGGGGGATGGGAAATGGAAACAGTTGGTAGCTTGACAAAACAAGTAATGTGATCAGTCAATGTGACTAGAACTTGTGCCCTAACCCTGATACCAGGGGTATTGTGATCTTCCTGCACACAGTGCCCTATCCCTATTAATACCAGGAGTGTTGTGATCTTCCTGCACACAGTGCCCTATCCCTAATACCAGGGGTGTTGTGATCTTCCTGCACACAGTGCCCTATTCCTGATACTGGGGGTGTTGTGATCTTCCTGCACACAGTGCCCTATTCCTGATACTGGGGGTGTTGTGATCTTCCTGCACACAGTGCCCTATTCCTGATACCGGGGGTGTTGTGATCTTCTTGCACACATCCCGGTATCAGGGATAGGGCACTGCATGCAGGAAGATCACAACACTCCTGGTATTAATAGGGATAGGGCACTGCATGCAGGAAGATCACAACACTCCTGGTATTAATAGGGATAGGGCACTGCATGCAGGAAGATCACAACACCCCTGGTATCAGGGATAGGGCACTGTGTGCAGGAAGATCACAATACCCCGGAGGAGTGAAGGTCAGGCAGCTCCCCCCTGTCTGTGAAGCCAGCCTCTCACTAGTAATGCAGGGAGGGAGCTGTCTCAGACTTCACCATCCTCCCCCCCCCTCACCCACACACCATTCACTAGCTGGGACATGGGGGAAGTCAGGAGTGAGGGTCAGGCAGCTCCCCCCTGTCTGTGAAGCCAGCCTCTCACTAGTAATGCAGGGAGGGAGCTGTCTCAGACTTCACCATCCTCCCCCCCCCCTCACCCACACACCATTCACTAGCTGGGACATGGGGGAAGTCAGGAGTGAGGGTCAGGCAGCTCCCCCCTGTCTGTGAAGCCAGCCTCTCACTAGTAATGCAGGGAGGGAGCTGTCTCAGACTGGTATCAGGGTTAGGGCACTGTGTGCAGGAAGATCACAACACTCCTGGTATTAATAGGGATAGGGCACTGTAAGAGATGACTGTAGTAGATTGAATAAAGATCTGATGTTTCTGCTCTCCTCACACCAAACAAAAACAACACACAAGCAGAGAAGCCCTTCTTACAAAGCTGAGCTAGTGAGTTAAGTAGGAGGATAAGTAAACATACTTGTGCCAGTGTGGCTACTTAAAAAATACACTTACCAACAATCAATTACATATATTTGAACTGTGTACAGTTCCAGCCAGGACCACCTTTCTAAAATGCACAGTGATTGGCAAATTCAACATGCACTAGCATTTCAGGTGCCTGCTAACAAAAATAATAAACAAACAAGTTCTAGTCACGTGAGTGCTGATCATTACATTACTTTTTTTGTCAAGCTTCCAACTGTTTCCATTTCACATCCCCCCAACCATTACCTCAGTATTAGCCTTGGTAACATCAATAGATAAGAGCACAGCCAGCCAATAGGAATACATACATACATATTCATTCCTAAGTGACCTTTACTGACCTGGGAAGTGTGAACACTTTGTTTCATTTTCTGTTGGTGTTCGTTAGTTTCCAGTTCCATTTCCCATCCCCCCAACCATCACCTCAGTGGTAACCTTGGTAACATCAATAGATAAGAGGGCAGCCAGCCAATAGGAACACATATTCATTCCTAACTGACCTTCAGTGACCTGGAAAGTGTTTATTTGTATCATTTTCAGTTAGTGCGCACTAAATCGAGTTAGTGCGCACTAACGGGGAGTTAGTGCGCACTAACTCGAGTTAGTGCGCACTAACACGATTTAACGATTTTTAACGATAAATCGTTAGAATTTCTATTGTATCGTGTTCTATAACGATTTAAGACGATATAAACATTATCGGACGATAATTTTAATCGTTGAAAAACGATTCACATCCCTACTTCTTATGTTTCCTACAGTTGGATCATACAGCTACCTCCATCCTGTATCTTCACACGCATTTCTACGGCTTTTCTCATTCTTCTGCCTGCATTACTACCGCAGGACTTCTAGGTAATTTAATATGTTGCTTGGCTGTTACTTTGGATCAGATTCAGAATACAGTACCGAAGGAAAGCAGAAGAGGATCTTGGGTAAGGGAGCAAGGGTGTGGCTCCATGCATTCATTTCTGCCCTAGGCACTAGCAGGCCTAATGCAACCTTGTTGCCTCCCAGGAAATGCATGCTTACAGTCGGAGGGACTGGTAGTGCTGCTGTAGCTTCCTGGTTTTCTGGTATTTATAATTCATAGCTTTAAATTGCTGGTAACTTATTCACGAGCCAGTTTCCCGGCTTAGACTTTCCTCGATTGCATCATGTCTTGCCAAGCATAAGATGTGATAATTCACTGCTTATCGATGGAGCAGACAAGGCATAAAGACTGATGTGACGTGATGACAGGCGCTGTGGCCATCGCTTCTCTTCAGGTTCCTTCTGCTGGGAAGTGATGTCAGTTATGATACTCCGGGTCCGCAAACTGCAGCTATTCATTCTCTTTTCTGTTTGCTGGAGTTCCTCTGAGTTCTGTTCCGTGGCCTTCAAAGCAAAGAACTCCCACCTGCAGCAGGGTCACAGTAACAGAGGTCACTCGAACTGGCCAAGCAATATGAAAAGGTAGAACAGAAACTAGCAGGCAGGGTAACAGCAGGAACAGCAGAAGAGAACATAATAACATAAGATTTGCCATGAGGGGTGAGACCAAGGGTCCATCAAGCCCAGCATCCTGTTTCTAACAGAGGCCAAACCAGGTCACAAGAACCTGGCAAGTACCCAAACACCAATAAGATCCCATGCTACTGATGCAATTAATAGCAGTGGCTATTAGCTAAGTAAACTTGATTAATAGCAGTTAATGGACTTCTCCTGCAAGAACTAATCCAAACCTTTTTTTGAGAGAGGCAGGCAGGGTAAGAGCAAGAGCAAGAGCAGCAGAGGAGAGCAGGCAGCAGAGTGAGAGCAAGAGCAGCAGATGGTGGATACAGGCAGGGGAAGAGTAGGAGCAGCAGAGGAGAGCAGGCAGCAGAGTGAGAGCAAGAGCAACAGAAGATGGATACTGGCAGAGTAAGAGTAGGAGCAGCAGAGTAGAGCAGGCAGCAGAGTGAGAGCAAGAGCAGCAGATGATGGATACCGGCAGGGTAAGAGTAGGAGCAGCAGAGGCGAGCAGGCAGCAGAGTGAGAGCAAGAGCAGCAGATGATGGATACCAGGAGGGTAAGAATAGGAGCAGCAGAAGAGAGCAGGCAGCAGAATGAAAGCAAGAGCAGCAGAAGATGGATACTGGCAGGGTAAGAGTAGGAGCAGCAGAGGAGAGCAGGCAGGAGAGTGAGAGCAAGAGCAGCAGATGATGGATACAGGTTGTATAAAAGCAGGAAAAGTGAGAAAGGCAGGAAGAGTGAGAGCAGGAGCAGCAAACTCCAGCTTATACACTATAAAAAGACAGTGACACCAATAGCATGAAAAAGAAAGAAAAGCATTTAAATGCAAAGTAATGTCTCCTATCCCCTCTGAATGATTATTTTGTTAACCATTCAATAATCGCATTTTACTTTGTGCTGCAGTGGAAATGTATTATTTTATGGAGGAATAGGAGCATTCAGAATGGTTTTGGACTTTGTAAGACTTCTGGAGTTCTTCAAGATGCTGCAGAATTCATTTTAAACTTTGAAGACCTTTTCTAAGAAATGGAACATAAAATGCAATACCAATTGTTGGAAAAATTTAAATACAGTGTCCTGATATGCAAAAAACCTCCAAAAAATCCCACCCAACTGCCCCATCTACATTTCTCCCCTCCATGGCCTTCACACCCTCAGTAAACCATCCTACTTCATGCTACCTGTTGCATGTGCTGGAGACATGTGTTAGGAATGTGGACTCTTGGGCCAGCTGAGACAGATGATGTTGCACTGTGGGAAGTCCAGAGTGGACGTCGCAGCTGGGAGGCGGCGCTGAAGAGGTTGTCCTGAGAAGGCTTCACCACTGGAAGCCCGAGGTCCCCCCAGGAGGAGCCCTAAGGATCCGGGCCTCTTGGACATAAATGCGATCCTCTGCGACTGAGGACCAGAAGAGAAGCCCGAAGAGGTAGTCCAGCGAAGCGGCTGAGCCCAGGAGGTCTGAAGAGACTTCACCCTCGGAAGCCCGTGGCCCCCCTGGGAGGAGCCCGTGAGGACCTGAGCCACTGGGGCTTAGGCGAAACCTCCAGGCGAGTGAAGAACAGGATACCTGTGGAAGAGGAGAGGGCTGAAGCTGGAGTCCAGGGACGAGCCAAGGTCGGAAGCCGGGAGACAGATGCCGAAGACAAAGCCAGGGCCAGAGCTGAAGCCAGAGTCAGTGGACGAAGCAGGGTCGGAAGCCAGAAGTCAGAAGCTGAAGACGATCAGGGATCCAAATGCAGCAACTAGAAACTCTAACAGAGTGAACCTCGTTGCAAGGCAAGGCATTGAGGCAGCTGCAGGGTTTAAATAACCCTGCAGCGTCTGACGTCATCACTAGGCTGTTCTTCAGTTCCCGCACTGCCCCTTTAAATCTGGAGCCCCCTGCACGCATGCGCTTAGGGGGTGGGGCCAGCGACAGAGGATCGGCGGCGTCTCCCTCGCAGAGGGAACGCTGCGGCAGGAGGTAATTTGGGCCTAGGCGGCCGAAGGAGGCTTCCAGCGGCCCGGGCTGGCCGCGAGGTAAGAGGAGATCCTGTGGCACGGCCCGGGACTGTAACTGTACCCCTCCCCCTATGTCCCCTTCCCGGGGGCTTGGGTTTAGCTGGATGATCCTTATGGAACTGGTGGAGGAGGGCTTTGTCCAGGATGTTGGAGGCTGGCTCCCAGGAATTCTCCTCCGGACCATAACCCTTCCAAGAGAGGAGGTACTCCCAACGTCTGAGGTGGAATCGCACATCTAGTACCTCTTTGACTTGGTAAATCGTATCCACGTGTGCCTCAGGTATGGCCAGTGCAGGGGCCTTCCTATGGAAGATGGACAGAACCAGTGGCTTCAGCAGCGAAACGTGGAAGGCATTGTGTACCCTGAGCGTAGGCGGGAGGCGTAGGCGGTAGGAAACTGCCCTCACTCATTCCATGACAGAGAACGGACCAATGTACCTTGGGGCCAGGCGCATTGAGGGAAGCCGCAAGCGAAGGTGTTTGGTGCTTAGCCACACCTTATCCCCGGGGAGAAATGACAGGGCTGGAAGTCATAGGCGGTCTGCATACTGCTTCGCGATAACCACAGTGCGTTGAAGTTTCTCCCAGGTGGATCTCCAGAGATGATGTAATTGTTGGGCCGTGAGTTGTATGGCTGGAGATGGTACTACCATCACCAAGGGCAAGGGAGGTCAAAGCCGTTTCCCATATACCATATAGAAGGGAGAACTGCCGGTGGCAGAGTGTTTGTGGTGGTTGTACAAGAACTCCGTCCACGGGAGCAGGGACACCTAATCATTTTGCAAATCTCCCACAAAGGACCGGAGGAAAGCCTTCAATGTCCGGTTCGTGCGTTCCACTTGGCCGTTAGCTTGAGGGTGGAAGGCGGTCGTGAAGTCTAGCTGGACCCCAAACCTTTTACAAAGCGCCCTCCAATATTTCGCTGTGAATTGAGAGCCCCGATCTGAGGCGATGTGTCGGGGAAGTCCATAAAGGTGAAAGATGTGGTGGGTAAACAGGTTCACAAGTTCAGGTGCTTGGGCAACTTAGCGAGGGGAACAAAGTGGGCCATCTTGGAGAACCTGTCAATCGTAACCCAGATCACCGCCTTTCCTTCTGAAGAGGGCAGATTGACAATGAAGTCCATGGATAAGTGGGTCCACGGCTCGGTGGGGATAGGCAGTGACTGAAGAAGCCCCCAGGGGCAGCCGGTAGGAGTCTTCTGTTGAGCACAGGTCGGGCAGGAGCTGACATAGAGCCGGACGTCCTTCTTAAACTGGCCACCAGTAGAACTCAGAAAGTAATTCCTGGGTTCTAGCTACCTCTGGGAGACCTGTGGTCAGGGAGACATGGCCCAAAATAGTACCTTCTTCTGGAGGCGAACTGGTACTACCGTCTTCCCCATAGGAACCACATCGGATGCCATGAGGAGCACCTCGGCCAGGTCGAGTATGTATTGTGGTGGATTAGGGGTGTCCTCCATCTCCGCCGTACAGGAAAGGGCATCTGCCTGGATGTTTTTGGCTGCTGGCCTGTAGCAGAGGAGGAAGTCAAAGCAGCTAAAAAAGAGGGACCACCGAGTCTGACGGGGGTTGAGACGCTGGGCGTGGCATAGACATTCTAGGTTCTTGTGATCCGTATAAACGATCACTGGGTGCTGGGCTCTCTCCAACCACTGGCGCCATTCCTCGAAGGCCATTTTGATGGCCAGAAGTTCCTTGTCTCCCTTGCCATAATTTTTTTCTGCAGGTGAGAATTTCCGGGAAAAGTAGGAACACAGCAGGGATCTGCCGTTGCTGGCTATTTGACTCAGGACGGCTCTGACCGCCGTGTCGGAGGCGTCAACTTCCACAATGAACTGATGTTGGGGGTCGGGGTGATGGAGACATCTGTCCTGAAGGAAGGCTGTCTTCAGCTCTTGGAATGCTAGTAGCACCTCTGCAGGCCAGTTTCTAGCATCGGCCCCCTTCTTGGTGAGGGCTGTAAGCGGAGCCACCATCCTGGAGTAGCGAGGTAGAAATTGTCGGTAGAAATTGTTGAAGCCAAGGAAGCGTTGAAGCGCCTTGACCCCCACAGGTTTAGGCCAATCCTTGATGGCCGTCACTTTCTCAGGGTCCATATGGAAACCCTTGGAGGACACAATATACCCGAGAAAGGGTAAGGACTCTTGCTCAAATTGACACTTCTCCATTTTGGCAAAGAGCCAATTATCCCGAAGCTTCTGCAGTACCCTGCGGACATCTCTGCGGTGCATGTCCAGGTCCTTCGAGTATATCAGCACATCGTCCAGGTAGACGATGATGGACGTATGTAGCATGTCCCTTAGTACCTCGTTCATGAGTTTCTGGAAAACCGCAGGAGCATTGCAGAGGCCGAAGGGCATGACCAGGTATTCGTAGTAGTCATCCCTCGTGTTGAATGCAGTCTTCCATTCATTGCCTGGCCAAATCCTCACCAGGTTTTACGCCCCATGGAGGTTCAACTTCGTGAACACCTTGGCTCCTTGTAGTCAATCCAGTAGCGGGTATCGGTCGCATCGTGTAATATTGTTCAGACCGCGATAATTTACACAGGGTCGCAGAGACCCGTCCTTCTTTGCTACAAAGAAGAACCCGGCTCCGGCCGGGGAGTTGGACGGCCTAATGAACCCTTGGTCCAGGTTCTCTCGGATATATGCGGACATGGCTCGCTTCTCTGGGAGTGACAATGGGTACACCCCTCCTCGTGGCGGCGTGGTACCCAGGATCAAGTTGATAGCACCGTCAAAAGGTCAGTGCTCCGGAAGGAGCTCAGCCTCCTCCTTCAAGAAGATATCTATGTAGTCCTGATAGTGGAGCAGCAGCGCTAAAGGGGCAGTCAGGAGAGGTATCAAAGGTCGAGGAGGAGCGGTCAAACAGGTGTCAAAGCATGACGAACCCCAGGATGCAACCTGGAGAGTATCCCAACGGATCACTGGGGAGTGCTTCCGCAGCCAGGGTAGCCCCAAAATGACCAGATGCATGGACTTTTCCAAGATGAGGAACGAGATTTCTTCCACATGCAGGAGACCCGTGCATAGCGTGAGAGGCTTGGTACAAGTGGAGATAGTCCCTGGAAGAGGGGTCCCATGAATGGAAGACACACGGATGGGAGATCTTTGGGGTTGGACCCCAATCTGAAGTTGTTGGACTAAATCCCTGAGGATAAAATTCCCTCCGGCTCCGGAGTCAATCAAAGCCAGTGTATCAAAGTTCCCTTCGGGAAGGAGTATGGTCACTGGAACAGTACACGGGGAGGCAGAAGTGGTGTTACCTAGGATTAGCTCCCCGACTATCCCTAGGTCTGGGCGTTTCCTGGACGCTCGCCACACCGAGCAAGGAACTCGGCTGTAAGTGTCTGAAATTCTACAGCATACTCAGAAAGAGGCCGGTTACCCTGGCGTAGCTGAAGTAATTCTGAGGCAGCCGTAGGCCCACGGAAGGGCTCATCGAAGATCCGTCAGAAGGTGGTGACAAATTGCACCAGGTTAGCTAGGCGGGAGTCCTGATGCTCCCGTAGTGAAGAGGCCCATGCCAGGGGTTTCCCATCCAACAATGAAATAATGTAGCTAGTCTTGATCCGATCCATGGGAAACTGGGCTGGCAGAAGATTGAACCAAATGAAACATTGATTAAGGAATCCTAGGCATAATTTTGCATCCTCAGAGTACCGTGAGGGTGCTGGCAATTGTATGGGCGTGGTCGGTCCGACATCGGTCACAGCTACAGATACCGGGGAACTGGGTGTGGTGGCTCCGTCAATCCAGTCAGCTAATCTCTGCACAGTCGTCATCAGGGAGTCAATGCAGATTTGTTGTTGTTGCAACCTCTGTGCAATACCTGGAATGGCTTTCAAGCCCATGACATCCGCCGGGTCCATGGCCTTGCAAACTGTTAGGAATATGGACCCTTAGGCTGGCTGAGACAGATGGTGTTGCACTGTGGGGAGCCCACAGTGGATGTTGCAGCCAGGAGGCGGCACTGAAGGGGTTGTCCTGAGAAGGCTTCATCACTGGAAGCCCAAGGTCCCCCCAGGAAAAGCCCGTAGGGATCCGGGCCTCTTGGACTTAAGTGCGATCCTCTGCGACTGAGGACCAGAAGAGAAGCCCGAAGAGGTAGTCCAATGAAGCGGCCCAGCCCAGGAGGTCTGAAGAGACTTCACCCTTGGAAGCCCATGGTGCCGCTGGGACTTAGGCAAAACCTCCAGGCGAGTGAAGAACAGGATACCTGTGGAAGAGGAGAGGGCTGAAGCCGGAGTCCAGGGATGAGCAAAGGTCGGAAGCCGGGAGACAGATGCCGAAGACAAAGCCAGGGACGGAAGCTGAAGCCGGAGTCAGTGGACGAAGCAGGGTCGGAAGCCAGAAGTCAGAAGCTGAAGACGATCAGGGATCCAGATGCAGCAACTAGATATGATCTCCTGGTTCAGCCCCATCTGTGAGCTGCCATGCAGCCAAGAATGTAGGCAAGAGGCTTTGCACAGTACTCCCTTTCTTCATACACTAAAGTGTGCTAAAGCAAGAGCCAGAGCCATCACCTCAGCCTCCCCTGACTTAAGGAATAAGCTGTCACAGGAATTATTCTATGTTTAGAAATGACTTACAAACCTGTTTTGCCTGGCATGGGTTGTGTGTGGGCTCAGTGGCACCTTAAATATTGATAATACCTTTGTTTATTACATTTTCTTACTGAAGAATGGTTTAGGTTTTATCTCAATGTGGCAGATTTGTCTGATTGTAAGCTTTTTTTTTTTTAATTTATTCAATTATAACATTTACAAATAAATGATCAAGTATCTCAGCTAAAAGCAAAATGTACATTTTCTCACTCTCTAAATTGTTTCTAATAGCAACACCTGGTCTAGCCCACGTCCAGGGGACGTTGAGGTATGAAATTCAAACGTGCGTCTATACATTTTTTTTACAATCCTATCCTTGCCTTAGGCAATCTAGATTTATCCTGAAGAAAATGCTCTAAGTGCGAGGGGGTCTAGAAAAACAAATTTATTGGTTTGGTACGTTATCTGGAATTTACACGGAAATTTGAGGAAAAAAGTTCTTCCCATATCTCGAACTGCTTGCTTCATAGAAAGAAAAAGTTTTCGCCGTGCCTGCGTTGCACGGGAAACATCAGGAAAAAAACCTGTATCTTTTGGCCACAAAAGACTTAAGTTCTTAATTTGGAAATATTTAGTAAAGAATAGGTCTTTATCCTTTTTCCCTAATTATTAGCCAGCCATGAGTAAAGAACTAGGGAGGAGGAAAAGGGAGGCCATACCCAGAGCGCTGTATGCTGTGAAGGTGCTACTCCTAGAGGAATTCTGAGCCAGGGCACAACACAGAGGGCTGGATTTTTTAAGTTCGCAAAAAAATCCGGTGGTCACAGGGGGCAGGGAGGCGGTCCTGCGCTAGCCGGCAGCGATCGCACCACCACGGTGCGATCGCTGCCGGCATTGCGCCGAATAACTACACCATAAAAGGTGTAGTTATTGGGCGCAAAATTGGTAGCGAAAAGGCTCCTTACCTTTTCACTGTCTGCGCCGTCCTCGCAGAGTTAGTCCCGGTGATGCCCCGACTCCTCCTCTTCCGGGGCCAACTCCGCCCCGATGTAGGTAGTGCAGGCATGCGCTACCTTCGCTAGCGCAAGCCTGCGATAGCCTTAGAAAATAAGGCCCAGAGTTTGTGCAGAATTCCCCTCCTGCACTGAATTCTTCTATTGACCTTGCAGAATTCTTCAAGGAGACTTAACCCATTACCTCCCAAATTTTTAAAGAAGCTGTCCTCCAAATAGGACACTGGAACATAATGGGGTAGATTTTCAAAGGGTTACGCGCGTAACCCCTGGAAACCTACCCCTGTCTGCACCGAGCTTATTTTGCATAGGTTCGGCGGCACGCGCAAGCCCCGGGACGTGCGTATGTCCCGGGCCTTTCCAAAATGGGCGGTCCGGGGGCGGTCCCGAGTGCTCCGGCAGGCTTAACTCCTGAAAAAAAGGTAGTGGGGAATTTAGTTAGGGCTGGGGGGTGGGTTAGATAGGGGAAGGGAGGGAAAGGTGGGGGGGATCGAAAAAAAAAGTTCTCTCCAAGGCCGCTCCGATGGAACGGGGAAAACCATCGGGGATCCCCTTGGACTTGGCGTGCTCAGGGTTCACAAGGGTGCATTCCCTTGCACGCGCCGACCCCAGATTTTATAACATGCGTGCGGCAGCATATGCATGTTATAAAATCGGGTGTACATTTGTGCACGCTGGGTAGCGCGCAGAAATGTACCCCGCGCGCGTAAGATTTAAAATCTGCCCCAATGAGTTTGGGGGCCAGAAGAAGCTGCAGCATCTGCCCTCATGGCTAGAAGGAGGACGTGGACTGCATCGGTGTGAGCTCCGTGGCCGGAATGAAGAAACTGCAGAAGAAGGTACAGGCTTGCTTTAGGTGGCAGACAAGGGAGGCTGCAAGAGCAAGGTCAGGCCTGTGCAGCGAAATGGAGGAGGAAGCAGAGGGGGGTGAAACCTGGGAGGCAGAACTGGCAAGTAGGCTTGGAGGGGGGGGGGGGGTGGAAGAAATAGAGTGGGGATCATGCTAGATAGTGAGGACAGAAAGAGAACTGGGGTTAGGGGTGCAGAAAATTTGAACTGGAGGTCTTGCTGAAAGTTAGGGAGAGAGAGAGAGAGAGAGAAGTGCTGGGAGGGAGTCAAGCCTGGTGGGCTGCAGTGAGAGAAAGCTAGGAGGTGGAACCTGGGTGGGGCAGACAGAGAGAAAAAGCTGGGGTGAGGGAACCATCTGAACCAAGAGGAAGCAAAGGGATGGGGGAGGGGCAGAGAGAGTGAGAGAAAGCCGGGTGGGGGAGTCAAGCCTGAAGAGAAGAGAAAGAGACAGCTGGTGGTTCTAGTGATGGGGAAGAGAGAACAGGGGTGTTGGGCCTGGGGGGAGAGAGTTGAGGGAGGGGGAGACCCTGGGGAAAGGAGAGGAAGAGATCAAGGGGGAGAGGGGGAGAGAAAGAGATCAAACCTGGGAGAGGTTCAAGATGAAGTGGGGAGAGACACACACCTGGAAAGGGGGGAGCCTGGGGTGAGATAGATGGGGTGGGCAAGGCAGCCTTAGGAGGGAATGAGCAAGCTGGAGGAGGGGAGGGATGAGCCAGAGGATGGAGAAAACCAGGGACTAGGATGATGGGGGGATTTGTTTTTAAAGAAAGATGACAAATTCTGCATCTTTGATTAATCATTTTTCTGTATTGCTTTTTCATTAGTTATTACTCAGAGTGATTATATTGCCTTATTGGGACAAATAAAGCTGGAGAATTGTTCAGAAGTTTTCTTTTTGTGTGTGTACAGAATCCCCCTGGGAGTATGGAGGTGGGGAGGGAAATCACTATTTACAGGGATCTGGAAGGTTACAAGAGTTTATTATTTGCTGTGGGAGCTTGCACTTATAAGAGGGCACGATTAGCCCACTTTGCATAAGTCAGTGAGGTGGTGACACGGGATATGGGCTGATCTGCCAGCCTCTTTCAGTGTGCATGGAAGCTTAGAAAGCTAAGGCCATGGGATGGAAATGGGAGATTTGCCCCTGCATAATATGGAAGGGAAAGAGACGCTTGCCATTGCTGCTCGCTTTCTCTTTGCCTTTCCTAAGACTGAATAAAGGAGCACATTCATTATATTCCAAGAGGCCCGTGGTCTCGTGCTGTCCGAGGGATGTGCCATGTACAGCGCCGTGGAATTCGATGGGGCACCCTAGGGTGAGCAGAGGTGTGGGAGGGACAAGAAGAGGCCTGCATCTCCCAGCTGGGACGGCTGCCCGCAGCTGGAGGGCATTAATTCCTGCAGTATTCACATGGCAAGGGTTTGGCATTATCATTTCAAAACAGCTATGGGGGGGCGGAGGTGAGGAGTAAAGCTGGGACCCCTGGAGATCTTCACGCAGTCTCTGTGCCGGGGGTACAAATTGGAAAGAACAAGTAGAACAAATCACAAGAGACAAGGGTTGGTGTAGTGAGTTTATCGGTCTTCAAGAATCTCCTCCCGATAGAGCTGCAGAGTCCTGGTAAAGCAACTGGACTTGGAGCTGCTCTGCGAAGCCTGTGTCTTGCCGGACGAGAAGTCTCCTGGCCATTTTTTTTTGCACTTTATCTGCACCTACTCGTTAACTGAAGTCAAATCGGCCTTCTCCTCACGGGCAATATCTTTGTTCCCACGAACTTCCAAGCCCTCACTTCTTATGCCTGGAAAAGGAACCTTGTCAGCCTCTGTTGCCCAAAGCCAGGTCTTTGCACTAGCGCGGATGAGCACATCTCGCGATTAGCCATTGCGCAGCCCCGGGTCTGCTTGCTGCATGCACTGACAGAGGGCCCAGGTATTGCTGCACAATAGCCAATACATATTATTAAGGAAAATCTTTCCAAACATGTTTTCTTCCGAAATATGCCCAAACTGCCTCCCTATAGTTGTTCACTTACTAACTCCCAGAATGCGGCAGACTTTGGTTCACCCTATTCTGAACGTTTATGCCAAAGGAGTACAATACGGAGGAAGGGGTTTCTCTAGTAAGAAAGTATTAGCACCTTATGCTAATTTTCAAAGAAGAACTACCTGAGGTGGTTGCTGTCTTTTTGAAAGATAGCGCAAAGCGTGTCTGCTAAAAGCGCGCATCCTTCTAGAAAATATCACATACGTGTGCTATGTTCCTTTCCGACCTCAACATGCTCCCGGGAATGCCTCTTCACTATTAGCTAAAAGTCTTCCTGTGGTGGACGTCCGTGACTGCTTTTAGCTGGTCAATTTTCAGAAAAGGTCGTTCTAGGTGCGCAATCTGTTTTAACCCAGATTGCTCGGAAAATGGTCCTGGTTAGGTTTAATCTGGCTCTGGTTGAGGCTCCCCCCCATCCCCCCATCAGGCCCTGATGGGCTCAAGACGATATCCAAGGAAACTCAGTTGATAAAAAAGGAAAAAAGATGACTTGAATGTGCTGCTTACTTCCTGAAAGTCAGACTGCGGGAATTCACCTGTTCAGGCTGCAGGGTTGGGCAGGACTGCGCTGAGATCAGTACCGCACAGGTTATTTAAAGCGGGTGCAGAAAGAAAGAGAGAGAGGGAGGGCGAGGCTTCTCCAAATCCATGCAGGATATAAACCGGACGAAGTGAGAAGAAGCACAAGGAGTTACAGAGATAAAAGGCATTTATTGCAGCAAGGGACAGGCCGGCGGTAAGAGAGGAGCACGTTGCAGCTGTCCCCATGGGAAACTGGCTGGTGAATCACTGGTTCTCGGCTGTGGTGCTGGTAAGAAAGCTTGATTTACTCATCCTCATCTGCTGGGGAAATGTGAGGCGAGACAGACAGAGGCCCAGCAAATACTACTAGTACAGGACAAAACCGCTGCCAGCCACAGCCAGGGCATAGGATAGGATGCCAAACTGGTCTGACCCTGTTTGGCACTTCTGATAGTCATTACATTTGACTTTTAGAAGATTGTAGCAGTTTGGTGCAAAAAAAAAAAAAAATCCACATAGGATAAAATCCGGACACCTGAGAGATCAGTTCCAGAACAGCCACATTACAAAAAGCAAAAAAAAAAAAAAAAAAAAGCTCGTTTTAGACAAGATCAGAGAAGCATGCTTTCAAAATGATTGTGTTAACTGTAGTAATTGAGAATCATCTTGTGTTTCATCCTTGGGGTGATTAGACTATGCTAAGGCGAAGAGATGTCCAGTCTTCTTGTGTATGGTGTTTATGCTGCTTGGTTATAGATCATTGGTTTTCCTGGCTGCTTGGACTCTTGCCATTCTCTGATGGTCTTCCACCCAAGTACTAGCTGAGTTCAACCCTGATTTGACAAGTACTTACAGGCAGTGCAACCAGAGAACAGATCCAGTGCTCGCTAAATGCTCAGTAACAGGCAGGGATCCCTCCTGAAGTCAGCTTGGACAGCTCCCTGCTGGTTGCAAGCAGGAAACCTCAAGTCTTGCTGAAAGAGTGCAGCAGCTTCCTGCTTTCTCTTGAGCTGGCATCTCGGGCGCTTTGAGCACCAGAGCTGTAAAATGCAGAAACCAAGCACTGTCCCAGCGGCACTTTCAATTTGCAGCCTCAGGAGCGAGTCACTTCGTTTGTCTGCTCTTTCCTAAATCCATCTATCTAAAACCATCTGTGTACACAGCACTTCACAAGGTAATTCACTGGGAAACTCGATTCCTAAACAAAGGAATGTCCAACATAAGCCCCAGCACAGGAGAGTTAAGTGCTTTGCTCAAGGTCACACAGTGAGTGGTCAAGACAACATCAGAAGAACTGCCTGACTTACTTAGACCAAAAGTCCCGCTAGCCAAATGTTTCACAGTCCTCTCCTGGAGGCACACCTATCCAGCAGGATTTTCAGGATTGTCACAATGAAAATGCACGAGGTAGATTTGCATATAGGGAGTCTCCAAGGTATGCAAATTCTGTCTCATGCCTATTCATTAACGATATCTTGAAAACCCCGACTAGTTGGGTGTGCCTCCAGGAAACACTGCCGAGTCTAGCCCAACATCCTGTGCATAAGAAATAGGCTTATGTGTAGAGCTGGCCATCTCTCCAGTCTCTAGCCGTCATGGTTTAGAGATCCCCTAAAACCCACAGGGTCGTCCCTATGCCATACACTTATCAAATCCCTTTTTTTTGCCTCTGAGTTCCACAGGTGCACATTGTGCTCTGTCTGTGTGAAGAAGGACTCGCTTTGTGTTTGCTTTTAAACCTGCAAGCTGAGATCTCTAGGTCCTGTGCTTCCCCACCGAGGGCCCTAGCCTATTCAGTTAAGAAAAGAAACAAATTATCCCAGAATTTGAAAAGGAATTAAGACTTTTTTTTTTTTTTTACCCAAGCCTTTGATTTTTAGGGGCTGTTTTGTATGTCTTTCTACCTGTTTTCTGCTATTGTTGATTATATTTAACCTGTATTTTATAAATGTGGTTGACCCGCTGTATTGGAATGACCTCCGTAATCGAATAAATCAGTCAAATTTACTTCAGTTTAGGAAATTATTAAAACATACCTTCCCTCAATCTCTTGTTTACTGACTACACCAGTTAGGCTAGGTTTGGGTGCTTGTCACTGTGGTTTTCTTACTGTCAAGATTCCAGGTTTTGATTTTTTTTTTTTAAATCTAGGCATTACTTGGCGTACCTGCTATGGTCGGTCTTTCTATCTCATTCAAGGCATGCAGATTAGTGCCTAATGGCTGTAGTGGTTTCATGTATTTTATTGATTTACTTTTATTTGTTTTTCATTTTACTTGTTTTATTGAGAATGTTTTTATTATTTGATCTTGTCTATATTTGTTTTATATGTTAGTAACATTGTAACCCACTTAGAATTATAGATTAGCAGGCTATAACTCTTTTAAATAAATAATTGGTATTTTATAACTTTTGTTTTTATTTTTATTTTGTAGTTGTGTTAGCTTTATTGAAATTGGTTTTATTGCAATTATCATAATGATATTTATTGCATTTTTATTTAACTTGTATTAATGCTTTTTAAATTGTACACCATTTTGATATATGATTAAGGGATTGCAGCATATCAAATTAATGAACTAAACTAAATAAAACTAATAATTAGACTAATGGAATACATTAGTACAGTATGGCTTGCCAAAGCACTGGGGAATACAGTTTGCATGAAAGGAGCCACTTTGTTTAACATTATCTTCCCTCCTTTTTTGGAGTCAGACCACTGACATTTTTCCAAGTGAATTTTCAGGTTGTCAGAAAAGATGTAGCTTTGTCAGTGAGTAAATAAAGATTAGGAAAAGAAGGTTATTTCTGTTGCGATGATTACCAGCTCAGACCATGACAGATTTAGGCCTGGATTCTCTAAGGTCACAGACCTTAGAGAATCCGGCGGTAACGGGGGGGGGGGGGGGGGGGGGGGGGGGTGAAGCGAGAGGGCGGGCCTGTGAAAGCTGGCAGCGATAAGGGTCCTTACCTTTCGCCGTCAGCGATGTCTTCGCGGCATCGGCCCTGGTACCACCCCAACTCCTCCCCTACCGTTGCAGACTCCACCCTGACTTAGATATCACACGCGAAAAGTCCCTTTTTTGCATGCGATACCTTTGGAAAATTACCCCCTTTAGGTGTTTGGTGCTGCTCAGCCCCCACTCCCACCCCCCTCCATTCTAGAAGGCAGGGTATGGTCTGGAGGGGGAACCTGTGGAAGCGTCCGTGCTGATACCGCCAAGCCTTGTGCAGACTACTAAGGGCTGCGAGACTCTGCTTCCCTCAATGGGATGCATCATTGCGATGTCTACAAGGGCAAGTGATGTGGTGCTGTGACCCAGATCCACTGCAGCATTTTGCACTTTGCCCCTCTAGGCACAAACGTACCGGTAATTAGTTCTATGTGAAAATCCAGGCCCACACCGAGGATTTCATCGTGCCCAGAGCAAACATTTATAGCAACGCTTGCACGGAATGGAAATAATGTGCATACTGAATGCTTTAATGAATGTAAAATCATGAGCAATGTCTGAGAGTCTAGATCCAGAAGGACCGATCTCTGTTTTACAGTACTATCATGACCTTTTTTTTCCTAATGGGTGGGGTTTAGTTCATCTGGTTTTTTTTTTTTAACAGCTTCTTTATTAGAAAAGCAGATATGATACACGTTACCAGCTTATTGCCTTAGCAAACATTTGAATACATTTTTTAACTCTTCCCCCATACAGTCCCCTCAATGCATCAACATTAACAAAGAAACTCAGCTTATACATACCAGTATCGCACACAACATTTAGTCTTCACTGATTTTTTCGCTTATTTCATCTTTAAAAATGTATTCATCTTCCTGATACATAAACTCTTGATGGAGGGTAGAGGCGCTTTGGCAGAAAAATGAAGGGATCCTGCATCTTTAATGATAGATGTGGTTACCGAGAGTCTGGCACACAATGTAAATGCGTATTTGATCCACACGCATAAATGGAAGACTGTATGGGCAGTTCTTAAGGAGCACTTTAAGCTTGACAAAAGAGGCAAGGTTGGTTGAGCACTGATAAAATCAGGTTCTATTCATTCTTTGTTGACCACCACATAAGGAGGTTGGGGAACTGCAGGGTTAAAGCTGCTGAGTGGTTTGGATGGAACAGAAAATGAATTTGACAGATGCCAGAAACATTCCTTGGGGGGCTTACCTAGTTATATAGTGTTGTGTATTAAATGAAAGATGTGGTTTATTGAGCTTTGCTGTTATTATTGTTATTTTACATAGAAAACAATAAAGCAAATTTCACAAATGCATTATTACCGGCATTATTTTTACTGCCACTTTATCTTCCATATTCTCTATCTGTTTTTTCCCAGGCGGCCTGGTTGGGAGTGAATATCTTCCTGTTTGTCTACTTTTTCCGTCTGTATCAGGAAGGGGAGCAGTATGCCTACACCAGAGAGATGCTTGGGGTGAGTATGAGAGCACAGATCTGTCACTGTCCTTCCAAGCAAGGAAGAAAAGCTCAGAGCAGCTGGACCTCCCCAAACTCTGATGCAGCCAGCAGACTCCGCAAACAAACCCAAAAATCAACAGTTCAGCTGCTAGTTCTATTCTGTGCTTTTCCCGGAGGTTTCCTTCGATTCAGAATTGACCTTTCTTGGGCTACAGTGCCAAAAGCCTTCATTCACAAATACCAGGGGAGTTTGCTCCCATTTTATATCCACCTCGCATTGCAGTGACAATGCTCAGCTGGGGGGGGGGGGGCGGGGGCCATGCATTACAGCACCTTCCAAACCACTTAGGAGTTGTTTTCTACGATGACCGAGATTCCCTGCCTCTGCAGCATTGCCAGTCCCAGGCCCAAGCACAGTCTCAGTGAACAGAAGATCTGACCCCCAGTGATTGCTAGTAGGGGTGTGCATTCGTTTTTGATGTATTGGCAATCCGCAACGTATATGTCCCTATTCGTTGTATTCGTGGGGTCACGAAACGTATGGCAACCCCCCACGAATACAACGTATCTAACGAATAAAACCCCCCCTCCTGACCCCCCCAAGACTTACCAAAAGTCCTTGGTGGCCCAGCGGGGGTCCTGGAGCGATCTCCTGCACTCGGGCCGTTGGCTGCCAGTATTCAAAATGGCGCCGATAGCCTTTGCCCTTACTATGTCACAGGGGCCGACCAATGACACTGGTAGTCTTGGGGGGGACTCCTGACCTGTCACATGGTAGGAGCACAAGATGGCGCCGGCCGTCCATTGCTCCTACCATGTCACATGGGCCAACTAATGGCACCGGTAGCCCCTGTGACATAGTGAGGGCAAAGGCTATCGGCGCCATTTTGAATACCGGCAACTGACAGCCCGAGTGCAGGAGATCGTGCCAGGACCCCCGCTGGACCACCAGGGACTTTTGGTGAGTCTTGGGAGGGTCAGGAGGGTGGGGGGTTGTAGTTAATTAAATTTAAAGGGATGGGTTTTTTGGGGGGAAACGAATACATACGTATCTAATGAACAGATCGGGGATGCAACGGATTTGGGTCCCCACGAATATGAATACCGAATGGGATGAATCCGTCCCTGCTGCACATCCCTAATTGCTAATAAACTACCATCTACCCTACCCCTGTGGCATTCTGGGGTGATTTCGCTTTAGGAGACTGCAGGAACATTGCTGTGGGGGGCGGTGATCCTCCATACCCCATCCTTTCCCACTGTTCAGAACCAAACTGCAAAGCTGTCAAATAATTTATGGCCAGCCCTGGCTTTGCTTTTTTTTTTTCACCCACTCCTGGTGCATCCTGACACCTGGAGTGCTTATTTCAAATGGAAGATGCAAATCTACAAACGCCACAGTGCACTGGGATGTCAGGTCAAAAGCTATTTCAACAGAATGCTCTCTCGGGACTCTAAGGCAAAAAGCACAGAAGAAATGTCCTAAATATGTTTTTTTGCAATTTTATTTTTATTTGAATATATCATTTAAATAAAGCATAAACTTTGTGTGGAAATACAAACGAAAAAGCAAAGAAACCATGATCAACAAATAATATAGCATCCAGGTTTGCTAATCCATTGTATTTGTAAGGAAATGGGAGAAAATGAAAAGAAAAATATGAATGGAATTTATATTTCCAAGGAAAACCTTAAACCCAAGATACAATTAAGGTTCCAAATGCACATATTTTAAAATGGGCTGTGTTGGGGAAATATTTTTCTGTGATGGTTTTTCACTTTGCACTGTAATCACTTTACCCTTGAGCTTTTCAGGGGTCAATGAGGACTATGGTGTAGTCTGAAACTCAGAGCTAGCACTTGGATGATGACCCCCATAATTTGTTATATAGAATATGATAGGCCCTACCCTATAATTATCATGGCATAAAACTCCCCTCTATGGACCTCATTTTCCAAGCCGCTCGCACGCAATAAGGGACCTTTCGCACGCGAAAAGTCCCTTATCGCGTGCGATACCAGGATGGGGGCGGAGTCGGCCCCGGAAGAGGAGGAGTCGGGGCGTCACCGGGGCCGACCCTGCGCCGACGCCGCGGACAGCGAAAAGGTAAATGCCTTTTCGCGTCCGCTTTCGCTCCCAATAGCTCCACCTCCTATGGTGGCGCTATTGGGTGCGAAACCGGCAGCGATCGCACCGCGACGGTGCGATCGCTGCCGGCTAGCGCGGGCCCGCCCCCCGATTCGGCCCCCCCGCCCCTCATCTTCTAAAGTATCGCAGGCCTGCGATACTTTAGAAGATGAGGCCCTATGTTATGTAATCTCACAGATATTCCATGAAAAGGTGATAGAGAAGGGCACAGATAAAAGCCATTTACCCAATTAATTAATTAATTTAGATACCATCCTTGTCTCCACTGGGAGGCTGTTCCATGCCATTCTTCTGTAAAGAAATATTTCCTTAGATTACTTCTCATTCAACCCCCTTTCACCGTTATCCCATGATCCTTCATGCTAGAGCCTCCTTTCCATTGAAAGAGGCTCACCTCTTGTACATTCATGCCTTGCAGGTCTTTAAATACCTCTATCCATATGTTCCCTAACCTACCTTTCCTCTAGGGTTATCACAGATGGAACTGAGAGGCAGGGTTATCAGGATAAGGCAAAAGAAGTTTATTTCTTCTTCCCACAGATAATGTATTGTGGGTTCCTGCAGGTGAAAGTCTCTGAGAGAACTGGAGTAGGCAAACAAACTATGGGAGCCCAAAACTGTTGTGAATAATCTGGGATATATGTATTGTGAAATATATATATACAAAAAATCAGGCAATATGTGGAACTAACTAGGGCTAATCATATACACCAAAAAAATTCGAACAGGAGAAGGAAAAAAGCACATAAAAAATTATACAAAATCAAAATAGAAAATAAGCATTTAATACAATCCTTTATTCAAATATAGCCACAGCTAAATAAAATAAACACACACATCTTTTAATTTTCACATAGAATTCTTATACATATCCCTTACAAAACATTGGACACATTATTCTCCACGCATAACTATATTGCATATAGATCTAACAAAGGTAGACCCTCTGATCTAAACTGCTACTAATCTATAGCTATCATGAATCTGGACAAGCCAGTATAGAAAACATAGTATTAAATCAAATGAATACAGAATGTAAAATCACACTTAATGATAACATCCTAACAAAGCATCACTTATACTCATGAATGTGACAAAAATAATACTTAAAGAATGATGTTCCTATGGGTGTTATGCTGTGATATCCTAATTTTTGTAGTATTAAATGCTTATTTGCTATTTTGATTTTGTATAATTTTTATGTGCTTTTTTCCTTCTCCTGTTGGAGTTTTTTTGGTGTATATATATATATATATATATATATATATATATATATCTATACATATATATATATATACTGTATTAACAATCCCAAGCAAGAAATAGGATACCCTCGTGCTCATTTATGAGAATAAGCACACATAACATACACAAGACAGAGAGAAAACAGCAGTAATAATTAACACAATAGCTATAATACAGGCAAGCACTATTCGCTAGTAGTCACTTCTCTCCTTGAGAAGACCTACGTCTGGTCGTCTACTGGTTAGAGCAGCTGCTGAGAACCAGGAAAGCCAGAATTCAAATCTCACTGATGCTCCTTGTGACCTTGGACAAGTCATTTCACCCTCCATTGTCTCAGGTACAAACTTACCCTGAGATTCATCATTCCATGTGAACAAAAAGGGGGGTGAAAGTGTGCAGCCGGCCGCATTGTGGCGATGCGGTTTCGCCTATCGCTGTGCATCTGCGCCGCACACTATCACCCCCCCCCCCCTCCCAGCGCCATGGGGAAAAGGGGTTATTTCCTGCAGCGCTGCCGGCGATAGCGTGTAAAACATTATCACCCGCAGCACTGCCGGGCCATAACCCTGCCCATACTCCTCCCCTTCCCCTGCTTTAAATAGTACCGCTGCGTTGCGGCCAGTATCGCGTGCGTTAGGGCCTCATCGATAATGGCACATCACAGTTTAATAAATGACCCTGTAAGAGCTTATTTGGTAAGCATTTTTTCCTCATAAACAGAATGGGAAGAAAGCCCTTAGATTGTAAGCCCTCTAGGGACTTGGAAGTACCTACTGTACCTAAATGTTATTTGCCTTGAGCTACCAATGAGAACGTGCAAGAAAAAAATAAAATAAATCCAGGCTGCCTCAGATTTTGTAATTCACTGAATTCCAGCAGGGGCACTAACCTCTGTTCTAGCAGTGATTCCATGAAGTTACTCACCACAGAGGTCAAAACTAACCAGCCAGTAGTTCCCAGACTACTTCTTCCACTTTTGCGAGGAGAAACACAGAAACATGATGGTAGAGAAAGACCATACAGTCTATCTAATCTGCCCATCCACGTTAAGTATTCAGTTTTCCAATCCCTTCCACATTCCCTGTCTCCAGTGCTCTGGAATTACTTTCGACTCTAAAGAAGCATTGAAAAGGTCGGCCAGCAAAGCTGCTAGAACTTCTCTAGGCTCCCTTGGTATCCTCAGGACTATCTTATCTGTCTCCATCACTTTATCTACTTTTAGTTTAGTTAGCCCCTCCGGAGCACAGCCATCTGAAAATCATTTGAAGTTTACCTCAATTCCAATCCTATTTGGGTCCATTTTTAATGGTCCTACTCCTAGCCCTGGCATCAGAAAACAGAAATATTTCTTAAGCCATTCTGCTCTACTTCTGTTGGCTATCTGTAGACCTTCTCCATCATCTTCCCTGGTGAACACTGAATAAAAGTATCTGTTCAGCATACAGCATCTACATTTTCTGGTCACACTCCATTTCTCCTTTCCAGCTCTGTCTTACAATCCCACCTCTGCACATTCACTGACATTCTCAAAGAAGGTTTTTCCACCTTGACTTATGTCCTTGGCTATTTTTTCTTCTGCTCCTACCTTTGCAATCTCTCCTTCCCTGCTTCCCTCAGCTTTCTCTCTCCTCCTCCTCCGACTGAGCTACCTTCTATCTTTTTGCCTTTTCTTTTCCCATCATTAAAACCATACTGATCTCCCTTTCCTCTTACTTGTATAAAATAAGGATGTGTTGCCCTCTCACTGTAACACTTTTAATTTAGCCCACTGCTCTGTCCCACCTTTCCAGTGCCTCCTTCAGGTACTCATCAAGTCTCAGATCCGGACCTTTGTGTGACCTCTCTCTGCCTGTGCTCTTATACTTAACTAAACTGTCTGATGATCGCTTGAGCTCAAACAAGAACCTATACTGATTATTACTGAATTTTCTTTTCTGATCCCTCAGTGATCTCTGTTGCCTGCACCCCTCCCCAGATGCACTGTCCGGGTGACACTGATGACATTTGTTGGCCCCAGGGTTGCCT
The DNA here is from genome assembly GCF_901001135.1 of Rhinatrema bivittatum. Taxonomy (NCBI): domain Eukaryota; kingdom Metazoa; phylum Chordata; class Amphibia; order Gymnophiona; family Rhinatrematidae; genus Rhinatrema; species Rhinatrema bivittatum. Next base: position 295,712,484 of record NC_042620.1, read on the forward strand.
TCTCTGCGGCACACCCTCAGGACAGTTGGTTGGCTGCCAGGACCTGCCACTATAGTTGCAGCTGCCTTCCCTCCCTCCCCAGGCCTGTGCTTGCAACCTCCAAGTCACACTCAGACCCAACAAAACCTGTATGGGGAGGGGATCCAGACCTGGATCCCTGCACCACAGGACCAGCCCCTGATTTATTGAATTGTGTTCGCTGAATAGCTACAGGAACTATTTACAAGTGTTTTATTATTGGTGCTGCTTTTGTATTAGTTGAACATTCCTACCATCCGTTGCTGTTTTATTGACTCTTTCTGTGATGGTAATAACCCTCTTTCTTTGCTAGTTGATATGGGAATACCCCAGCCTGACATAGATCTACTTTTTGGGATCCTCTGGGTACTTGTGACCCAGACGGAGACAGGATGCTGGTTTCGATGGACCTTGGTCTAACACAGCATGGCACTTCTTATGTTCTAGGCATTACCGTGCAAAGGTTCTCAGAGAGGGTCACAAACAGGTCTGGTTTTCAGGATGCTCAATATGTATACTCATCAGATGTATCTGTATACATATGGTCTAAGAGCAAGGCTAATTTGCATAGCTTGGTCACTCAGAAAACCAGATCTGTTTGTGGCCCTCAAAAACCAAAGCTAGAAAGCCCTCGCCTTAGAGCCTTCATGTTTGTTTATTTTATTTATTTATTTGTACAATTTTTATATACCGTTGCACAGTAATATTCCATCGCTACGGTTTACATGAGATAAACATAAAATTGATACAAAAAATATTAAAAACTCAACTCATATTATTAAAATTAACTTAATACAGTTATAAAATCTTAAAATTACTCCTAAAAACACAAATTCAAAACTAACATATCAAACTAAAATATATGGATCTCAATGTCATTATTTGTTGTCAGATCTCGTCTGCCTGACAAAACAGCCATGTTTTTAATTCTTTCCTGAACCTCTTTCTGTCTTGCTGAAGCCTCAGTTTGGTGGTAACTGATTCCACTTGTATCTTCCATGTAAGCTGCTGCTAAACTCTGGGTTTTCGTCCTGTTCTTTCCTCAGTCGGCCCTGGCCTGGGCTCGCGCTTCTGCCGCCTGCCTGAATTTTAACTGCCTGCTGATCCTGTTGCCAGTTTGCCGGAATCTTCTCTCCTTCCTCCGTGGCACCTGCTCGGTGAGTTACCAGGCACACGGCAGACATCTTAAGTCCCAAGTGGGACTTCTTAGGCCTTGTTGAACCCATGGGATGAGGGAAAGTCTGTCTCTCGGAGGGCTTTGCTGACAGAGCTGAATGCAGCCTCTATGAGCCTGAGATGCATTTCTCAAAACCTGCTGGTGCCCCCTTACCATTTCCTTTTATCTCCGTAGTGCTGCCGCCGCACCATGAGGAAACAGCTGGACAGCAATCTCACCTTCCACAAACTACTGGGGTACACCATCGCTCTCCTTACAGGTACTGTCTGCGGCAGGGCTCTGCCTATCACTTCAAAGAGTGCCCCATCCCACAACTCAGCAAAAATGAGCGGGACTGGCAAGATTTCCATCATGATGGGGGCGGAAACCCTTTGCTTTCCACAATAAATATTCTCTGGCCTTAGTGGTTAATTAATGGCTTCACTCACTGGCTAGTCAGGCACAGAAACTCATTTCAAAGTTGATAGCGCATCTGTGTTCAAATTTGCCTCCAAATCAGTCACAAGTGCACATTCACTCCAAATTCATTTGTGCTTCTGTTCGGACTAGGAGGAGATTGTAGAGCTCCACATTAGTTCTGGAGTCACTAATCCAGCTGGCGAGGTAATTTCACTCCTGGATTATTTACATTAGGAGTAACTAATTCTAGAATAACTGTCTATGTATCGATTTTTGCATTAAAAATAATCACACCAGAAAACCAGTCCCTGGTTAATCCAGGAGTAAATAGAACAGGAAGTGAAACCAGGGGTAAGTAATCCGCAGCAGAAGGGTTTATTTGTGTCACCACTATGTGGCCTAGGTTCAGTACAGTTGTTGGGTCTCCCTGACCTATGAGGTCAGGGTTCAGCATGCTTCACATTTCCCACAACTGGCCTACTATGGGGGAGAATAGCTGAGTACCTGCTTTTTAACCCAAGCAATCTGGTTTGAACTGGTTAGATTAGATGGCTGCTCTTTTATTTATTTATCATTTATATTCTGCTGATCGATAATGACATCTCAGCAGAGGACAACATTATTGCATAAGATAAAGAAGTACAGCTGTTGGTTTCACTCTCTCTCTCCATTGTTTAGCTGTTCATACCATTGCGCACTTGTTTAACCTTGAACGGTATAACAACAGCCGCCTGCAGAAAGAGGACGAGAGCTTGTTGGGGAAGCTCTCCAGCATTGGCATTGAAGATGACTCCTGGTTAAACCCCATCCACTCAAACCTGGACACCTCAGTAGTAAGTCACTCACACTCAGAGCAGGAGACCAGTGAAGCTTGCTGCTCTCACGGCCTATTTGTGTTCATTTCAGGCTTTATTTTTCTCTCTGTTTGAAAATCTGAGAAGTGGTTCGTTTATTCTCTTCATGTGTTCTCACCGTAGAGTCCCACATACGTAGCCTTCACCACCATTGCTGGCATCACCGGTGTGGTCATCACTCTGGCTCTGATCCTCATGATCACCTCGTCGACAGAGTTCATTCGCAGATGCTATTTTGAGGTGTTCTGGTACACGCATCACCTTTTCATCATCTTCTTCGCAGGCCTCCTGATCCATGGAGCTGGGTAAAGTCTAATTTTCAGAGCATTCTTGTCCTTTACACTAGCCTTCTCAGGTAGATAACAGCCCTGTACATGCATCAATTCACATGCACACTCATGCCTACACACACGTTTACTATGTGCTAGCTCTCCTAAGTAGGACACTGATCAACATACCTCATGCCCATGCTTTCAAGACAGGCATCACATCTACAACACAAACAGATCAGCAGCCTGCATGCCCAGACAGGAAAGAAAGACCATACATATTTTATTTTATTTATTTATTAAAAATTTTTTATATACCGACATTCATCCAGGATATCACATCGGTTCACAGTGTAACGCAAACAGACGCCAGGCATGGCGCTTTACATTGAACAAATAAAACATGTTAACATGGGATTAAAAGAGGGTGTGAGATAACATGGGATAATTTGCATTAAGTAATAAACAGGAATTGCAATTATATAAATATGTACAAAATGGAGACACTAAGAGATATGAAATTTAGGGATGCTAGGAAGAGAGAGGGGAATGGCGAGCAGAGGGGGGAGAATGAAGGGAGGAGGGGGGAGAAAGGTAGGATAGGGGCGAGGTGAGGGGAGAGAGGGACAGTAGAGGGGGCAGTGGGGAGGAAGGGGGGGGCAGTGGAGAGGAAGGGGGGAAATTAGGTGTATGCTTTGGCAAAGAGCCAGGTCTTGAGCTTCCGCTTGAAAGATTTAAGGCATTCCTCTTGCCGTAATTCAACTGGCATTGTGTTCCAAAGGGTCGGCCCGGCGATCGATAGTGCACATATACACACGGCTTTCACAGGTTAGATGTAGAATACTCTTCCAGTCTTTTTACACTTCACTTAAGACAAGCTCTAATAGCATTACAGGCAAAGTGGCAAATTGCTATCAGATTCTATGTAAACCCTGCAGAGATAAGGGCAGATTGTGCAACTTGATTTATACTTTACCTTCCTGAGCTTAGTGGTTTTCATCTGGTCTGGGAATGAAAGGTGAGGAGGGGAAACAGAGAGGGCAGAAGCAGAGGAGGAGTGGAATGGAAGAGAAGAGAACAAGAGGAAGGAGAGGAGAGTTGGGCACGAGAAGAAAAAGGGAACTGTAATTCAAATAACCTGACAAGCTGAGTTTTTTCTCTGTGCTTCAGGCGCATAGTGCGTGGACAGACCGGAGATAGCATGAGAAGCAATGATTACCACAAATGTAAGGATTCCTTTAAGAGCTGGGATGATGACGACAGTGATTGTAAAGAGCCAGAGTTTGCCGGGAACCCACCTGCTGTAAGAATCCTTGTACTTTTAACGACTATTGCCTAGTTTGTATTTTATTTGGTTATTAGCTGTAGGAATAACATAGTCTGAGCATCTGAAATTCCACCAGCTAGGAGTTGCTGCCACAATTACGGGCCTATCGACTGTTCACAATGTTAGACACCACAAAAATGATGGGCTCTCCTCGCTTCCAAATATCAAAGGGAGAAGACTGAGACCTGCAATATACTGTATAGAGATATAGATAGATATAAGAATGAATCAAAAATCAGCAAATCAATGTTTCGGCACCTTAAGTTGGGCCACACCATTGGTCTGGTGATGTCATCATTTATTCTTTCGGTTTTAGGAGTTTTATTATTAGCTATGTGTAGACAGGTATGACGCCAATGAACAGGGCGCCGATATCTATGTTCTTAATTAAGGTATAATGCAATGATGAAGAGGGGGATTCTATAATCCCCCTTGGTTTTTCCCACCTTGACTTATGTCCTCGGCTATTTTGCCTCTGCTCCTGCCTTTGTAGTCCTACCTTCCCTCCTTCTCGCAGCTCTCTCAGATAGTCCTCTCTTTCCTCTTCCTTCTGAGATGCCTTCAGCATGTGCTGTAGCTGGCCCTGTAGTTGAACTTTTCCAGCAATGGAAAGCATTCTTGGCATGGCTTTCTCAGACTCAAGACCTCTCCGTGCATCAGGCATGCCATAGGGCATTTAGGAGATGGCACCAGTAAGAAAAAAAGCATAGTGTGCTCTGAGCTCAGGAAAAGGAGGAAGATCCCCTACAATTCTGTTTGTCTGGGTCTGAAATCCAGCCAGCTACACAAGCTGTGGAGTGTTTTCCTATCCCGCTGGCCTCCCTCCACTGGCGCATCTGTGCTGGAATAGTCAGAATCCTTGAGCATTTATTTCCGGAGACCTGCCACATCCTAACTGACCTGGAGTTACCACTTTTATGAATAGTGCCCTTCTCCAGCCCTTTGGGACCAGCACTGAACTACCTGGTATTGACTTCTCAAGGTACATTGCACCCTCAGGGGCTCTCATGACCGCATACAAATTTACTTATGCTTTTTCTCCACAGACATGGAAATGGATCTTGGCCCCCATCATTCTTTACATCTTTGAGCGACTGATTCGTTTTTTTCGCTCTCAACAGAGGGTCGTCATTACAAAAGTAAGGGCTCTACTGGTTTTGCTGTGTGGTTAAAAAGTCTCGTGTTCCGCGCATTCAGTCTTCTGCATTTCAAGGGGCAGCTCCTTCCCCCGCATTCAGTCCTAGTTCCAAGCCTCTCAGCAGGATTTCTCCCAGAGAATGCGGGGGTCGCAGACATCGTTTGCGGAGGCTCTCTCAGCTGAACACTGGTGACTTTCCGCTTCCTCCAGCAAAGAGTTCATAAAAAAGGGAGCAGTGCTGTGCAGGAGAGGTGACAGTGGAATAGCTTTCCCCTTCTCTAGATTTATACTCCAAGCCTAGAGCAGCCTAGCACTGGTAGGGTGGGAGCTCACGGTGACTCTGTTCTCTAATCTCCCAGCAGACGTCATGGCCAGGAGTCACTGAAGGGAACGGTGTCACTGCACTAACTGTTTGAAGCTCCTATCTGTATGTGTCTCTCTCTCTCTCTCCTTCAGGCTGTTATCCACCCATCAAAGGTTTTGGAGATGCAGATGCAGAAGAAGGGCTTCAGCATGGAAGTGGGACAGTACGTCTTTATCAACTGCCCCTCCATCTCCCGCCTGGAGTGGCACCCTTTCACTCTCACCTCTGCCCCAGAGGAAGACTTTTTCTCAGTCCACATCCGCTCATCAGGGGACTGGACAGAGAAACTAATCGATGCATTTCAGCAACAAAAGCCAAATACTCCCAAGTAAGTTGGGGGAATTTAGAAACTAAATAATTCTTAAAGGTCACTGGAGGTTAATTTGGAAAGGCCCTGGGTGCCCTTTACAGGGATAAAAATAGATTTAACCTCCCTACATCAGCCATATCAGGTTACGTAGAGATTTGGCCACTGGAAATGATGTGCGAACTTCTGTAGCATATATACTTGTGGCCACCTAGGAGAAAGGTGTTCTAGGGGGATGTGTAATTGGAAATTATATGCATATTTAAAAAAGAAAATGTCCCATGTAACTGGGCATGCTTTATGTCATCATCATGTGGTGTACTTTTATCCATATAATGAGCCAGCACTCAAACACCATGTCCATGGGTATCTTGTGTTGGAAAATCAGCTGGGTTTGTGCGGGCTGAAACATACACAGTATATTTACATTGTCAGTTAAGCCCCTATGAGCTTTTGATACAAAACAACAAGTAAATATGAACATGCATGTAAAACAGAGGAAAAAACATCTGCTGCCACTGAACTGACATTAGGACTGTGCCACAGCTGTCACCCACCTGGTCCCGGTTGCTTTTAGAGTAGTTTTGCACATTCAGAGTCATCTATCACCTTTAGAGAATGTTTCAAGTACAGTGCTTTGTTTTAAAAAGTGATGGATTCCTTTCTAGCTATTACAACTCTTTTTTTTTTTTTAAATTAAAACTATGAATATGGAGCTACTCGTAGTCTGGAGCTTATCTGCAGCTTTCAGTGTGCACCTCTCCTCCCTACAACAGGTGTCGTACCCTGCAGATTCTTCTGTCTGATTCAGACTAAGATGTGACATTTGAGAAATTAATGTGACATCAAAGTTCTTCTCCATAAACACAGAATGGGGATTACAGCCTTATTGAAGCAGGCCAGTACAGAACTACATGATCTAGGTGTGACTTTTAGAAAGTTCTGTAGCCAAAGCTTTCATTCTAGAAAAAAAGTAGTGTTAATTTCCATGAAAAGTCATAAAATGCTTCATTGCAAGATGAAAAAAGTGGAGGAGTGGACAAGCTATTCAAATCTTCACTTTTTCAATAAATTAGTGATTTTCTGTGCTGAAAAGTATGGCCCGTGACCTGAACATAGAGGCTAGTGGAGGGGTCAGCAACCTTGGACACCCCTGAAAACATTTGGCTCAATACCTTGTCATCTACTGCTTAGGATCAGAAAGCACTGCCTTAAGGGGGCATCAGCCTGGTCCTGACCCTGCCCTGAGTCAGTAGCACACACTGTCCCCTTCAAGGTCTTCTCCATTTCCAGCAACTGGAATACGATAAGGCTGCAGATGGGCTCCCATGCCAGGACTAGCAAGAGGTACGTTTCCAGAGCCTGTACATCAGCCTGTTTCAGTGCTGCCTTCAGTCCCACAGAAGCAGATAGGAAGGTGGACAGAAAAGAGAGAGAGAGATCCTGCTAGGAAACCCTCCCAGCCCGAGAGACACAGGTAGTGTGAGAGTGAGCACAGCGATAGATTTAGATTTTTATTACCCCTAGGCACTTTTGGTGCCCTCCTTCCTAGGAAGGTTGGACATGAGATGGGTCAAGAGCCCATGGTAATGTTTCAGCAGCCCGACCCTCCGCCAAGCAGGGAAAACTGTAGAGACGGTGGTGGGCAGGATGATACCACCATGAACCTCCGCAGTCCCGTGCAGACTGCAGAACTCTGCTTCCCTCAATGAGACCTGTACCATCTTAACAGGGCGGATAATGGGGAGCCGTGGACCAGGTTTGCCACACTTCACAATTCATGGAACTCCGCTGCTCCCCAAATGTTGCCATCCTCTGCGAGGCTAGGCCAGTGCTGAGGGAGAGAGACACAGATGGTGAGAAAGCAAAAGCTGCGAGAGACACAGGGTAAGAGAAAAAGTGTGTGTGCATGCGTGCGTGAGAGAGACCCTAAACCTCTCCCTTCTCTGCAGCCACCCTGCCCCTGTTTGTTGGTCTCGCATTCCAATATTAGATGTTATGGGGGGGGGTTTCCACTCTGCTCCAACATGTTGCTGACCTCTGCACTAGTGCTTTACTCCTGATTGCACATTCTTGGGTCCCTAATCCTGAAGTCCCAGGCATCAACAGTGCAGAGAGTGAAGGGAAGGCATTGCAAAAAAGACATGCTGCTTTCTAAAGGGAAGTAACAGCACTATTTGTCAGCCGGGAGGCCGTCTGCAAAGTGAAGAGCAACAAATTCACCAGTAACCCCGCCACTCTGTCTTTCCTTCCTGAAGATCTGACAACCTGTCTAGGCAGAAAGTAATGAGAATGAGGCTGGGCCCTGGGTGATCAGATTGCCTTCTCTTCCAGTTTTGGATGCTTCCTTGCTCACCCAAAAGCCTTTTGCTGTTTGCAGTCCCGTTTTCAACAAGGGGGGAAAGCAGTATTTCCGATTGCCACCAGCTTTGGGACCGTGGTTGGAGAATCAGAACTGACCCAATAATGAACTATTGCTGAACGTGAGAAACGTTCAGCCTCAGTAGATAACATCTGCACCAAAGCACGGCGCGCGACACCCTCCTAACGCCGCCTGTATTTCAGCTCAGGGGTGTCTGCTGACCTTTTGCCTGCAGAAGATAGAAATGCTGGACATGCTAGGCATAACACGTCTTGGGAGCTAGGGAAAAGGGCAAAAGGACTGAGTGACTAATTGAAGGAAAGAAAAGTTCAACCCGACCTACCTTTCTCTGACCCATTAATCCTTTCTTTTGCCTGGCAGGATTGCAGTGGATGGCCCCTTTGGCACGGCCAGTGAAGATGTTTTCCAGTACGAGGTCAGCATGTTAGTTGGAGCAGGGATTGGGGTTACCCCCTTTGCCTCCATCCTTAAATCCCTCTGGTATAAGTTCCAACATGCCGACCAGAGCCTCAAAACAAAAAAGGTAACAGCAATGAATTTGCTACAGATGTGAACCCCCTCTGCATCCTTTGCTGTCACGATATATAGTGCCTGCCACTTCCTCTCACGTCCCTGCCCTGGAGATAGAAATATGAAGGGCACTCTAACCCTGCGACTAACTTGGGCATAAAGCTGATTCGTTATATGTGCGATTTCTTCTGTTCTTCTGTTTATCTCTCTGTACATCATAGGATTATGCATCAGAGAGTCTTGCAATGTGTCCCGTCTTCCTTTTACTTCCAGATAACTACTTAGGTGATGGCACGGTTCTCGATCACATGCTAACTTTAAAGCGATATACCCATGCAGGCAATAGGGTCCTTTTTTGCACCATGCTTTTTAACTAGGTTAATCCACTCAGTCAGGTGGGGCCTCTAAAGGCCAGCACGCTGCTAGTACAGTGTTCAAGTTGCAAGGCAGATCAGTCACAGAAGTTTTCCTGGTATCACATCACAAAAACAGGTCAATCTGCAATGTGTATGGTGCATTTACGAACTGGCACAGAGCAAGTGCCAATTTTCAGAAAGATGGTGCTTGTCCCCCCGCTATTCTCATGCACTGGTTTTATACCTTAGCCACTGTTCACAAAGGTCATTTTTCTCATCAGTTAGAAGCCATAGCCTCTTGGTTTCCAAGTTTTCTTATTCAGAACTCCATTTTACACTATTAAAAAAAAAAAATTCAATGATTTAAAACGTCCAAATCGAAAGATGGTAGTTTTTATAGCTTTTAATGCCAAAGTGTTCAGTATAATATAGACATTTCTGCTCGCTGCCCTGCTTTACACTCTTGGTTTCTCCTGGCTGTGGCACGCTCTGCCATGACTCACAGTTTGAGAGGAGCTGCAGTTTCTCACCTTTGGATTCTCTCTAGAATTTTTATGCGCTCCAGTCCTTATTGACCATTACACAACACACTCTCTGGGCAGTGATCGCTTCCACGCAACATTTTCAGCCATCCTTTCCCTGCTTGCAGTCATTATTTTGTTTCATTGGCAGTATATCCAGCTTACTTCAGTTATGTCTCTCCTTTTTTGCACAGATTTATTTCTACTGGATCTGTAGGGAAACGGGAGCATTTGCTTGGTTTGCTGACCTGCTCGCCTCTTTAGAACAGGAGATGTCATCATCGGGAAAAGCCACTTTCCTGAACTACAGACTCTTCCTTACCAGCTGGGACAGTAACATTGTGAGTCATTGATTCTGAACCAGGATCTCTTCAACAGGATCCCATGTTACTGATGGGAATAATAAGGGAAGATTTAAACAGGAGAGAGAAGAAATAATGATGATAGGGAAGATGGGTCATGAACTTAAGGATCCTTTTTGGAAATGGGCTTTTAATCTGTTCACAGATCTGAGCACAAACCTCCAAAGATCTACTTTGGCACCTATCCTACAGGCCGATACAGTACAGTGCGCTCCGGCGGAGCGGAGCACACTGTTAACCCGCGATTGGACGCGTGTTATCGACACGCTAGCTTTACCCCTTATTCAGTAAGGGGTAATAGCATGTCGAAAACGCGTGTCCAACCCCCCTGAACCTAATAGCGCCATCAACATGCAAATGCATGTTGATGGCCCTATTAGGTATTCCTGCGCGATTCAGTAAGTAAAATGTGCAGCCAAGCCGCACATTTTACTTTAAGAAATTAGCGCCTACCCAAAGATAGGCGTTAATTTCTGCCGGCGCTGGGGAAGTGCACAGAAAAGCAATAAAAACTGCTTTTCTGTGCACCCTCCGACTTAATATCATGGCTCGCGGGTTGAAAACCGGACGCTCAATTTTGCCAGTGTCCGGTTTCCGAACTTGTGGCTGTCAGCGGGCTCGAGAACCGACACCAGCAAAATTGAGCGTCGGCTGTCAAACCCGCTGACGGCCACCACTCCTGTCCAAAAAATAGGCGCTAGGGACGCGCTAGTGTCCCTAGTGCCTCTTTTTACCGCCAGCCCTAATTTAAATAAATTAAATTACTGTATCGAGCGCACAGGAGAGTGTCCTGTGCGCGCGCTGGGAGAGCGAGCGCTCGCCCGCTCTCCCGCGATTATTACTGTATCGGCCTACTATACGTTTTCCGGGGAGGCTGATGTTCATGGAGATAGTAACGAATGGATGAAACCAGCTTCCATTGTCAGTAGCAGTCTGGTTGGCTGCTGTTGTTACTCATCCATTCACTTGAAAAAAGCTACAAGTGAATGAAAGCAATATCCAGCAAAAGGGTTTTTTTTTTAATTAGAGTCCCTTTCTTAACCTTGTTGAAAGCTCAGTGGAATTTTTTTTTTTCAGGAAAATTGGTTTGTGCAGCCTTATAATCATGTGAGAGATAGAAATTGCCCTACAATCATGGAATAGGGTTTACTGTCAATGGCATATGTCACATAGCAGCATCAAGGAAGTAATAAGTGGAAGTATTCCCGATGTCTGCAGAATACAAACTAGGTTGCCAGCCAGGGTTTGGTACATGAATGCTTTGACTATCCATGTAGTTTAACCTATTATCTCCCTCATTCTAGGCGGGCCATGCAGTAATTAACTTTGACAATGCTATGGATGCAGTCACTGGTCTGAAACAGAAAACCTGCTATGGAAGACCCATCTGGAACAATGAGTTCTCTAAGGTGGCAGAAGAAAATCCTAGGTGAGTCTGAAGATCATCACTGTTCTAAAAAGAAAATGTAAGATGGTCATTGCACTGGATTATGAAAGAAAATTACATATTCACTTTCTTTCCATGTGCTTATTTCTGTTCAATCTTTGGCTGAAAAAAATACTTTCTGGTTTGCTTTTGGCTGCTATGAAAGGCAGCCAGGAAATCAGGGTAAAATGAACCCTTGTAGTACAGACATTGCCAGGGAAGTGGGGACCGCACCAGTGGTGTGGGCAGGGGGGGGCCCCCGGCATTTTCCTCTTGTTTCTTTGGCCTTCCAGCTCAAGTGGAACCAGCCTCTAGTCTAGCGCAGTCATTCACAAATATCTGGGGATTCGTTTCCTCTCTGACACCCTACTCCACCATCAGAACAGTCCTTGGCCAGGGACCACAAACCTCAGCTCCCGCCAAAATCTGGCTAATGTGGACCTTAGTGTGGTCACTAGGTGTCGCTGTTGAGCAACAGGTGAGGCACCCTTTCCCCACCCCAAGGTCATGTGAATTGCTGTGTCTAAGGCATCCCCAGCTTTGGCCAGGCTGAGGAGCAGAGTATTGACTTGGGATTGAAACCAGATCCTCTGTAAGGCAGTGTGCAGCATTTCCGACTGGGGCCAGCCCTGTCCTAGTATAGAGTAGGCAAGTTTGTAATGGTTTCTTTAGCAGTAATTAATGTTTGTGGTTTTAACAGGTCAGTGGTGGGTGTTTTCCTCTGTGGTCCACAAGCATTGGCTGAAACCCTGCAGAAGTGCTGTCAGCAATACTCCAGTATTGACCCAAGGAAAGTCCAGTTCTACTTCAACAAGGAAAACTTTTGAGCAAGGAGAATGGCAGGCAGCCAGAATCCAAGGCAGTGCTGCTTTGCATTGTTTTCTTTTTACATTTCCAGTGCAAGCAGCGCATGAATGGATTTCACATGAATTGCCTACAGTCAGTAGGAATTTGATGTAGTTCCCTAGGCACCACAGAGAGCACTTTCAGCAGACTAGGGAGTTTCCCCCCAGGGAAGGAGATTCCACTTGGCATTGTGATTACTATTGCCAAGCTGACACTCATTACTTGAAATTCACCCCAGAATCAGAAACAGGCTCCGTTTTGGATGGACTGGCTACGTTATCTGCCATGTTTGTCTCTGGAGACTGCAAAAGGATCCCTCCCTCTTCTAAGCAACAGATGATAGTGAAAAGGAAGTTCTTCTGGATTTCACAGTTTTGCTAAGGGCCAAAGCATATGTTGCACAAACAGCCACTGCTCTTTTTTCTCTCATTGTTCTTGCTGAAGCCCGGCAGAACCATGGGGAGATGACGCCAGGCATAAACAGATAACGCTGCCACCTGACTTTCCTCCATCCGTCAGAACCAGGGAAGCACAAACTGAATTGCAAAGCATTTTCCAGGCACTGGCCGACCTACCCTGATCCAAATTTTCCAGACTGCCTGGCACAGAAGCACCATCTGAAGAGCATAACGGGAATGCTCTGGTTTGCTCCAGCCCGAACAGTACCCGGACGTACTGTGCTGCAGTTTCCAGAGGAAAGAGCCTGAAGCTAACCAGAAGGACATTTTTATGACTGTTCTGACCAAAAGTAGACCAAGGCAGGCTGGCAACGTTATGGGGCACCGTTTAGGAACTGACAATGGCTAGTTGTCTTGGCCCAAATTGGACCTGGTATTCTTTAGTGTTTACTTCCCACCACATTTCTTGTGTTAAACCTCATGGTTGCCCAGATTTGAAGAGATAATCACTGTTTCAAATCAGAGTTAGTTCATTTGCTATCGCTGCCATGCAGTGACTGTACTGACCTGACAGACACATGCACATTGCTCTTCAATGCTATTTAAAAATGGAATTTATGTTGTAAATACCGTGTAACAAGAATACATTTAAAAGTCTTTATGTTATCTATTATTAAAATTAAGCTTTTTATTTTTCACTTCTTTTAAGCAGAGCTTGCAATTTTTTCTGTTCCTACATACTTTGGGAACTGTCTAAAACGGATCCATGTTTTGTCCCCATTTTAAACAGGACCCATTACCAGAGCTTCTGATATTAGATGTTTACAAAACATAACCTTGTGTTTATTTTCCAACAAATAAGTTTTGGGTTTGTTTTTTTTAGAATGCTAAAAATTGTTTATTGGTGTTTTTTGCATTGTGAGTACATTTATTGGATAATTTTCCCTGTTATTTCAAAATACTCTGCTTACAATGTTTTTTATATGGGATGTTTTCTGCTCCTCCATGTCCAGGGTGCTTGGGGCCCTGTGCTCAGTTGCTCTGATGCTCCCCCTCCATCTTCCTCTCAGCTGCTTGGGCCCCCACTGTGCATTTCTGGTGCTCTGACACTCCCCCCACAAGAGCAGCCAGGAAAGGAGTACGGGAAACACACAAGCATAGCACTATCAGTAGCAGCAACCTCAAATCATTGGAAGAGCAGCTGACAGTAAAAAGGTCTAGAAAAGGAGTAGCAAGGAGGCACTGAAGAAGTGAGATTGTGGTGTTTTTCAGTTAAAAACTAAGGGCTGGATTTTCTTTCTTCGCACGCCTTCCTGAATCGCGCGGTAACAGGGAGCAGGCCTGCGAAAGCCGGCAGCGATCGCACCACCGCGGTGTTATCCCTACCGGCTTTCGCACCAAATAGCGCCATTGTAAAAGGTGGTGCTATTGGGCACACTACTGGCAGCGATAAGGGGTCTCACCTTATCGCCGCCAGAGAAGTTTCCGCAGCATCCACCCCGACGACGCCTCGACTCTTCCTCTTCCGGTGCCCATGCCGCCCCGACTCCGCCCTGACCTAGTTATCGCACGCGAAAAGTCCCCTTTCACGTGCGATAGGGTTAGAAAATAACCCCCTAAATTGGCAATTTTCATGTCAGTAGGATGGATTATCTGTTTAAACCAAGACTCAGAAGTTCTACCAATTATAGACAAAGCTTCTGCCGTCATCCAGAGGATAACTGACTGCCTTTGCTAAAGTGATAGTGCTTTAGGACGGGATCCTCAAGAGCCACACTCCAATCTAGATTGCCAAAGTGAATATGCAAGACATCGATTTGCAGGCACTGCCTCCATTGTATATTCACTTGTAGACATCTGGCCCTCCAGGACTGAGTCTGGGGACCACTAATTTAAGTATCTGCATGGTTTCAGGGCATTCTTGAAACTTTCAGCAGCACATAAGACAATCGGGCATATCTTATTAACTATCGCAGTACTCCTCAGGTTTGCAGATCGTTGCCTTTTTCAGCAGGCCCCTAGTCATCTCATTTCCGGGATGTGAACGCTTTCTTTTTTTTTTTTTTTAATCCAAAATTTTTATTATATCTATATGAGCAATACAAATTGATCACCACCACCCATTCCCATCTTCAATCATTGACTGAAAATGCAGAGATACAAAATATTTTTGGTTGATGAGTAGACAATACTTAATGACCAACAATCCAGAAAAACCATATAAAAAAATCCCCTCCCTCCCTCCTGTCCTACAAATACATTGGGTTCAAGGAAAACACAAAATCAAGTATGATATCACAGCCGCCATAGACAATCACGAGGACACAAAGTAAAATGTCTTGATAAATTAACTAAGGATAGCGCGATTTAAATATAAGGCATACATAAATACATATGTGACTGGTCATAAGCTGAGAAGGATTAAACAAAGAATCTAGATAATAAGTGGCAAGAATCAATGAATATAGAAGGGTCTCAGTTGAAGTAAATATTGTTAGGGTTAGATTTCCAGGTTGAATAACCCCCCCCATATCGATTCATATTTCTGTTTTCTATGATTCTTAATGGCTGTTAACTTGCAAACACTTCTAAAAGTTGCACTACAACTGTGATGCTTGGGGCATTCGGTCGCTTCCAACAAAATGCAATTTCACAACGTGCAACCAACCCAAGTACATTTGTTGCATTAATAACTGAGTGGTTTTAATGTAACTTTCATTAGGAATATTTAAGAGCACTTGTCTCAGGTCCAGTATCACTGATTCTTTTGTAATGTCAGTGATCAGTAAGGCAATGACCTTCTAGAAAATATTACCCCATGTTTCTACCACATGTGAAAAAGTTACCCTCTACTTTCTATACTAATACTGGTTTCAAATAATCATTTTGTTCCAGTGCCCTCTTTTCATGTGCCTGATATTGGGTTACACCTCTTCCTGCTTAGTGCACCATGATGTCACTAATTGTAACCAACTTCATGTGTAATATTTCGGAAACTAAATGGAACAGTGTGTCAGTAGCTCCCAAACCAGTCCTCGGGGGCCTTCAGCTGGTCTTTTTCTTTCCTCATAATGAATATGCATCAAATATATTTGCACGGGCTCCACTGCATGCAAATTTCTGTCAGGCATATTCCCTCTGGATATCTGGAAAAGTCCCAGATTTTGAACCCCTGCTCCCTATCATTCTCTAACTTTGGAGGCAAGTTAGATAACAGGAGGTCAACAAATGCATGAGAAACCTAAGCTGGTAAGGATTTCATTTTTTTTTTTACTTTGAAGTTTGTGAGCTCTCACATTTAAATACTTTACCATTTTGGATCATTCCATAGAACTCCACTTTTATTATGATGGATTATGATAAAGGAATTAGCTAATCCAATGTTCTTCTTTAGGTAGAAGGGTCTTGTGCACAAAGATACGACATAAAAAAGGACAACAGATTTCTCCCTCCCCCCAGCAAGATAACAAAACAATGCTGGGGGATATTTTCATTCTTTTTCTCAACAATCTATGAAGTTCAGATGATCCTGAGAACTGTTTACTCTTACGTGCATGACCTCACTGATGTTTTTCAATATCTGAAATATCAAACTTTTGTTTGTCTCTCTCACATACAAAAGAAAGATATATGATCACTCTCAACTGTAAGAGTTTCTCACATTCAGTCAAACCCCATTACCCAGCACCAACCAACCAGAAAGCTAAACTATGGCACGCAGCAGTGTTTTTTACTGCATGACTGCCTCAAGGTGGGGACTCCTATGGGGCAGTAAGCAAGCATGCACGTTCCTTTACGACCCTGCAACAGCACCCTGAGCGCTGGGGAAGGAAGATTGCTGGGACTGCTGCCAAGAAGGTTTAAACAGACAGCATGGGGGAGTGGGAGGAAGAACACGCTCACATAACCAGCCTATTTGATTAACTAGTATGGACTATTCTTCATGCCTGCCAGATAATGGGACTGTTACTGCAGTTATTAAAAAAAAAAAAAAAAGTAATCAGAAGAAATGTTCCTTCTAGGGTGTGGATCTCCACACACTGCAAACTCAGGAAGTAGATTCTGCAGCATCCTGCTGTTACCACGCACCAATCCTTGAGTGCCACAAACAGGCCAGGTTTTCTGGATATCCACAATGAATATGCATGAGATACATTTACATACAATGGAGGCAGTGCATGCAGATCTTTCTCATGCATATTCACACAATAAAGCTCTGGAATTTGTTGCCAGGGGATGTGGTTAGTGCAGTTAGTGTAGCTGGGTTCAAAAAAGGTTTGGATATGTTCTTGGAGGAGAAGTCCATTACCTTCTATTAATCAAGTTTACTTAGGGAATAGCCACCACTGCTATTAATTGCATCAGTAGATTGGGTTCTTCTTAGTGTTTGGGTAATTGCCAGGTTCTTGTGGCCTGGTTTTGGCCTCTGTTGGAAACAGGATGTTGGTCTTGATGGACCCTTGGTCTGACCCAGCATGGCAATTTCTTATGTTCTTATATCCTTAAACCTGGCCTGTTTGTGGCACTCGAGGACTGGAGTTCGCCATCACTACGGGTCTAGGATGACGTTCTACTGCTGCTGAACTATCTCTACCCTCTATGCTAGCACCACAAGCATTTTCAAACTTGCAGGCCAGCACTTCCTGACAGCTAATCTTGTGCGTGATTCAGAGTGCTTGGCACCAGCAGGACATGTGCCTGTCACTCAGGTTAGCCATGCAGTGGAAACCACCACACCGAGCTCTATCAGAATCACTGCATCGAGCAGCAGCGGTGCAGATGCTGATGTAGTGTGTCAAAGCTTAAACTCCATGTGCAAACACGCTGTGTATAGAGGGCACTGGTGCGCCATGTGCCAATAGTGCCAGAGCAGCGTGTGTCAACAGATTTGTATTTCTTCAGTGCAGATGGATCTGGTGGGTCTACGAGCTTGCAACGTAATGCCTTTATGTTGCTCCATGGTGAGATCGCACCTTGAATACTGGGTGCAATTCTGGTCACCACATCTCAAAAAGGATATAGCTGCACTGGAGAAAGTGCAGAGAAGGGCAACCAAAATGATAAGGGGCATGGAACAGCTGCCCTATGAGGAAATGCTAAGGAAGTTAGGGCTATTCATTTTGGAGAAGAGATGACTGAGGGGGGATATGACAGAAGTCTACAAAATCATGAAAGGACTTGAACAAATTAATGTAAATCGGTTATTTACTTTCTCAGATAATAGAAGGACCACGGGGCATTCCATGAAGTTAGAAAGTAGCTCATATAAAACAAATCAAAGAAAATTATTTTTCACTCAGAGCATAGTTAAGCTCTGAATTCATTGCCAGATGATGTGGTTACAGCAGTTAGTGTAATTGGGTTTAAAAAAGGTTTGGATAAGTTCCTAGAGAAATAATCCATAAACAGCTGTTACGGGAATTAATAAGCAAGAGTAGCTTCTGATTTATTTAATGTTTGGGTACTTTCCAAGTTCTTATGGCCTGGATTGGCCACTGACCCAGTATGGCATATCTTATGTTCTAATGCTCACAATAGCTACTCCCCCCCTGAAAAAAATTAAGCGGGAACATTGACCAGAAGTATCAGCAATGGCAGGTATTACTCTAGGTTTCGCAGTCCTTCTCGCGCAAAACATCTGTATCTGAAAAAAGTCTTTGATGAGCGATTTTGAATCAATGACATTATAAGCAGAAATTTAGTAAAGATGTGAGACTGATCCAAGAAACTAGACCAATGAGCTTGACATCTGTGCTGTGTAAAACTGTGCCAGATATTGTTAACAAAATTGCTAGTCATATGGATAAATATGGCTTAATGAGGAAGAGCTGCATGGATTTAGCAAAAGGAAGTTGTGCCTTACTAATCTACTAAAATTCTCTGAAGGTGTAAATACGTTTGTGGATAAAAGTCAGCTGGTCAAAGTAGTGTACCTGGATTTCAGAAGCCATTCGACCTGTCCCTCATGAGAAAGAGATGGGATAGGAGGTAATGTTATTGTGAACTGGTAACTGGTTAAAGAATAGGAAACAGTTTTCCCAGAAGAAAGGGGTAAATAATGGGACCAGTGTTTAATCTATTTATTAATGATCTAGAAAAGGGAGCAATGTGTGAGGTGATCAAAATGCAAATGACACTAAATTATTCAAAGTAGTTAAAGCATGAGTTATGTGTGGTTGTCATGATATTTGATGTGCAGCGTGTTTCTGGACACACTAGTGAGGTCACAGAAGGTGCGTCACAGATCCAGCAGAAGGCTGCTCTTTCCTCATCAATCTGGACAAGAGTTGACTGATTTCTCCTTTATTGGGTGGGCAGCGGGTTTCATAATTGCCCTGGAATTCACTCCAGAATCATTAATCTCCTGAGAGAGCAGCAGACAAGAGCGAGCCACCAGAATGCAACAGGAAGCTATTTGTAAGGTTATTGCCACCACTTCAAAGGCTTGCTTAAGGATGGCCTCAATTCTCCTATCATGAACGTCCTTCAAGGCCGCTCCTCCCTCCACGGAAATAGTCATCCACTTAGAGAAGGCATAGACAATGGCATCCAATTTCAGAAAACGCAAATGCTTTCTCACCATCAGATCCAGGGGGTATAGGCCTTCCAATGTTTGATCCCCTTTGAAATTTGCCTGTGGAGTGCCCCTTTCAAGATCAATCAATTCTTGAATGACTTCCATAACAGGGAAAAAGCAAGAGGCTTTACACAAGGAAAACAAAATGGGATTCTTCTTTGGCTCAGCCATGGAATCTGCTCCAGGTACATTCAGCATCTTCAATGCTTGGGAAAATCAGGATCTGCCTCATCATCAGTGCCATCTGGTTTCCTGTCGGGAAAACCCGCTAACCAAGGCAAGCTTTGGTGCTTAAACATAGGAGTGGAAGAGGGAGGGGCCACCAGCTGAGGGTCCAACCTGACAGGGAGAGTTAAAGCCAAGGATTGTGCCTGCAGAAAGGATTGCAATCCTTGAAAAAACTCTACCCAAGAAAAGGCAGAAGAATCCAGGCCAAAACCAGAAGGCACTGGAGCGAGGTCCACTGAACTGCCATCTCCTGCGGAGGAACCAGTCAAGGGAATACCAAGGTCTGGTGAACCTCCAGATAAATCCTAAGCTAGACCATCATCAGGCTAGGAAGACCCAGGCGTAGCAAAATCAGAGGAAGACAATTCTCCCTGAGCCTCTAAGCAGCGCTGATAGGGTAGAGGTCATTCCCAGCTGCGATGCCTGAATATGTTAGGGAAAGGCGCTTAGGTTTCTTGTTCAGTGGCACCACTGGTCACAGACAACAAAGAAAGTGTGTCCAGCTGGCTCGCGTTGGAAAATTTAAAGCGCACAAATTTCATGCGCACAAAAATGAGGTGCTCCCAAGCGCCGTAAAACAAACACACACACAAATTGTGCTCCAACATCTGGGTGCATTAAAAATGTGCACACAAAAGATGCACCCAACTCGAATGCAGAGCTGGACGCATTGCGCACGCCGACGTTCTGATAGAGGGCACTTGAACATGCACAGAAGCACGTGAAAACGCTGCCGCAGCCTACCACAATGCACATGGGAAACGTCTAACAGTGGGGCCTAGCCCACCTGGGCTGCTCAACTCACCAGGTTGCCCACTTCCCCTAACCCCCACGGGAGCGGGAACGAACATCACACCAAGCACAGAGACCAGAGGAAGTCCTGCAAAACCCCTTTACACTGTCTCTGCCTCACTGGAGCTCAGCTTTATAGAAACATAGAAATGACGGCAGAAGAAGACCAAGCGGCCCATCCAGTCTGCCCAGCAAGTTTTGCACTTTTTTTTTCTCATACTTATCTGTTACTCTTGGCTCTTAGTAACCTTTTGATTCTATTTCCCTTCCACCCCCACCATTAATGTAGAGAGCAGTGTTGGAGCTATATCTAAGTGAAATATCTAGCTTAATTAGTTAGGGGTAGTAACCGCCACAATAAGCAAGCTATACCAATGCTTATTTGTTTTTACCCAGACTAAATAATTCAGACCTGTTGGTTGTTGTCTGTATATAGATCCACTTTTCTTCATTCCCACTGCTGTTGAAGCAGAGAGTTATGCTGAATATGCATTGAAAGTGACGTATCAGACTTTCTCCCCTGCCGTTGAATCAGAGAGCTATGCTGGATATGCATTGAAAGTTAACTATGAAACTTTCTCCCCTGCCGTTGACACTCCACTGTCCAGCCCTTCCATCAGAAAAAGAATGAGCTGAATTAGCACTTCCCTTTGCAACCACTGAGAACACGCGGGCCATCCCCCTTTAGGGGAGGGCCTGGTAGCAAAAACAGAGGCTGGATCAGGGTACAGCTAGAGGGGGTGGTGGGGGTGGTGGTGGTCCGGGGCTCCCGGAACCACTCTGAGTCCAACGGGAGCCTGGCCACCCGGAATAGCAGGGAGCTGTGTAGCAGATACCCGAGGGAGTATAATCATCCTGAAGGCTAGCTAAATAGGAAGTGTATTAAAGTCTCAATATTGCACTGGGAAAACGAAATATAGACGTCCCGAGGAGGGAGGGAGGGAGGAGGGGAAGGTTAGAGCACCCCTCCAGAGAAAGAACGGCTTAGAGTCAGTGGGAAAACTTCAAAGATGGACTCACTGTATTCGTCCTGCCCGAGTGTGAAGAGAAAAAAACCTCCCCCAAAGAAAAAAATGGCCGCCACTTCCGCGGTCTTTCGGACAGGGAATGGCCTAGCCACGCGCTGGAAAAAAAACCCGACCCAGGCCTTATGACTCGGTGCTCCCGCGGAGGGAGCTGTCCCAAGTGGCCAGGGACCGAAGCAGAGCCCATCGCGGAAGAGCCACAAACAGGTTCCCTGAGCAGCCAGAAAACAGCACGGCACATCAAGGGGAGCCACTGCGGAGGGGTTAGCTGGGCCGGCCTGCAGGAGGAAGCGCATGCAGGGGAAGGACCCTGATGTAACCCCGAAGAAACAAAGCAGGGAAGAAAGATCCACTTCGGTGTGCAAAGTAAATGTTGCCTTTTTTTTTTTTGAACAGTTGCAGGGGGATTAGTCTTCCCTGCAGAGGGCGCTGAGATTGCTCAGGGTCAGAAAGACGGCTGGTAGTTTGAGAGCAATCGCAGGGGAAAGAATCTTCCCTGCTGTGAGACCCAAAACACCAGCTGCTCCGGGTCAGATTAATGGCTGCTAGTCTTTGAGCATTTGCAGGGGAATGAATAGTCCCTGCTAGGGAGATATCGGCTGCTCAAGGTTAGAGTACTGTTATATTTTTGAGCAGGTGCAGAAAGTCTGGCTCCTCTCCCTCCAGCAGCCCCGAAACGGGAGCTGCACTATTTCTCAAAATGTCTGCCATTCCCGCAGGTTACAGAGTCGGGAACGGCCTGGCCATATGTAAAAAAAAAAATCCGCCCCGGGTCGCCGACTTGAACGCTGCTGTGGAGGGGCCCTCCCCACCCGGCAGGCACCCGGGGCAAAGCCCATCGCGGGAGGGCTGTGTGACAGGCTCCCCGCTGGCTGAATATAGATTGCAACACGGCAGAATGAAGCAGAGGCCAGTTGAGCTGCTTTTCCCCGGGGAGCAAATGCAGGCGATCGAACCCTGCATGTCCCCTTCACTTTACCCAAGAGCCAAGGTAAAGATGCTGCTGCCTTTTGACAAATATTTAATCTAGCTCTTTTATCATTTTATATATATATATATATATATTTTATTTTTTTTTGTAAAAGCAGGGGAATGAACGTCCCTGACAGCGCACCCGGGGAATTAACACATCCCGGGGCCAAGGCAGCTATGCAGGGGGAGTGACTGGACCACCAGTATCGCCCCCAACACATAGGTCACCGGGAAGGGAGCCTAGGCTGAGTGAAATCAAGGGGCAAGCCCCCCTAGGCCCTCCAAGAGCGAAGGAGACAGAGCTGTCTCCTTAAAAACAGATTTCTGAACATTTTTTTTTTTTTGAAAGACAAAAGAAAGATAATACTTGCTTGATCTTGCCAAGAAAGAAAGAAAAAGGACCCCACAGGGTAATGGCAAGCTAAGAAGGAAAGAGAACCGCAGGGTGAGCTGCCTGCATCTGCTGGAGACAGACAAATACTGAAGGGCTGCAGGGTAGGCTCTGTCCTGCTATAGGATACCCTTTCAGTTTTGGTCTGTCTCCATCTGCTGGACAGGAGGCTCATAAGAACATGCCATACTGGGTTAGACCAAGGGTCCATCAAGCCCAGCATCCTGTTTCCAACAGTGGCCAATCCAGGCCATAAGAATCTGGCAAGTACCCAAAAACTAAGTCTATTCCCGAGGAGGGAGGGAGGGAGGTCTGGACTGATCCGGGTACGTACAGGGAACTGGGATTTTTTAATTCCTTTTCTAAAATTCTCATAGGGAGATGCACATCCACATCTGCTGGAGAAAGATGGCTGCAGTCACTGCAGGAGTATATATACTGTGACGTCAGCTTGCTCCGTCCCCATCTACTGGCAAAGGGAGCATAACCCAGTGGTCCCGAGTCCATCTATCTACACCAGGGGTCAGGAACCTTTTTGGCTGAGAGAGCCATAAACGCCACATATTTTAAAATGTAATTCCATGAGAGCCATACAATATGTTTAAAACTAAATACAAGTAAATGTGTGCATTTTATGTAAGATCCCACTTTTAATGTACAATAAGTCTCTGAAAATATTACACCAGGCCTTAAGATACCAATACATCTCCTATTAGGAAAACGGACCAAGTCAGGCTGCTATAGAGTCCTACACAGAAACAACACGCCAGCAGAAAACCTCACCTGAATCACGTGCTGTCCCTCACCTAACATAGAATAAAGAGACCAAAACGCATAACAAGAAGCATGCAGAAAAAACTGAATTGGAAACTGCAACAAGCCAGAGTCTCTGTATGCAGTGTAACAAAGGAAAAAAGAAACATCACCCATCCTTATAAAACAAATCAAGAAATATAAAATCATCAGCAGTAAAACTGTACTAACAAAAAGAACATATTTCGAAACAGCTGATGAGAGGAATATCCAATAATTAAAACTCATATAAAACATTTCCAGATACCAACAAAATATTTCAAAATAGCAGACACAAATATCCAGTAATGAAAAATAATGATACAAAAATTTTTTTGCTCTGCATACCTGGGAACGTTTGATATCCAGGTATCCTGAGATTGTTCTGAATTAGCAGGAGGTGGGGTGGTTTGCTTGGAACTTTCTCCTCTCTCAGTCACATACCAGCGCTCTCTCTCACACTGGCTCTCAATGACACACCTATACACACATGCTCTCAGTACTCACATATACACATGTTTTTTCTCACTCACTTATATAGGCTCTTAATTACACATTTACACACATGCTGTCTATCTTTTCACGCTTACACACACACACACAGGCTTTCAATCACATAAATACATGCTGTCTTTTTCTCTCACACACAGACTCTCATTCACATGCTTACAAACATGTCCTCTCTTTCTCTCATTTACACACAGGCTCTCAATCACATACTCACATGCTCCCTCACCTAAATCAGCTCTCAATCACACACAGACACACATGGTCTCTCTCTCTCATTTAAACACAGGCTCTCAATCACATACTCACATGCTCCATCACCTAAACCAGCTGTCAATCAGACACAGACACACATACACACAGGCTCTTAATCATACATACACATGATCTCTCTCACACACAAAGGATCTCAATCATACACACATACTCTTTCACACAAACAGGTTTTCAATCACAAACTTACACATACAGGTTCCCAATGGTAAACTTACATTCATGCTCTCTCTCTCACAGGCAGGCTCTCAATCACAGACATACTCTCTTTCACATACACAGGCTCTCAATCATTCACATACATGCAATCTCACTCACACACACAGGATCTCAAACACATACGCTTGCTCGCTCATTCACTCTCTCTCTCCCCCCCACCCGCACCCCAGGAACTCGCGGCAGCAGCAGCCTCCTCCCAACACTAACCTCCTTCATTTTCAGCCCTCGCGGAGGCGGAGTCCCATCGGCCGCGGTTGAAACTCTTCATTTTCCTCCGAGCCGCGCTGCAGTCTTCTTCCCACAAGCGTGGCCTCTTCTTCTCGCGCAGGCACCCGATGCTCACCACTTCCTCTTCCGGGCCGCGGGAAGAAGAGAGCACGCCGGTGCCGCTCAGCACCGGCGTGCTCTCTTCTTCCCGCGGCCCGGAAGAGGAAGTGGTGAGCATCGGGTGCCTGTGCGGGAAGACTCCCGCGCAGGCACCCGATGACTCCAGCGCTGGCACCCGGCTGACTCCAGTCGTGCCGCTGCCGGCGTGCTCTCTTCTCCTCCTCCCCCCCCCCCCCCCGCGGCCCGGAAGAGGAAGTGGAGAGCATCGGGTGCCTGCGCGGGAAGAAGAGACCACACTAGCGTGGTCTCTTCTTCCGCGCAGGCACCCGATGCTCACCACTTCCTCTTCCGGGCCGCGGGGGGGGGGAGGAGGAGAAGAGAGCACGCCGGTGCCACTGACTCCAGCTGTCCCGCCGCGTTCCGCCCGGGCTGACAGCATTTTAAGCCCGGGCGGCGGAGGACCGGGGAGCAGCTGGGTCAGCGGGGAACCGCGAAGTGTGGCGACACTTGTCTGCGAGCCAGATGCAGCCCTCAAAAGAGCCATATCTGGCTCGCGAGCCATGGGTTCCCGACCCCTGATCTACACGCTAGGAAACTTTTCTTTTTTTTATAGCATTGAAAAATGCTGTTCGGGGAGTTGATGAAGCAGCGAGGCATCTAAATAATTGAAAAATTAAGTACTGAAAATATTAATGAGGAAAAATGTAAAGAGAGATAGGATACACATCTGTGCTGATGCTCAGATGAAAAAAGACTGTGGGGGCTTAGAAGCAATGCCTGTGCAAGAATTCCTGCACATGCTCAATTGAACAAATGCTTTATCAGCTTAGACAGAAGGGTCCTTTGAGCCCTGTCAGATGATGTTACCCATCCGTCATAGCTAAGAGAAAGTTAATTACCCTGCTTTACTAGTTCCAACATATTGCTTACTGGCCCTTCTTATAGTCTTCTCCACCTAATGTCTGCTGTCTCTCCTCTTTGTTGTATATTTTTTTCAGCTGAATATTACTACAGCTGGGATGTTCTGTTCAGCTACAGAACAGAACAAACAATGAACGCACAGGCCTGATTTATGGAAGGATTTATCTTACTTTATGCCTTTTATAGATCAAGGCTAGAAAACATAAAAATCTTTATTAAAAAACCCCATTAATATTCTTGCCAGATCAAAGCAGGATGCACTGAAAAGTAGGAAGATTTATTTTAAAGTACCACCACTGGTAAATTTTTTTAATTCAGTTAGTAGTTAAACAAAATCTACTATTTTTGTTCTGAATTCTATTTCATTTCTGTGGAGAAACAACGTTAACTTTTTTTGAAGGCTTTTCCTACTTAGTCATTCCCAAGACTGTGAATCTAGGTAAATCTGGGGCAACATAGAACTTCCCACAGACATCACACCAATACCCAGAAAGCATGGATACAACATAAGCAGTAAAAAAGAGGCTTATTGAAGGAGAGGGTTTTGAAAGCAGAGCATATGATGGACATCATATCTTTTATTAAAGAAAAAAATAGTGAAAAAAATAAATATTAGGATAAAAATCAAAGAGAGCTCAGAATACCAGCAAGAGAAATCAAAGTTATGAAACAAAGAAGTTGATATTCTGATGTCACAAAATACAAGAACTAAAAAAAAGTTTGAAATTTTATTCCTAACCACTATGAAAACATCAACCAAATCTGAGAAACAAGGGACACAAACACTGAATGACAAGTATTTGCACAGTGTGAGAAATGGTGGGCCCTGGTGAGTGGAGAAGGGACTGAACTGATGGCAGAGCCAAGAAAGATGATCACAAGTCTTCTCTACTGGCAGGTTGGCTCCGGCTGGATTTCAGTGGGAAGAGCTTCTTTATCTTCCCCCTCAAGCTTCCACAATTATTCTATGTACCTGCAATAACGAAAATAGCCAGGGAAAATCAGAATTGGAGAAAACATTTTCCAAAACAAAGTAAAAAAAAAAAGAAATAGCAATTTTTTTTGTTTAATGGGAAAGCATCCAGAACCTCTTCTCTAAATAAGAGTCCGCGTGAATAACAGTCCTTGAATGGTATGACAATTAAGAGGTGGAATCACCTAAACAAATTTGTGGTAAATGCTCCAAGTGATTAAGAGCAAATGGCTAGAAGCAACCTTCGAGGCTCATGCACATGATCTCAGTGAGGCTGTAGCACAGCTGGAAGACTGGATAAGAACGGAGACAGATGCAATATGCTTTGATAGAGTATTCCCCAAAGTCTGAGGAGCATCACTGCAGCTTCTAAGACTGATACTAATTTTTTCTTCTGTTAACCAAATTACTAATAACCCAAGAAAACTTGAGCTGGCTGTTGATACCCTATAAAAAATCCCTAGAACTAACTAACCCCTAGATGCAATCAAAAAGCAGAACTGCAGCAAAATCAGTAAGCATGCGCAAAGAAGTGGGAACTGTGGAGAACAATGGAGAACAAAAAGCTGGAAAACATAAGAAGAGTACTCAAGGCAATTTCTCCAAATTTGAAAAGGAGACCTGCAGACCAGAGAGACAAAGGAGAAATTTGTTCTTACCTGATAATTTCATTTCCTTGAGTCTAGCCAGACCAGTCCAGATGCAAAGGTTATGCTCACCAACCAGCAGATGGAGACAGAGGCTGGCTGATGTCACTCCCTACAGACTTCTGTGCGGACCTCAGCTTACCAGCATCCTGTAACAAGCTAAGAAACAAATTCATGAGCTCCATTCTCCCCCCACCAAGGAGGCTTCCAGGAGAATTTAGAAAAAAGAAGAACTGTGGAACAGAGATTTCATATACAAAGTGAAAATCTGAAACTTAGCACTAAACAATATGCTACTAAAATTTCTTCTTTCTGAAATACACATTAGCAGATAATCTTATCTGGCTGAACAGGGAGGGTCATGTACTGGTCTGGCTGGACTTAAGGAAAATAAATTATCAGGTAATAACAAATTTCTCCTTTTTAATCCAGCCAGACCAGTCCAGATGCATGGGATGTACCAAGACTACTTAAGTGGGCAGGATACTGCCAGACCTGTACTCAAGAAGCCTCTTTTTTGGCCCGAACATCCAGCCGATAATACTTTGAAAAGGACTGTAAGAAAAACCAGGTTGCTGCTTTACAAATTTCCACCAGAAAACTACCTACGAAGCCACTTGCGCTCTAGGAGAGTGTGCCCTCATTATCCCAGGACAAGCAGGATGATAGTCCTCACATATGGGTGTCATCATCAGATGGAGCCCCGATACGGAAAACTTCTGTCAAAAGTTTCTAGAAACCTTTGGCTGGCACACTGAGCATGACCAATATGCCATGATATTCTCAGCCACAGGGGTCGCCCTTCAGTCTCTTTTTTTCCACCTTGCTGTAAGCATAGCAGATTAGGAGCTCTGGGAAGTTTTCCCTCACTTTTTTCCTCAGGGAAGAAAATATTTTCAGTCACAAAATAATTGTCATTGGGTCTCCCTTCGACATAGTATCGGTGAGTACATTTTTTGAATCATTTTTCGGTCGATTCCGGTCACCCTCACTAGTGGTATCCGCTGGTCATCGACCGTTACTCGGCCTAACTTTCTATCATGGCCTCCGGATTCAAGAAATGTCCAGATTGTAACCGGACTATGTTGATTACCGACCACCACAATGTTTGTGTTTTGTGCCTGGGATCAGGCCACGATGTCTGGGCTTGTTCAACTTGTGCCCAGATGACACCAAAGGGCAGGCGTGCCCGATTGGACAAGATGGGGGAGTTGTTTAAGAAAACCCCATCATCATCGTCGACATAGTCTCAAAGGAAAATATCTCCCTCGGTCGCAAAACATCGAGGCGAAAAGAGGACCGGTGACCATCCGTCACTGACTCCATCGGTGTCCTCCATAGCGTCTTCCTTGGCATCTAAGGAACATCAAGAAAAAAGACGCCATCGACATCGTTCCACTGACCCATCGGATGGAACGGCTCAGCCATCGACATTGAGGGACATCGAGCCAATGCCGAAGCGAGCCCAGGTCCTGGAACCAACATGCCCTACTGAACCCGAGGAACCGAGGTGCTCTCCACCGGGCTCGGTGTTAGAGACTGGGCCACCACGCTCAGTCGTGAAAGTGCCAGTAGCGCCAGTCTTACCTAACCCCGGTGACAGTGGACCCAGTCCCGGTTTCCAGGGAAGAGGTGACTACCATGGTCTAACAGGCCATTGTCGAGGCTTTTCGAAACTTCCAGCCTCCTTCCGTACCACCGGTACAGACACCGACCCCGGCATAGACATCGGATCCGTCGATATTTCAGCCTTTGCCGAACAAAATCGATGCCTTAATCGGTATGTTTCCTCCAGCGGCACAGACGCCGCCGGTACCTCCGGTGCAACCATCGACTCCATCGATGCCGGTGCATCCACTGGTGACTCCTTCCATTCCGATCCCAGGTTCATCAGAGGAAGACGACAGGGACTCGTATTCCGTCCCAGGCCCATCGGGCCTTCACAGTCATCGAATACCGGCAAAACCATCGATGCCAGTAATAGATCCCTCGATGCCAATGCATCCCGGTCCATCGGGTAATACCAGACATCGGTTCCCATCGATGCCTTCATTACCTCCTATGCTGCCAAAGCAGATTCCATCAAAATCTGCTTTTAAGACAAAGCATCATCTACAACCAGATGATCCTGAATCACCTTATCATCCTCAATATACTCCCTGGAAGGTTGTGGATACTGATACGGAGTCAGAAGAATTACAGTCTGAGCCTTCTCCACCAGAAGAGAGAAGAAAGTCCCCTCCTGAAGACTTGTCCTTTACAAACTTCGGGCGGACACAATTCCTTTCGAATTACTGACGGAGGAGGACACAAGACACAAGGCCCTAGAAGTCCTTCAATTCGTTGATGCACCAAAGGAGGTAATGGCAATACCAATCCATGAAGTCCTGTTAGAACTCCAGCAAAGGATGTGGGAACATCCATGTTCATCAGCACAAGCTGTAAATAGAAGAACAGTTGCCACATACCTGGTGCAACATGCCCCAGGTTTCCAAAAGCCCCAACTGCCTCATCACTCTGTAGTCGTTGAATCGGCTCAGAAAAAAGCCAGGAAACAGAAGCCACACTCTTCTGTCCCACCAGGAAAAGAAGAGAAGTTCTTAGATACCTTAGGAAGAAAGGTTTTTCAGGGATCCATGCTGGTATCTCGTATTGCGGCGTACCAGCTTTATATGACACAGTACCAAAGAAACTTGTGGAAGCAAGTTTAAGGTATTGCCGATGATCTCCCTCAGCAACAACTGGCTTTGAACACACTAATTGCAAAGGGCTTGAATCTGACAAACACGAGGTACGCCTATCAGCATCAGCAATTAATGCAAGGAGATGGGCTCGGCTTAAGGCCTCGGACCTCAGACAAGAAGTCCAGGAAAGACTGGCAGATCTCCCTTGAACTGGAGAGAATCTCTTCGGAGAAAAGATTCAGGTTACCGTTTCTCAGTTAAAAGATCACCATGAGACACTCCGCCAACTCTCCAAACTACCATCGGATCAGCCATCCTCCCTAAGAAGATCAACTAGAAGGTACACCAGGAGACCCTTCTATAGACCTAGAAGATATTACCCACCTGCTTCTTCAACGCGTTCATACTGCTACATACGAGACTGAAGGGAGACCCCTGTGGCTGAGAATATCATGGCATGCTGGGCATGCTCAGTGGGCTCAGTGTGCCAGCCAAAAGTTTCTAGAAACTTTTGACAGACGTTTTCCGTATCAGGGCTCCATCTGATGATGTCACCCATATGTGAGGACTATCATCCTGCTGTCCTGGGATAACACAAGGTAAGCAATTTTGCTTACTCCTGGGCAAAGAAAACCTTTTTTCTATGTAGGCCACTCCAAATCACACCCTTTATCCAATGAAGACTTGGAAGCAGTTCCACCCTTTCCTTGTTCCTCAGTATAGAACAAACAGATGACCAGAATTTATGTAACCATTTGTGACTTTCAATTAATGCAAGAGATTTTCCCTTACATCCAAATGATGAAGCTGAGCTTATTCCTCACTGTAAGAATCTACAGAAGGAAAGAAGACACCCCATCTGGCTTAGGTGAAAAGGCAAAACTACTTTCAGAAGAAAGGAAGAGATTGTGTGAATCTTTACCACTTTGTTTGTAAACACCAAAAAGGGTTCTCTGCATGAAAGAGCCTGCAATTCAGAAATCCACCTAGTAGAACATATGGCTACAAATAAAAACAGTCTTATGCATGAGATTAACTGAAACCTCCTTCAAAGGCTCAGAGGTCCTGCCAGATAGGTTGAAATCAAATTCAAATTCGAAGAAGGAACTGGATCCCTTACAGGAGTCTTATGTGCTTTATTCCCCTGAGAAAAAGTGACATCGGAATGAGAGAACAGAGGTGTACCCAACAAATATCCCCTAAAATATGCTACTGCAACTACCTGTACCTGCAAAGGAGTTCAGAGCCAAACATTTATCTAAACCTTCCTGCAAGAAGAAGCAGTTTGCTTACCGTAAACGGTGTTTGCTGTAGATAGGATGAATTAGCCATGCTGTTTGGGTGACGTCATCTTGGTGGCGCCCGGTGAACATTCAAGTCTCCAAGTTAAATTTTTTGATCTGCTGCTCCTGCGCAGCACTTCCCGTGTGAAGCACAAGCCCAGTCTCCTCAGTTTGTTAGAAAGCTAGATAGAAAAAGATAGATGGAATCTGGAGAAGGAGACGTGTCCAGGGAGGAGGGAGGGTACCGCATGGCTAATTCATCCTGCTATCTACAGAAAACACCGTTTACAGTAAGCAAACTGCTTCTTTTCTGTCCATAAGCAGGCTGAATTAGCTGTTTGGGAGTCCCAAGCTTAAAGAAAGAATACCTTTATAGTGAGGATGGCTTTTTTTTTTTTTTTTTACCTCTTCGTGGACATGTTTTTTTCGGTAAGTACATTTGATAATACTGATTTCCCTAGAACGCTGTCTGAAGCTGACAGTTGGTTGAGACAGTAATGTGCAGTAGAAGTGTATATTGATGACCAAGTAGCTGCTTTACAGATGTCTTCTATGGAGACATTACTCAGATGTGCCACAGAGGATGCTGTAGCTCGCACCTGGTGAGCAGTGACTGGAGTAGATGTTTGATTTGCTGAGGAATGACAGAATTGGATATAATTTGTGATCCAGTTGGAGATTGTTCTTTTTGAAACTGCTACTCCTTACGAGTTGGGGTTGAATGAGATCAACAGTTGTGAAGCTTGGCGGTGAGGTTGAGCTCTTTGTTTGTAGTAAGCTAAAGCTCTTTTACAGTCCAAAGTATGGAGGATAGATTCCCTCTTGTTTTTATGAGGTTTAGGGAAGAAGATAGGTAAGGAGATGTCTTGATTAATGTGAAAGGCTGAAACTACCTTAGGTAGAAACTTGGGATGAGTGCTCAGAATTACTTTGTTGTGGTCAAATGGTAGGTAGAGGAAAAAAGTTAACTAATCCTTGCAGTTCACTGACTCTTCAGGTCGAGGTGATTGCTATCAGAAAAACCACCTTTCAAGTGAGATATTTGAGATGGACAGAATTTAGTGTTCGAAAGGGGCTCTCATTAGAGCTGATAAAACCACATTCAAATTCCAAGGTACTGGAGGTTTGCGATTTGGAGAATGTAGATTTAGAAGTCCCTTCATAAAGCATGAGACCAACGGGTGGGAAGCTATTGAGAAACTTTTGATTCTTTTGTGATAAGCAGCAATAGCACTTAGATGAACCCTAATTGATGATGATGTTAATCCTGTTTTAGGTCGATGTAGTAAGTTGGAAAGGATTTCTGAGGGTTCAGAGGAGAAAGGGCTGTTTTGAATTTGGCACCAGTTAAGCATATCTTCTCCATTTAAAAGGGTAATTACATCTGGTTGATGGTTTTCTAGCTGCTATTATAATTTCTTTGATATTTGGAGGAAGTATTAATGATTGTAAAGCTTCCCGTTCAACATCCAAGCTGTGAGATGGAGGAAGAGTGTAGAAGAGATCCTTCTTCCTGAATCAGGAGATCTGGGTTTTGACCTAGATCTAACAGTTTAGTCTCTGACTACTGAACTAGATAAGCAAACCAAGGTTGACTCGGCCATGCTAGAACTATGAGAATCATATGGGCTCCATCTCTTATTTTCTGTACTATATTTGAGATGAGTGGAATTGGAGGAAACGCATAAAGTAGACCTGTCAACCATGACATTAGGAAGGCATCCTGTGTTGTCCTGAGATGGCTTGGGTGTATGGAACAAAATTAAGGAACTTTCCGGTTTTGTTCTGTGGCAAAGAGATCTATCCATGGTTGACTCCAATGAAGAAAGATTTTGTTTGTTACAGATGGGTTGAGAGACCATTCATTAGAGTGAAACAGTCTGCTGAGAAGGTCGGCTAAGGTGTTTGCTATGCCTGTAAGTATATGGCTCTCACGGTTATTGAGTTGTTGAGGGCCCATTCCCAGATTCACACTGCTTCCCTGCAAAGAATCCAGGAACCTGGCCCTCCTTCCTTGTTTTATATAAACATGGCCACTTGATTGTCCATGTGAATCATGACAGTATGTCCTTGCAGAAGATGTGTAAAGGTCATTAGGGCATATCTCATGGCTCTGGGTTCCAAAATATATATTTGGTAAAGAAGTTCATTTTTCGACCATTGACCCTGAGTTTTATAATGGAGTAAATGAGCTCCCCAACCTTGTGTTGAAGCATCTGTGGTTAATATGAAATTGTGGGTTGGATCCTGAAGAGGTGATCCCCATGGTTAGCACTTCCGGATTCAGCCACCAAAGAATGTTTTTATTCATGGAGTTGATATGGTTATCTGAGAAGACATTGGTTGAAGATATTGTGACCATTGAAGACGGTGCATGTGAAGATGAGTGTGAGGTACTACATGGATAGCTGCTGCCATGTGACAGAGTAATACTAACAGTTGATGAGCCGTGATCCTTGAATTGAGGAGCAAGTCCTTGCAGAAGTGGTGAAGACGATAGATCCTTTCTTGGGGCAAGAAGGCTCAAGATAGGATCGAGTTTATTTTGGCTCCTATAAATTGTAAGACTTGAGTCGGTTTGAGTACCGATTTTTCATAGTTTATGAGGAAACCCAAGGACTCCAGGCAGGAGACTGTGGATTCTAGATGCTGACAGAAAGACATCGGGTTGGGAGATACTATCAGCCAATTGTCGAGGTAGGGGAAAAAGTGAATCCCCTGATGCCTTAGGTGAGCTACAGCCACTGCTAGACACTTGGTGAAGACTCTGGGAGCCGAGGGTAGACCAAAGGATAGAACTTTGTATTGGTAGTGTATGGAGTTGACCTGGAAGCAGAGGAATCGCCAACAGGAGGGGTTTATTGGGATGTGTGTGTGTAAGCATCCTTGAAATCTAAAGAGCACATCCAATCATTCTTCTGTATGAAAGGGAGTACCAAGCTTAAGGGATGTCATCTTGAATTTCTCTTTCTGAATACACTTGCTTAGGGAGTGTAGATTCAGGATTGGACGGGGAACCCCTGAGCATCTGGGAATGAGGAAGTATTGTGAAGAAGAGATTGTATTTATTGTTTCAGTAGAGATGACTGAAGAATTCTTGAACCGGGTTACATGATGTGGAAGAGACAGGTGGAAAAGGAAATTCAGTTGGTAACCCTCATGAACAATGTGAAGGACCCACTGGTCTGTGGTGATGTGATTCCATTGTGTGGCAAAGGATATTATTTTGCCTCCTACTGGAAGAGGCTGTGGCTCGGCCTTTTTCAAAAAGACAATGGGGTTTTCTGAACCGAGGGTTGGGATGGTTTTTGTTGTTTCCTCTCTCTCTAACAGTTTCTGGACAGAGCTGGTTGAGCCTGAGTACGAGCTTGTTGGAAAGATTGATACTGTTGCTGCCTGTAAGGTAGAAATTATTTGAACGGTTTCCTTTGGTTATAATATGATTTCCTGTATTGTTGATAATGGCACCTAGACATGTTAGTGGCGTAAATCACTGAAAGTGACTGAATAGCCACATTCTGTTCTTTTAATTGTGCTACAGAATCTTTGAGGTTTTCACCATACAAATTGTCTGGGAGACATGGAAGGTTGGCCAGTTTTTCGTGTACATCTTCTCTTATCGAACTAGAGCGAAACCAGGCCATTTGACACGCTGCTGTAGCAGTAGCAGATGTTCATGAGGATGTTTCGAAAGATTCATATACTGCTCTAAGGAGATGTCTTAGGCCCTCTAATAGGTCGTAGAATAGTTGAGGTTGACCTGCTTCAGACAGTAAAAATGGTTTTAGAAGCTGTAAGGTCTTATAAAAGTATTTCACTATAAAATTGGTGCTATTGAATGCTTGAAGTTAGCATAGCACTTTGAAAGGTTTTCTTGGCATAGTCATCCAGGATTTCATGTTCTTTAACTGGAGGACTAGAAGTGTGTAGTTTTGATTTTTTGGCCCTTTTCATGGCAGATTCTACTACAACTGATTGGTGAGGAAGTTGGACAACACCATATGTAGCTATCTTCTGAAGTCTGAATTTTAAGTCTAATTTTCTGGATACTGGAAGAATTGATGTTATGGACGTGGACCCTTGGACCGGCTAGAGTACTGGATGGATCCGCTGAAGGAAGGCCTACAGCGGGACTCGTAGCCGGAAGGTGAAACAGGACCAGGAGACTGGACAGGACATTTACCTATACCAGCTCTCGTTCCCCGTAGGTTGAGCCCTTGGGTACCGGGGCCAGCAGGTCTTAGGCGAGGGTTTCCTGGCAACGAAGAATCCAAAGAACAGTCCGGGTTGAGGCAGGCAGAAGCGTGGGAGAGACAGAGACAGTCCAGAGGTCATAGCAAGCGACAGTGTTGCGAGACGGAGAACCAGGCCAGATGTCGGGGCAGGCTGAAGACAAGCGAAGCCGGAGAACGAGCCAGGGGTCAGGACAGGCAGCAGACAGAGAGAGTACCAGAAGCCAAGCCGAAGTCAAAACCAGGGAATCAAGCCGAAACAGGAGCTGGACCAGGAGCGGAGCAGAGGCAGGAAAACGGAGACAGGAACGGAACTGGAACAGGAACACAGAGTCAGGAACGGAGCTGGAACACAGGAACTGGAGAACGCAGGGACAGCAACTAGTTACTCAGAGAATCGACATGTTGCCAAGGCAGAGAACACAGATCCAAGCTGGGCTTAAATAGCCCGGGCGTCTGACATCTTCGGAGGCCGAGCCGAGGTTTCCCGCCACGGCCCCTTTAAATTCCGGCCTGATGCGAGCACGCCTACGGGGCAGAGCCAGGAGCAGGAAGTTGGCGGCGGCTCCCTCATGGGGAGAACGCCATGGGAAGGCCCTACCGCGGCCCGGGGCCGCATGGAGAAGGCCACGGTGAGAAGCGAAGAGGGGACCCTGTCGTTCCTGAGACAGGAAAATTGGGCATCGGAATGGCAGATCAAATTTAATGTGGATAAGTGCAAGGTGATGCATATAGGGAAAAATAACCCATGCTATAGTTACACAATGTTAGGTTCCATATTAGGTGCTACCACCCAAGAAAGATATCTAGGCGTCATAGTGGATAACACATTGAAATCGTCGGTTCAGTGTGCTGCGGCAGTCAAAAAAGCAAACAAAATGTTGGGAATTATTAGAAAGGGAATGCTGAATAAAACGGAAAATGTCATAATGCCTTTGTATCGCTCCATGGTGAGACCGCACCTTGAATATTGTGCACAATTCTGGTCGCCGTATCTCAAAAAAGATATAGTTGCGATAGAGAAGGTACAGAGAAGGGCGACCAAAATGATAAGGGGAATGGAACAGCTCCCCTAAAAGAAAAGACTAAAGAGGTTAGGACTTTTTAGCTTGGAAAAGAGATGGCTGAGGGGGGATATGATAGTGGTGTTTAAAATCATGAGAGGTCTAGAACAGGTAGATGTGAATCGGTTATTTACTCTTTCAGATAATAGAAAGACTAAAGGGCACTCCATGAAGTTAGCATGTGGCACATTTAAAACTAATCGGAGAAAGTTCTTTTTCACTCAATGCACAATTAAACTGGAATTTGTTGCCAGAGGATGTGGTTAGTGCAGTTAGTGTAACTTGTTTAAAAAAGGATGGGATAAGTTCTTGGAGGAGAAGTCCATTACCTGCTATTAATTAAGTTGACTTAGAAAATAGCCACTGCTATTACTAGCAACAGTAACATGGAATAGACTTAGTTTTTGGGTACTTGCCAGGTTCTTATGGCCTGGATTAGCCACTGTTGGAAACAGGATGCTGGGCTTGATGGACCCTTGGTCTGACCCAGTATGGCATGGTCTTATGTTCTTATTGATTGAGGAGTTTCCCACATTTTGGATAGGACTGAGTCTAGTAGTTTATGAGATGGGAGAGCTGATGGCTCTGTTGGAATATCTAGTATTTTTAGTAAGTCAAACACCTCCTGACATGGGTCAGGAATTTATGAATCTCTACTCCCAGAAGATTGCCCATCTTTTCCACAAATTTTGAATGTGAGATCGTCCGGAGGAGATGAGTGGTCCGGAGGTTCCTCTGGGAGGATCAGAGGGGATTCCTGTTGTCTGAGGAATGGTCTTTTGGGGTTAATCTCATAGAGAACCTTGTTGATTGGTCTGTGGAGAGCAAGGGATTGAATGTGGATGGGATTCCATGGTTGGCAATTTTTGCTCCTCAGGGGAAGAAACCGCAGACTGTGGATCTGTATCACCCTGTGAACCAGGACATGGAGGTGAATCCCGAGGCTGTGACATAGAGAATAAATCTTTAATATTGAAGGAGATCTTGTCTATCGCTTTTTGAGATCTAGTGGCCTGTGTGTCAGGTTTCTTATGGTGATGTTTTTTGTGAGGTATCATAAGGTGTTTTCCAGATTCTTGTTCTTGGTCAGGTACAACCTTTGAGTGTGAATGAGTTGATGTTCCAGACCTTACAGACTGGGTGTCCATTGATGACGCTGATCTTGAGCTAATCTGTATAGGAGGTGGTGACACCCAAGGAGGCTGAGAAAAGATATCCTGAAAGGGTTGGACGAGAGTATTGGAGATTTGTGTGATCCGTTATCCCCTTTAAGAATTTACTCGAGTAGTATGATGTTTTTTGGAGAGAACAGCAGGTTTAAATGTACTAGTTTGCGTTGAAACACCTGACTTGGACGGTTTCGGCTTTGTAGATGTGTCATGCATCGATGGATGCATTGATGCAGAGTGGCACTCCCATGTGTCATGCAGCAATGAACACCTCGTTGCATTATGCGCCAATGAGCGAGTTGTAGCATCCTGCATTGATGAACACTTTGGTGCATCGTGCGCAGATGAGTGCATCAGCGCTTCATACGTGGATGAGTGTGAATCGGCGCGTTTTGTGACGCAT
The DNA here is from genome assembly GCF_901001135.1 of Rhinatrema bivittatum. Taxonomy (NCBI): domain Eukaryota; kingdom Metazoa; phylum Chordata; class Amphibia; order Gymnophiona; family Rhinatrematidae; genus Rhinatrema; species Rhinatrema bivittatum. The sequence continues at coordinate 295,750,618 of NC_042620.1, forward strand.
TCCGATGTTTTGCGTGGTGCGATGATGATGCACTCGATGGACTTTTTTCGGTTCTGGGTCTTTTAGGTGCTGAAGCAACCTGTATCAATTGAGGGGTCTGGTATTTCTTGCCCCTTGGTTCCTCAGATGAAGCTCGTCTGGACAATTCTTTAATTTTTGATTTAGATCCTGGGGAGAATTGAACCAAGCGTCTTGGAGAAGGTGCACAACTCCCAGACGAGGAGGCACCTTCTCTTTCACAAAGTGCAACAATCTTTGCCACTCTGTCTCCTAGCTCAAGGAGACATGCGGTCACAGTCCTTACATTTGGCCTGGTCATGGTCTGGACCTAGGCAAATTTAACAATAATTGTGGTAGTCCGTGACGGACATTATGTGTCCACACTGACAATATCTGAACCCCAGTTTCTTTGGGGTGGACATTGTAGCACTGAAAAGTGCTGTTTGGGGTATTGCAGACGCGGTTAAAAAGAGACGCAGGACAGTTAGAGACTGTCCGTGCCTGAGTGTGGAAAAAAATGAACTGAAGAGACCGGGCTCACGCTTTGCATGGGAAGTGCCACACAAGCGCAGCAGATCAAAAACTTTGATTTGGAGACTCGAATGTCTGTTGAGTGCCGCCGAGATGACGTCACCCAAACAGCATGGCTAATTCAGCCTGCTTATCGACGAAAAACTGTAAGACACACAGCACCAAAGTCTTTTCTGCCAGAACCTCCTTATCAGCACACAAATTTTAAAAGATGCACCAGACTCACATATGCCAAAGTAGTAGAGCTTTTCCTAGAATGCAAGAGAGTTTGAACCACTTTTTGAGAACAACCTTTCTTAATCAACTGAGACCTCTCAAGACAAAATTGAGCAGGATCTTTGTGTACCATTGGACCCTGGACCTGCAAGCCCATGTTCTAAGGCAAAAATAATGAATTCCTGTCTACCAACCTGACTAGATTAACATACCAAGGACGCTGAAGCCAGTTGGGAGTCACCAGATCCCGACGACTGAAAATCTTCTGAATGACCCTGTTCACCAGAGGCCATGGGAAAAACACATAAAGCAGACCCTCCTAGGGCTAGGTTTGAACTAGGACATCCAATCCTGATGACTCCCTTCTTTCTTCTTCTTGAAAAGTTTTCAACCTTGCATTTTTGTTATAAACCATCAAATCCATCACTGCCTCTCCCCATCAGGTTACCATCTGTGAAAAAGGAAAATTGGTTCTTACCTGCTAATTTTCGTTCCTAAAATACCACGGGATCAGTCCAGATGAGTGCATTTATGCATCCCTACCAGCAGATGGAGGCAGAGAACAAAGCTTTGAGGCACTGCTACATAACTGAGAGTGCCACCTGCAGTCCCTCAGTATTTCTGTCTCCAGAAGATAGTAGATGGTATAGTTAGGAAGAAGATTCGGCTCCCTGAGATGTTAGGTTCCTTCGTAGGCCATCCCTTGGGTGGAGCAGGGTAAGCGGGGTGTTGGTAACCCTTGGCTTGACTTGGCCCTTCTTGGTAGGGGAGGGGGGGGGCGAGTTGACAGCCAGGAGTCCTGGTTCCCTCACCCCCTCTGGGCCCTTCACTCCCTCAGTCTCCTCAGTTTGTGGCCTCCAGAAGCAGGGAAGTTCTTCTGTTCTCTTCCTTTTTCTTTCCTGACAGATCAGGTATGTCTCTTTAAAAAAAAAAAAAAAAAAAAAAAGATTCAAAAGCAAGGGAAGAGGAAAGGCAAGGCTGAGGCAGCGCTAAGTGCTGTGTTTCTCTGCCGGGAGACAGGCAGGAGGGAATGGGCTGAAGTGCCTTTGCTTGTCGGGGCCAGGTGCTGAGTCCATCAGCACCAGGACAGTATTGGGGGAACGCTCTGCATCAGCAGCTGCTATTTTTAGGCCCGACAGTGTGTGCAGGTCTGACTGAGCTAGCATGCCAGCTCCTGCACAGCGCAACAAAGTTTGTCACGGCTGTGGTTTGAGGCGGATTTGCCTCGATTCAGCCTTGTTTTGTCGCAGTTCTACCTTGGGGGGGGGGGGGGTCCGGGACCTGCCCTGACTTGCCGGTTTGGAGGCTTTTTGATTGGGCACTACCTGGACACCTTGCCCGTTGGAGGACCATGAGAACTAGAACTCGCGGTGCCCTGCTGTGAGGGGAACCTTGGAACTTTACCACCTGCCCTGACTTGCCGGTTTGGAGGCTTCTTGATCAGGCACTACCTAGACACTTCTCCGTTTCTCTTCGGTATGAGGAAATACCTTGAATAGAACCCTCGGCCTTGCTGAGGGTGAGGAATGAACTCTACAGCTCCTGCTGTGAAAAGGGTGGAGAGTTCTGTCCAAAGTATGACCTGCTGGGTGGACAAACCCCAAGACTGACATGGGGGAGAGTTCTCTGGAAGCAGTCTGAAATTGAGCCAGTACTCCTGGCGGACAATGGTAAGGACCCATTGGTCTGACCGGTCCTCCAGGGTGGGCCAAGTCGATAAGACTGTCTCCTACTGGGGGTATGTTTTGCTGACTTGCGCTCCCTCACCGCCAGTCAAAAGCCTGTGGCCAAGGCTTGCTGGGGTGCTGGCTGAGGCCTAGGTGCCTGTTGCTGATGCGAGCGGCCCTTGGAGCTAGTATGCAGTGTGCGAGCTCGAGAAGCTGGGAGATAATATTTCCTCTGCCTGTAAAAGGAATTCCTGGAGCTTGGCCGGGAAGATTTCCTGACAGAGGAAGGAGCATCTGAAGCACTAGCGGACAGCTGTTGAAGGGTCTCATGGTGGACCTTCAACTGAGCCACCACATCTCTAACCTTATCCCCAAAGAGGTTGTCACCTGTGCATGGGAGGTCAGCCAGCTTTTCCTGCACCTCTGGGAGGTCAGAAACCTGGAGCCAGGCCATTCTGTGGGCACTGATGCCCATGGTGGCTACTCAGGCTGTGGTCAAATATGTCGTAGGTGGACCTCACCTCATGTTTGCCAGCCTCTAACCCTTGCAGAACAATAGCCGAGAGCGACTCCTGCTGCGGCAAGCTCTCCATGATGTCCTGGACCTGTTTCCAGAGGTTCTGGTTATATTGGGTCATATACAGCTGTTAGGTGGCTATACTGGCGATGAGCCTAGTGCCCTGAAAAATCTTTCTGCCCAGAGCATCCAGCTCCCTATGTTCTCTCCCAGGAGTGGCAGAGGCATGAGTGTGGGAGCGTTTAGCCTTTTTGAGGGTGGACACTACAACCACCAACTGGTGGGGGAGGTGCCGCCTTTCAAATCCAAGGCCTGCTGTACCAGATAGCTGGCATCCACCTTCCTATTGACTGGAGAGATGGAGATCGGGTATTCCCACATCCGAAGAAGGTGGTCCTTAAAGATGTCGTGGATGGGAACTGCCACAATTTCCTTGAGAGTGTCAACAAACTGGAGCACTTCCAGCATCTTATGCCACGCATCTTCCTCTGAAAGAAGTTGGAAGGGGATAGCCTTGGCCATGGCCCTGACAAACCCTGCAAAAGCAAGATAATCTGGGTGGGACCGACACCTTTCCTCCGGCGGGGAAGGCTCAGAGAGGTCATCCGAAAATTTGGAGGAAGACTCTGAGGAATCGCCCCCCCCCACGGGTCATAAGGGCCTTGCTCCTCACTGAGGCCATCACGGGGTTGTTGCGGGTGATGCTCATGGAGGATCCTATCCCTTGGGTCCCAACAGCTTTGGAGGCACCGAGGGCCCTGTGGGAATCGATGATTCTCCTGGTAATGGGGGAACCAAGGGTCACGGGAGGCCAAAGGGCCCGGGCAAAGGTTCAGGGAATGGAGGCCTCGGGAATGCGACACTGGCCGAATCTTCCTCCTCGGAAAAATCCAATGATAGGGATCGCTCCCAAGGGAGTTATCATTGGCCACTGGGAAACTGAAGATCTCTCAGGTACTGGTTGCATTGGAGGGCGCTGAGGAGGACATCCAGACGCTCAAGCAGAGGTGCTAGAATATATGGTGGAGGCTCCAGCACAGGGGCCGGTGGTAGGGGAGGCTCGACGCTCCGCAGAGCTCTGAGAACTGCAGACTGCACCCTGCGGTCCAACTCCTCCTAAAAGTCCAGTGAGGCAGGACTGAGGGAGTGGGGACGAGGTGTCACCGGCTCTTCCTCAGTTCTCCAAGGTGGCTCAGTGCCGGGTACTACCGGATATATCAGAGGATTGGGCCTCTGAGGGACGGAGTTGCTTCGGTGGTGGTATGGCAGCCGCCAGTACCACACTGGAACAGGAGCCGCATGCCAACGGCAACCAGTGTCGATGCTTGCGGGATCTCCCATGGTGCTCGGCCCCATCTTTCCCTGGCGCCAAGGAGGCAGAGGATCCCAATGTCCTGGAAATTGGTGAGATCATGGAGGACCGATCACCGTTCCCTCAATCTTTCAAAGAAGAGGATAGAGGAGTGGTGAGAGGGAGCGTATCAAGGGGCTCCCCTTAACCCCCCAGTGTCGATGACTCCGCGGGTGTCAAAGTTTTCCGTGCCGGGCTCCATCGGATGATGTCACCCACATGTGAGGACTACCATCCTGCTTGACCTAGGAAAACAGTAGAAACTGCTCCAGGGTTATGCTTAACCGAGGGAGTATGCAACTTTAGATGTGGAGCTGCCCACCCACGTCTAAAATATTTCTTCTTCACCTGGCCTTAGCTCACAGTACAGATGCTCACCTACCATCAGCTGAAGAGAGAGAATACTGGCAGGCTCAGGCCTACAGGGATACCAGTAAACCTGGTAGTCTCTGTTTCCACTTGCTGGTTGGTGAGCATAACCCATGCATCTGGACTGGTCTAGCTGGTTTACAGAAAGATGTCAATTCTAACCTTGGGACAGTGCTATGGACAGTAAGAAAGTAGGAGCTTTAAGACTATTGCTTGAGTTAACTACTGGGTCTCCAGAGCATTTCTTTTCCCTCCCTTTTTCCTGCTACTTCAGGAAAATTTGTTCTACTGGATGGAAAAGATCTTGAAAATAACTAGACACTAGGCATGCTAACAAAATAAGGAAGTAATTAAGGGGCTGGAAGGAAGAAGTCCCAGATTTTATCAGGTATATCTCAACCACCCAGGCATGATTATGGCTTTTCCCCTAGATAGATAGATATCTATTTTGGGAGAGAGTACATAATAAATATATTGCGTTGGCTGTTGTTTCACTCAGGAAGTGAGACAATGGTCAACCCACGGGTTTCTTGGATCATTAACTAGATTGCTAACACTTCCAGCATAAGGAAGTTAATAAGGGTGTAGCTGGGAAACAAGGCACAAAATTAATGGTGCTCCTCCATTTTTAGCAACATTTTTAAACTAATATTATTCCTGTTTAATTATTGGTCTCTATTGGGACTTTCCAATTTCTGCTAAGGTGGGCAAACTATACATCCAATACTGGATTTCAAGTGTTTGTTTCCTACCACTAAGAATACTGTAATTAAAGAAACAAAAATCTCTCAAAGATGTGGCATAACGTTCCTCCAACACTGGCTACAGGAAAGGAAGGCAAGTATAAAGGTGAGGGTACTTGGTTATGAAGGCAAGTGAATGAGGTAAGGCTATGTGATGACGATAGTACACAGGAATTATTAAAAGGTGAGGATACCAGGGAGGGGGAAAAAATGCATAAATGTGAGATTATGGGGGACAGAGACAAAATAAGTTTATGGGAGCTGGGAAGCGATGAATAAAAGCAAACTTAAAGGGGAGGGGGATACAGAAAAATGTAGTTACAGGAAAAAGGAAGGTGCCTAAAGGCGAGGTTACAGGATGGCGATACATTTGGGTGAGGTTACAAGGTGGATGGGGTCATACTGATGTATGAAAGTAAGGTCATAAGGTGTAGAAAGATGAGGCTAATCACATGAATTAGCCAAAATAATTAAATTAAAAAAAAAAAAGAAACTTGAAACCTGGCATCTGATGCCACAGCTATTACAGAAACCTGCTTACATGCCCTTCCATCTGTAGCCAAGCCCACAAAGTAGTTATTAATTTAAACAGTAAGCCAGCTCCCCACAATCTCTGCATTCTCCCAACAATGACTCACTCGAGTTCAGTTTATAAAGCTCTCTGGGAACAGGGCCACAAAGGCTAATGGCATGTTCGACCGGACTTTTCTGTACCTGGGAAGCTGCCATACTCTGGCTCAGAGGCATTCACTCCCAGCCCAGGTTTTCAGGAAATCCCTAATGAATATGATGCATACTGCTCCCATTTTATCCAAATCTCTCATGCATATTCATTAAGGATATTATGAAACCCCAACCTGTTTTCGGCCCTCAAGGACAGGGAGTGAATACCTCTGGGTTCTAGCTGCTACATAATTCAATAGGCAGATTCCCAGTGCCCCGGCACAGAGGAAACTCTGACCTGTCAACATCACGAAGAAGAGTTTCAAGATGCTGGATTACTGTATTGCCTCAAACAAGAAAAGCATGATTTGTGACTTACAGAAATGTTCTTCTTCATACCCAAACTGCACTGCCACCAGCTTTCAGCCACAGTAGGTCTCCTTACCTGGGACTTCAGCTGCAAGTTCCAGCTGGCTTTGGTCACATGCGGCTCCCAGCTGACTGGCTAAGACAAACGTTTCATTTTTTCAAAAGAATACAGCACCTCTGCACTCCCAACAGATGTACCACAGCTTTGTACAAGGCCAGTCAAATTGTCTCCGCTCTCATTTTATTCCTTCTCGGACTCTCACCTGTCACGGTGCACCTGTAGATTTCTGTATTTGTTCCTTCAGGATAAGGATGCTCTGCCTTTGCTCAGGAGGCAGCATGGCAATCTGATCCGGAGTAAGTTGCAAGACCTGCATGATTAGGGCAGCCTGCAGGCACAGACAAAGACAGCGAAAATGCAATTAGAAAAACACTTCTGTGGAAGGTCTGGGCTGGCTCAGCCACCCAAAATATCTACCCTAAACACAGAGGAGCTCTCAAATATTAAAGTGTTGTCATAGTGATATGGTGTCTGCCAAACCTTAGCAATCATACACTTAAGAGTGTGTGTCAAGGGTACACTGCATACCCAGACGTGAAATCCTTTGCACAGGTGCCACAAAGGCAGGCCCTTTTATAGAAGGAGGAATCTCTTCCTCTCCCCCCCATTCACCTTCTCATGGTCCTGAGGGGTGACTTGGTTCTGTCCAGGACTGAAGCCCCCTTGACCTCCCCCTTGCATCCCAGGAACCTGCAAACAGACAGAAAAGTGAGGCAACCCTTTGATTCTCCTCTCAAAAACACAATACAGCTAACTTGGCATCTCCATTCAGAATCTGTGCGGACATAAAAACTTCATTCTTTCCCATACATGTCCTCTGTAAATTCCACACAAACCAACAAACTTGGGATTTTCAATGTCACGAAATTATGCTGCAACACAATTTGCATCCATACCTAACCAAGCTAGATGGGAATACTCTGCACCAACAAGTCAACAAACTTGGATTTTAAATGTCACAAAATTACGCTGGAACACAATTTGCATCCATACCTAACCAAGCTAGATGGGAATTCTCTGCACCAGTAGAAAACTTAATGAAACATAGAAACAAATGATGATGTCAGAGTTGCCTTTGTTACTAAAGCAAAGTTGCTTAACAGTAAAGGTGATTTCTGAAGAGAGCAGTTCACCACACAAGTAGGTCACATGACTGCATTTGGTGCCAAACAGAATCTTCTAGAGAATTTTAACATGTGTTGAGTTCTTTTTGTTGATGGATTTTACTGCTTGTATGGGTTGTTTTGTTTTTTTTAAATTATTATATATGTAAGTTTGTGGTTCATTTATACAATTTTAATTTACAAAAAATTAAAAGAAATAATGAAAATGTGACTGAAAATTTATTTTAATCACATACTGGTTTGCAATAAACATACTATCTTGAACAATCTGTGTGTCATTTATAATCCACACAAATTTGCTGACTTTTTAGGGGATCGAATACTTTTGCAAGCCATTGTATATGGAAAAATTAGTGAAAATAGTAAAAAGACAAAAAAAAAAAAAAAGAAAAAATGTTGGATAGGATTGGATGGAGTTTTTCTCAATTCCTTAAAATGTTTAGGTAGGACAACTTTCTGAAAGATTTTCAGCCATTATCATTGTGGTCTGTGTTTGTCCGGTGTGCGTGGTTTATGAGATATGAGATGTGGTCTGTTTGCCTATGCCTGAGTGTGATGGGTCTAAACTTCTTTGTGTGACTGTACATCTGTTTTTCTGTCTGGGGTGTTTTTTTGTCCAGGTGTGGTATGGCTATGTCTCTGTGCCTCTCTGTTGGGTTTCTGTATCTCTGTGGAGAATCTGTGTCTGGGTATGGGGTGTCTCTATCTGTATGAGGTAAATGTTTTTCTCTCTCTGTCTGGGTACCGGATATCTGCCTCTCTGTGTCCATGTGTGTATACTGTATGTGTGAGTTTCTTCCTTTCAGTAATTTGAAGAGAAACAAAATGGGGCTTTGAGCCACTGGCTGGCAGTGTGACTGCCTGGTGAAAATTACATACATACATACATATATATATATATATATACATATACACGCATGCATACATACATATATATACACACACATACAAACACACATCTTGGGGGAGTCACAACCAATTGCATGAATGCAAGGGGAGCTGTGGCTCAAAATTGTGCTCACTCTTGCTCTAAGAGATTGAAACATCTGACATAAATTTGGAATAAAATGTTGATGAATGAAGGAGCCGAGGGAGAGAATTAAAAAAAAAAAAAAGCCTAATAAACAGACTAACTGAAAGAGATCAAGGCATCTCAAGTTGGTCATAGTATTATTCTATGGTGATCAAAACGAACCGCAGCACGGACGTATCTTAAAGAACAAGTGGCTCATAAACTCTTGATGGCTCCATGCACTTAATGGTGCCTCATACGTTTATGCCGCAGGTCAGCGTGTGCCGTCTCCGCTCAAGACAAACAGTAAGCAAACGTCCGTGCTGCGGTTCGCTTTGATCACCCATAGAATAATTACAAATTTGCTTCAAATTTAACAAGTTATTTGCAAGCCCCTGAGGCAGCCACTAGGATGTGGCGAAACTCGGCCTGAGTCGGGCGATTTTGTTTTCATACGTCTCCAGCCATTAAAGATATTGAAAAAGACATCCTTTGGCATCTACTTTCCTACGTTTGCTCACTGCGATGATGTTTTGTGGGACAGTTGGAGGAGCCCTCAGTACAACCGGCACAGATCCCACCCGTTAAGCCGCAATCGAGCAGAGCGGCACCATGGGCCATCACTGAGGGGAGAAGTTTCCCCATGCAGGGAGATCCAGAAACTACCTTAAACTCTTTAAAAAAAAAAAAAAAAAAAGCAGCCCCCCTCACAATACCAGCCCCTCTTACCACCAATTGGGAGGAGGAAGTCGCCCGCACAGCCGTGCTGTGTCCCGCTGCCTTACTGAATCAATCACCTTTTTTTTTTCCCCAATAAAACTTTACCTCACTGAGACACAGAGCCTGTTAAAAAAAAAAAAAAAAAAAGGACAAGTCTCATGAACAGGTGAACAAAACCCTGTTGGAGCCTGCAGCCGCCTCGTGAAGGGGAGGGATCTGGACAACAAGATTTACACCCCACGGGCGCACAGACGAGCACACCACAAGGGCACCAACCCCTGGCTCGTCCGCCTCAACCGGACAGGGTAGAACCTACTAGGAAGAAACCACCGGGAGGAAGGCTCAAAAGAAAAAAATTATTCAAAACTGCAGAACTGCAGGTTTTGCACCCTCTGCCATTTGCTGGAGACAGAGAAATATTGAGGAACTACAGGTAGCACAGAGGTTTATGAAGCAGTATCAGTGAAACTTTCTCTGTCTCCATCTGCTGGCAGGGATGCATAAACCCAGGAGTCTGGACTGATCCGGGCACGTACATTCTGTTTGCAGTTGGGAAAGAACTTAAAACTGGTCTGTTTCATGGAAACAATGAGGAAAACTGACAAAGGGAAATCACACAAAAATATTATCTAAAGATAGCTGCAGAGAGAAAATAAATTCAGCCGCATGGACTACTGGCAAAGCCACAACAAAAAAAATAAATAAATAAAAGTATCAACTTAGATGGATGATGAAGAAAAAGCAAACGAAATGGCAAAAAGCCCATGAGAAACTACAGAGAATTTTAGGAAGAGCCTGAAGAAAAACAGGCTAGAGAAAATAGAAACCATGTCTGACAGTCGTACATGTGATGACAAAGATCAAATGGTCCATCCAGTCTGCCCAGCAAGTAGCTAATGGTAGTAACTGCTGTATTCCATAGGTTACCCCAATGCCTTCTATTAAGGGTAGTAGCTGCAGAAAAAGTATACCTAAAGTTGACATAGCTTACCTGTTTTCTTCATTTACCAACCTTAAGCCTTTAGGGATCTGCAATGTTTATCCCATGTCCTTTTAAATTAATTTACTGTTCTTTTCCTCATCATTTCTTTTGGGAGGGCATTCCATTCACCCTCTCTGTGAAGAAATATTGCCTGGTGTTGGTTATGAGTCCTTTCCTCCCTCCCCTCCCCCCCAGAGTTTCATATCGTGACCCTAAGTTGTATAGTTTCCTTTCCAATGAAAAGTTCCTGGGAGAGAAATCCATAAACTGCTATTAATCATGTTGACTTAGGGAATAGCCACTGCTTATTACGGACAACAGTAGCATGGGATCTATTTAATGTTTGGCTACTTGCCAAGTACCTGTAATCCTGATTGGCCACTGTTGGAAACGGGATGCTGGGCTTGATGGACCCTCGGTCTGACCCAGTAAGGCAACTTTTTACGTTCTTACCTTTCAGGTATCTGAAGGTCTGTATCATATCTCCCCTGCACCTTCTCTCTGCCAGGGTGTACATATTTAGAACCTTCAGCCTCTCCTCGTGGGTCTTTTGAAACAGACCCCATACCATTTTGGTCACTTTCCTCTGGACCTTTTTCATCCTGTCTCTATTCTTTTGGAGATATGATCTCCAGAACTGAACACAGTACTTCAGGTGAGGCCTGGCAGACAAAAAGGCAGTGAAGGTAGCTACAGGACCTGCCATATTTGAAAAGTAAAAGGCCACTGCAGAAAGCTCTTGAAGAATCTGTCTGATTGGCACCAAGTGCAGTCAAATGACCCACTTGTGTGACTTGGAGAACTGCTCATTGCAAGCAGAGAAACCATGGAGCACATAAGTCTCCAATAAATAGCTTGGCATAGAGTTTTGCTGCTTTGCTTCTAAAAGTTACCTGTCTGGGAACCTGAGGACCAGTAGTCCCCATGTTAAGGGGCCCAGGACCTTGAATTCCAACAGGCATTGGGCCCCTAGGAGCTGGGCCTGGACCTGGGACCCTATTTTCTAATACTCTGGGTTCCATGGCTCTAGGATCTCTTCCAGCTGTAGACAAAAAACAAATAAACTATTTTAAAGACAGCAATTAGGAATAAATTTAAGTCACATAGCATCACTATGTCCTGCAGACATTATGGGATTCTACCACACCTAAGGAACAGCTCCCCTTGTGTTATACTGTATCAAAAGCCTTGTGCTGTAATTTCTGGGTGCATCAGTGTTGTCACTATAACTAGAATGAATAATTTCCTGACTTTTGAAGTATTTCCAGGTAGGGCTCCCTTTCCAATCCTGTTCTATGTCCCATTCAGAGAGCCCTAAGCACAGAAATGGGAATGCACATGGGTTAAAAACACAGGCTGCTACTTGAATGTAATCCGCTTTGAAGTAGCTGAAAGGCAGAATATAAAAACCCCCCCAACAAACTAAACTATAAAACTAAGAAAAAACGAGCCCTCTGCATTTAGCTTCATTTCAGGTTTCAGACACAATATTCTTTAGCAGTCTTAATAAGGGCAGTAGTCAGCATATGATATGAAGGGAGCAGATGCAGATGTCCTGTCTGAAGTTTCAGAGTACCACAGAAACAAGCCCATTCCTGTCACTGCATTCCCTAGGGCTTATGAGTAGCCTTGGAGTAATCTTTCTGCTTTCCCAATTAGAAAACTCTCACTGTGGATGAGGGGGAGGGGAAGTGGAGAAACGTAACCCCTGGGGTTCAAAACTCTTGATTCTACATACACCAGTGCAGTCCTGGTGGTGGGATCTAGCCATGTGATTGGACAACACAAAGGATAGAGGTGGGCTGGAACCAGGAGAGAGGAGGAAAGCTCACATTCTTCAAAAATGGATCACTTTTTAAAACGAGAAAGTTTACATCTTTGTACCAGTTTAAAACAGATGATTATGCCTATCCAGGTAGGACCAGGTTAAGCTAGGCACATGTTGGAGAGATGTTTCTTGAAATTTACGAAGACCCTTCTAAGTCTATTGAAGTGTCCCGTCTTACCTCTGTTATCCATGGGTGGTCCTCTCTGGTCCATCATGGGCCCCCTAGGCTCGCCTATCATTGTTCTGGGCTCTCCTATCATTGTTCTGGGCTCTCCTATCATTGGCCTGGGCTCTCCTATCATTGGCCTGGGTTCTCCTATCATTGGCCTGGGCTCTCCTATCATTGGTCTGGGCTCTCCTATCATCGGCCTGGGTTCTCCCATTGGCCCGCCTCTCATTTCATGCTGTGGTGGTCCACGGTTCTCGTGAGTGGGGACATGGTGCATAGGAGGCCCCTGATGTGGAGGCCCAAGGTAGCCCCTACTGGAAGATAGAAAACAAGAAAGAAAAGAGAGAAAGATTAAAAGTGATAGTGAACAGCTGACAGGGCTGTTAAACTCTGTCTCTAGCATGAATGGAAAAGTCTTATAAGATAAAGTATCAATTCGCTTTGATACTACTTTCATATATCATACCCTGGCCATGCAAGCTTACCTGGGCTCTCCTTCTCCTGTGACTGAGAGCAGAGTACCTCCTCGTGGGTCATTCGGACCATCTCCCAGGAGCCCTCGGGGCGGCACACTAGAGGTTGGGGGACCACGCTGCATGGGAGCTCTGGGATCAGGCATGGGAACTAACAGGACACAAACAGGAAGGTAAACTATTCACAGCTTCCACTGCTGGAGAACCTCTCCAAATCACTATCATTAAACCAACCAAGTGTTCATTCCTTTAAATTCATGCACAAACGTTTGTTGCACCATACAGTCAGGATGCTCACATCTTTCTAACTCCCCCCTCATCCCCCATCATTATCCCAAACAACTCTTGCCTGTACCCAGCTGCTAGCTCCTTCCTTCACTGTACCATATAGGCATGCTGACAGGATATCCTCTCCCTGAACCCTGCAATGTGCCACATTGCCTGATACCCCCCCTCCCTGAACCAATGCTGCCAGATGCTTCCTTGCTGCACCTTGGAGGCCTGCTGCCAATTACCTCCGGACACGTCAACATGACTCTCCACCCTTGACAGTGATGAAAGGACAGAAAGCTTTGCAGCATCAGCAGGCTGAATGTCCGCAACCAGACAGAGCAAGCAGTTTCAAGGACTGCCCAGAAAGTCCACACTGTCACATTAGTGGCCGAGTTAGAATGCTTGCCATCATGCAGCACACACTAAAGTGTTAAAAGCAGAGTGTGCCAGTGGTGCCAAGGATACCTGGAACACGTTCAATTGGTGCAGGGCCAGTGGGTCCCACAGGCGAATGCTGCAGGGTCCCTTGGTAAGCAGCAGAAAGAGAGCAGAGATAAGTGGTTAACAGTCAGTCCCACCCAAACACATCCATCTCTTACAGTCAAAAGCAAACCCAAGGAGACTGCCAGTCATGCTATACAACAGCCCACCCAGGTTATCAGAAGTAAACATCAGTTCAGGCTCCACACCATTGTAAGTGTGGCACAGGGTTTGAACCCCTATGTTTAACAAGACCATTAGATCAAACAGTGCCCCCTCAGAGCTTCAATTTCATAACACAGAAACAGAGAAATGACTGCAGAAAAGGACCAAATGGTCCATCCAGTCTGCCCAGCAAGCTTAAGATAGTAACTGCCACTCAGTGCAGGTTACTCCCATATTTCTTTTAAGGGTAGAAACTGCCGCTCCAAGCAGTTATCCCCAAGCCCATAAAAATTGCAGCTAACAACATTTTTTACTGGGTGATGGGCTTTCTTGAAAATTCAGACAGTGCTGCTTGATGTGCTTTGCTTATGGACTTGGTCATAAAAGCAGACCTGTGCTTTTTCCCTTATGTATGCTTATCAGTATGCCAGACCATATATGTTGGCGCCCTCTTGGTTGTTGTCTGAATCCAATTCCACTTTTTCCCCTGCCGTCTAAACAGGGAGCAATATTGCAGCTGCATTAAAAGCATCAAAGCATATTGGTTAAGAATAGTAATCTCCATGTTTTCTGCTAAGGGTAGTAACCGTCAAACCAGCAAGTTACCCCCTGTACGCTTATCTCGTTTCTGTCTTCTAGCCTTTAAGGATCCACAGTGTTTATCCCATGCCCCTTCCAATTCTTTCACTGTTTTTGTCTTCACCACCTCCTCCGAAAGGGCATTCCAGGTCTCCACCACCCTCTCCATTAACAGATATTTCCTGATGGTTCTGAGTCGTCTGGCCTAGAGTTTCATTTTGTGATCCCTAGTTCTATTGTTTTCTTTCCCATGGAAAAGGTTCAAAATTTGTGCTTCATTACAACATTTTAGGTATCTGAAGGTTTGTGACATTTTCCCTGCACCTCATCTCTTCCAAGTTATACATATTCAGATCCTTCAGCCTCTCCTCATAGGTCTTCCAATACAGACCCCACACCATTTTGGTTGCCCTTCTCTGGACCGTCTCCATTCTATCTCTATCCTTTTTTGAGATACAGTCTCCAGAACTGAACACAGAACTCCAGGTGAGGCCTCACTAAGGTCCTGTACAAGGGCATTATCACCTCCTTTTTCCTGCTGGTTATTCCTCTCTTTGCAGCCGAGCAGTCTTCTGGCTTTAGCTATCATCTTGTCACATTGCTTCACCATCTTAGATCACCAGATGGTATTACTCCAAGATCTCTCTCTTGGTCTGTGCACATCAGTCTTTCACCCCCTATCACATACAGCTCTTTTGATTACCGCATTCCAGATGCATGACTCTGCACTTCTTGGCATTGAATTTCAGCTGTCAAATCTTTGACCACTCTTCAAATGATTCCTTAAATTACTTTTTATTCTTTCTACTCCTTCAGTTGTGTCCATTCTGTTGCAGATCTTAGTATCATCTGCAAATAGACATATTTAACTTCTATCCCTTTTGTAAAGTCACTCACAAAGATATTGAACAGAAGCTGTCCCAACACTGATCCCCATGGTACTCCGCTTAACACAGTTCTCTCTTCAGAGTAGATTCCATTTTCCATTACATGCTGTCTCCTATTGGTCAACCAGTTTGTAATCCACGCCACCACCTTGGCGCTCACTCCCAAGCTTCTCATTTTATTAACAAACCTCCTATGCGGGACCGTATCAAATGCATTGCTGAAATCCAAGTAGATCACATTCAGCGCTCTTCCTCGATCCAGTTCTCTAGTCACCCAATCAAAAAAATCAATCAGATTTGTCTGAAAGGACTCTAGTGAGTCCACGCTGTCTTGGGTTCAGCAACCCGACTGTAGATAGTTCACTATACTTTCCTTCAGCATCTCCATTAATTTTCCCACCACCGAGGTGAGGCTAACTGGCCTGGAGTTTCCAGCCCCCTCTCTTATGAAATGGGACCACCATCGCTCTTCTCCAATCCCATGGCACCACTCCCGTTTCCAGGGATCTACTGAAAAGGTCCTTCAGCGAACCCACCAGCACATCTCTTTGCTCCCTCAGTATCCTGGGGTGTATTTCATCAGGCCCCATGGCTTTGTCCACTTTCAGTTTGCCGAGCTCTTCCCATATATTCTGTTCATGAAGTTTCATCTATCCCACACCCATCTACAGTCTTCTCAACTAGCAACAGTCCTTCTCCACTGTCTTCTTTAATGAACACCAAACTGAAGTATTTGTTTAATATTTCTGCCATTTCTTCATCTCTCTCCACACATTGATCCTCGTCACCTTTCAATTTCAGTATTCCACTTCAGGCCTCTGATATATCTGAACAATATTTTGTCATTTTGATTTACCTCTTGGGCAATCCTTTCTTCCACTTGACTTTTTACTTTCCTGATTTGTCTCCCTTAGTTTCATCAGATATTCTTTCCTGTGTTCCTCTTTTTGGTTCCTTTATACTTCTTGAAATCTGTTCCTTTTGCCTTTATTTTTTCAGCCACTTCCTTTCAGAACCAGATTGGTTTCTTTTAACTCTCACTTTTGTTTACTTTTCTAACATAGATTCCTTACCTTTGTAATAACTTTTTAGTTTGGCCCACTGTTGGTTGTGAGCCAAATTAAAAGAAGCTATATACATAGGTGCGCACACACACACATAAATGCATGCATGAACAGCCTGCATAGTGAAGATATGTGGGAACAGACTGCAGCACCCTCTGCTGGACATACGAGGTGTCACTTTTTGCACTGGGGTTTCAATCCTAGCACCTATGGGATTTATGAACCAAAAGCCCTGACTATGGCAAAATCATTGCTGTTCCCCGCATATGCAAGTGCTTTAAAACATAATGCTCCTGCATATGCCAAAATAGCTAAACTGCATTGTAATGGCCTCATTAGTCATTACCATGCTATTTACTAAGACTATGCTAGCAGAACTTTATTTTGTGCACTCTCTTAGTCTGTGAAATTTAACTTGTGCTCAAGGGTTAAAGCATGAAGCAGTGCCAAAAGCTGCCATTCAACTGGTGGAACATCAGGCAGGAGATAGAAGCCATTCCCCCTGCCCATGGGATGAGGGGGTTTGTTGAGCCATGACATGGATGTAGATGGGGAGGATGGAAGGAAAGGAACATGTTGTGCCACAGATTGGGGAAAAAAAGAGAGTTACTCTAGCTAACTGGTCCACTGACTCTGGCACAGGGGACCAAGTGTGATATACAGACTGTACAAGCTGAATAGGTCATGCTACCTTCTGATTCAGCCCTTTGAATTTGCTCATATTCTGCATATCATAAACTGAGTACATCAGGTGCCAAAACCTGACTGGACTGTACTGTGCTGGAAAAGCATGCTAACATTGGACACAGTGTGCATTTTAGAACACAAAACCCCTATATGATTGTAAAGTACGGTGTATCTTGTCAATACAATTCAAATTACTGTTTTGAAATGTTCCGTTTATTTACAGGGGAACATGCTGATCCTGGGACTCCAAGGCCTGATTAGTAACTTCTTAGCATTGCAACTTAGGAGGGAGGAACAGAAAGTCAGTCTATGGGATTCCAGACTTTCCAAGTCTTCAATAGTGCTGTTCCATGTGTTTCTGAAGCTTCCGGCACTGGCAGCACTTGAGAGGCCACCTAATTTATCCAAATCTGCTGCAAAATCAACCCATTTGCAGTACAAATCTGAGAACCCTTAGAAGGCAGGTGGATTTCTCTCATGAACAGCAATATCTAGACATTCACTCTATTGACACAACTTACAGTTTTCCATCTTAGGGCCTGATTCATGAAGCTTTTTTTTTCACAACAGAATAGGAAGAAAGCCATAATAAATTAGGCCATTGTGTGTTACAGAACAGCTCTTTAAAGCAAAATGTGTTTCAAAGTACAGGTTTTGATTTACTGTAACTATTATTACGCTGTTTACCTAAAGACAAAACCAACTAAAAATTTGATTTTAAACAAGTAGTAATGCAAGCCAAACAGCATGAATTGTCATACAGGAGACCTGAGTTTGATTTCCGAGCCTGGCTGCTGCTTCTCAAGTCGGGCAGGGCTGAGGAGGCATCACTCATAGCACCATAACGCTGGAGGGGGATGGAGAGAGCTCCATCCAATGCACATCACCAACACTCACTGGCCAAACTCATGGCGCTACATCCCTAAGAGAAACCAGTTTAGACTGAGCTGGAAGCCCAAATAAACAGTTGAAAACTGCAAGGTTATAAAAAAGGAACCAATGACCGCATATTTAGAATTTTTTGTTTTTACCTTGTCCCCTATCCAGAGGTACTGGTCCCCCCGCTGGAATCCCAACCTGGGGCTGCAGACCCCCTGTGAAAGAAAAAGCAGTGAAATCAGAAGTCTTCTATACAAATCAGAAAGAGAATGTATTTTCGTCCCCAAGCACGCAGACCCATGGGGAGGGACAGTTTCCCCCGTCAGATTTTACACCCAGTCAGCCTGTCCCGATGCATCCTGCCTGTGTGTACAAATGGGGAGGAGGAGGTGATGAGAGGGCAAGGGCATATAGGGCAGTCACAGCCATACCAGTATGGTTTTAGTTTATTTAGATTTATATTCTGTCTTTCAAGCACTTCAAAGCAGATTACAATCAGGTACCATAAGCATTTCCCTTACAATTTAACTGGGAGATTCGTCAAGCCATGACAGTGCTCTAACACGTGCTGAAAACAGAGTATTATCACTGCGATATCACATGAAATACACAATATTTTTCATCTCCCTGCACTTCTACCCTCTCCTATTAAAATAACCTTCTTTGTATGAGATTTCCATGCATGAATAATGCAAATGCATGCAAAGAAGATCATGCATCGGCAATCCTATGTAAATATTTTATTGTGGCATCCGAGAAAGTGGTCAGCCACGATAAAATAACACCACCTATTTGAAAAGCATTAAACATGAGGCGGGAGGCCTGGGACCCTGCCTCACATTTAAAAAACTGGCAAAAAAAAAAGTCGCAGCTACCCAGGGCTGCCACTTGTGGTGGCACAGACTCCCCCCTGAGCTGCCCCCTGCAGTCCGTCAGTATTGAACTGTACCCAAGCCAGATGAATAAATACCTTAGCCAAAAACAGTAACTATAAACAATTTAGTCCCCCACAAGAGCAGAGGGAAGTAAAACCATGCAAACTCAACAAGTCTGCCCACCCTAGGTGGGACCAGAACCTGAGCTGTACTGATTCTTCAGAGAAAACAAAAGTAATTAGTCAAACGGACTCTCCAATTACCCGTTCCAAAACTGGGTGGGACTCTGGACTGATCTGTGGTACTACAGGAACGAATATTAGCAGGTAAGAACCAATTTTACTTTCCCTGTACGTACCCAGACTCCTGGGATGTACCAAAGCTTCCCTACTCTGGGTGGGACCCAGAGAGTCCAGCTCGTTGTACCCTCTCGCCAAAGCCCCCTGTTTCTGGGGCCTGAATATACAGGCGGTAGTGGCCTGGCAAACGTGTGCAAAGACTTCCAAGTAGTCACCCTACAGATCTTTTGTGGCGAAAACTGCTGACACTCAGCCCAAGAGGCCGCCTGCAATCAGGTAGAATGAGCACGAAGCCCATCCGGCACCGATCGACCTTTAGCAATGAAAGCAGAGCTCATAGCCTCCTTCAACCACCAAGCAATAGTGGCCCTAGAAGCCTTATGTCCTCTCCGGGGGCCACTCCATTAGCACAAAAAGATGATCCGACAGACGGAAAACTGTTGGTAATCTCCAAGGAACATAATAGGGCCCGCCTCACGTCCAATCTGTGCAAATCCCTGGACTGAGGAGTGGAAGAATCCGAACCCTGGAAAGAAGGGAGCCCCACAAACTGATTCAGATGAAAGAATGACGCCACCTTTGGCAGAAAGGAGGGAACCATTCTCAAGGACACTCAAGAAAGGTTCCCTAGATAAGGCCTGAAGCTCTGATACTCGCCAAGCTGAGGCTATAGCCACTAGAAAAATCACTTTCCAAATAAGACCCTTTAGCGTCGCATGCTTCAAAGACCCAAAAGGAAACACATGCATGGCCTTCAAATCCAGGTTGAAGCTCCAAGAAGGACAAGGAATCCAGATGGGAGGATGCAAATGCTTTGCCCCCCAAAGGAAGTGTATGACATCTGGATGCGCAGCTAAACTCCTCGCACTCTATCACAAAGGCAACCTGGAGCCGCCACTTGAACTCACAGGGAATTAAACGATGAACCTTTAACCAGACCATCCTGTAAAAAGGCCAAGACATCAGCGACGGAAGTCCAGGTGGGATCCACACTGTGGTCCACACATCAAGATCTATGCCAGGGAAGTAGAGGTTTTCCTGGACTGCAAGAGAGTAGCAATCACTGCCTCCGAATAACCCTTAATTCTTAGTCACGCCCTCTCAAAAACCAGGCCGCTAGACAAAAGCGATCTGCCCCTTCCAAACAAACGGGACCTTGACGAAGGAGATTTGGCAGAAACTGAAATCGCAAGAGGCCTTCCATCGTTAGGTTCAGCAGGTCCGCAAACCATGGCCGCCTCGGTCATTCCGGCACTACGAGAATTATATCCCCTCGACGGACCTCTATGTGGCGGACCACCCTTCTGATGAGTGGCCACGGTGGAAATACATACAGCAGAATGTCCGACAGCCATAGGAGGACTAGAGCGTCCAACCCCTCCGCTCCTGTGCCCCAACGCCGACTGAAGAACCTTGGGGCCTTGGCATTATGGAAAGTCACCAATAAGTCCATGCTGGGCTGGCTTGACCTGTGACAAATAAAGCGAAAAGCTTCTTCCAAAAGCTCCCACTCCCCAAGTTCCAGCTGGTGAGAGCTGAGGAAACCTGCTTGAACACTGTCCGTGCCTGCAGAGGCTGGGATCCTCTCCAGATGCCATTCCACCCAGCTGATCAATTCCCGGGCTTCCAAGGCTACCACCCAGTTCTTGGTATCTCCCTGGGTGATTTATGTAGGCCACTGCTGTCGCATTGTCCAACAGGACAATCAGAGGGAGGAAAGCCTGCAGAGCCATCCGAGCCTGCGGGGCCAGCCGCACCACTCTAGTCACCAACCTGTTGATTGACTACGATGCTTCCTCCACCAACCACCGTCCTGGTACCGAATGGTCCTGACAGACTGCACCCCCTGGAAAGGCTGGCATCTGTAGTTACGGGGACTGACTGTTTCTCCGGACGGATCCTGTGGACTCTGCTCAGGATCAGTGGCTGAGGTGCCAACTTTTGGCGGCACTTCCCCTCAGACACATCGGAAGAAGCCCCCTCCAAATTTCTAGGTTTTGGAGACCCCTGGACCCAACGAATCCTTGGGGCCCCAGGGTCCCGGAGAACTTAGACCTCTTCACCTTCAGAGGATTGGTGGCCTGATACTCACGACAAGGCTGCCCTGCGGCCTCAAGGGAATGGAAGCTTTGTGCCTTAAGAGAACAAACTCAGACGAAAAGGGGGGAAAGGAATCAGTATCCTCCTCCAGAGGATCAAACTCCTCCTCAGATTGTTCCCTGCGGGCCCCCCAGGACCTCATCGGGGCTTAATTTGGCTGGGGAAGGCACGGGGGGGGGGGGGGGGGGGGGGAACATAAGAAAATGCCATACTGGGTCAGACCAAGGGTCCATCAAGTCCAGCATCCTGTTTCCAACAGTTTATTTATGGTTTTTATATACCGGAGTTCATGTATACAATACAGATCACTCCGGTTCACAGTAAACAGTTATAACTACTGCCAATCCAGGCCATAAGAACCTGGCAAGTACCCAAAAACCAAGTCTATTTCATGTCACCATTGCTAGTAATAGTAGTGGCTATTTTCCAACTCAACTTAATTGATAGCAGGTAATGGACTTCTCCTCCAAGAACTTATCCAATCCTTTTTTAAACACCGCTATACTAACTGCACTAACCACATCCTCTGGCAACAAATTCCAGAGCTGTTCCATTCCCCTTATCATTTTGGTCGCCCTTCTCTGTACCTTCTCCATCGCAATTATATCTTTTTTGAGATGCGGCGACCAGAATTGTACACAATATTCAAGGTGCGGTCTCACCATGGAGCGATAGAGAGGCATTATGACATTTTCTGTTTTATTCACCATTCCCTTTCTAATAATGCCCAACATTCTGTTTGCTTTTTTGACTGCCGCAGCACACTGAACTGATGATTTCAATGTGTTATCCACTATGACACTTAGATCTCTTTCTTGGGTGGTAGCTCCTATTACGGAACCTAACATTGTGTAACTATAGCATGGGTTATTTTTCCCTATATGCATCACCTTGCACTTATCCACATCTGCCATTTGGATGCCCAATTTTCCAGTCTCACAAGGTCTTCCTGCAATTTATCACAATCTGCTTGTGATTTAACTACTCTGAACAATTTTGTGTCATCTGCAAATTTGATTATCTCACTCGTCGTATTTCTTTCCAGATCATTTATAAATATATTGAAAAGTAAGGGTCCCAATACAGATCCCTGAGGCACTCCACTGTCCACTCCCTTCCACTGAGAAAATTGTCCATTTAACCCTACTCTGTTTTCGGTCTTTTAGCCAGTTTGCAATCCACGAAAGGACATCGCCACCTATCCCATGACTTTTTACTTTTCCTAGAAGCCTCTCATAAGCAACTTTGTCAAACGCCTTCTGAAAATCCAAGTATACTACATCTACCGGATCACCTTTATCCACATGTTTATTAACTCCTTCAAAAAAGTGAAGCAGATTTGTGAGGCAAGACTTGCACTGGGTAAAGCCATGCTGACTTTGTTCCATTAAACCATGTCTTTCTATATGTTCTGTGATTTTGATGTTTAGAACACTTTCCACTATTTTTCCTGGCACGGAAGTCAGGCTAACCGGTCTGTAGTTTCCCTGATCGCCCGTGGAGCCCTTTTTAAATATTGGGGTTACATTTGCTATCCTCCAGTCTCAGGTACAATGGATGATTTTAATGATAGGTTACAAATTTTTACTAATAGGTCTGAAATTTCATTTTTTAGTTCCTTCAGAACTCTGGGGTGTATACCATCCGGTCCAGGTGATTTACTACTCTTCAGTTTGTCAATCAGGCCTACCACATCTTCTAGGTTCACAGTGATTTGATTCAGTCCATCTGAATCATTACCCATGAAAACCTTCTCCATTATGGGTACCTCCCCAACATTTAATCTTTCCACGATGGCCTTATCTTCTCTAAGTGCCCCTTTAACCCCTCGATCATCTAACGGTCCAACTGACTCCCTCACAGGCTTTCGGCTTCGGATATATTTAAAAAAGTTTTTACTGTGAGTTTTTGCCTCTACAGCCAATTTCTTTTCAAATTCTCTCTTAGCCTGTCTTATCAATGTCTTACATTTAACTTGCCAACGTTTATGCTTTATCCTATTTTCTTCTGTTGGATCCTTCTTCCAATTTTTGAATGAAGATCTTTTGGCTAAAATAGCTTCTTTCACCTCCCCTTTTAAACATGCCGGTAATAGTTTTGCCTTCTTTCCACCTTTCTTAATGTGTGGAATACATCTGGACTGTGCTTCTAGAATGGTATTTTTTAAGAATGACCACGCCTCTTGGACATTATTTTTACTTTTGTAGCTGCTCCTTTCAGTTTTCTTCTAACAATTTTTGTCATTTTATCAAAGTTTCCCTTTTGAAAGTTTAGCATGAGAGCCTTGGATTTGCACACTGTTCCTCTTCCAGTCATTAAATCAAATTTGATCATATTATGATCACTATTGCCAAGCGGCCCCACCACTGTTACTTCTCTCACCAAGTCCTGTGCTCCACTGAGAATTAGATCTAAAATTGCTCCCTCTCTCGTCGGTTCCTGAACCAATTGCTCCATAAAGCTATCATTTATTCCATCCAGAAACGCTATCTCTCTAGCGTGTCCCGATGATACATTTACCCAGTCAATATTGGGGTAATTGAAGTCTCCCATTATTACTGCACTACCAATTTGGTTAGCTTCCCTAATTTCTCTTAGCATTTCACTGTCCGTCTCATCATCTTGACCAGGTGGATGGTAGTATACCCCCTATCACTATAGTCTTCCCCGACACACAAGGGATTTCTACCCATAAAGATTCAATTTTGTATTTAGTCTCATGCAGGATGTTTATCCTGTTGGACTCTATGCCATCCTGGACATAAAGCGCCACACCTCCTCCCGGGTGCTCCTCTCTGTCATTGCTATATAATTTGTACCCCGGTATAGCACTGTCCCATTGGTTATCCTCTTTTCACCATGTCTCTGAGATGCCATTTAAGTCTATGTCATCATTCACTGCTATACATTCTAATTCTCCCATCTTACTTCTTAGACTTCTGACATTAGCATGCAAACATTTCAAAGTTTGTTTTTTGTTTGTATTTTCATTTTGCTTTTTAATTGATAGGGATAAGTTAGAATTTTTTAGCTCAGGTGAGTTTTTAGTTACAGGCACTTGGACTATTTTTCTAATTATTGGAACCTCACTGTCGGGATGCCCTAATTCTAATGCATCATTAGTATCCTTTGAAGATACCTCTCTCCAAATCATGCGCTGCTGAGCGACTGTCGGCTTTCCCCTTTGTTCTAGTTTAAAAGCTGCTCTATCTCCTTTTTAAAGGTTAGCACCAGCAGTCTGGTTCCACCCTGGTTAAGGTGGAGCCCATCCCTTTGGAAGAGACTCCCCCTTCCCCAAAAGGGTTCCCCAGTTCCTAACAAAACTGAATCCCTCTTCCTTGCACCATCGTCTCATCCACACATTGAGACTCCGGAGCTCTGCCTGCCTCTGAGGCCTTGTGCGTGGAACAGGGAGCATTTCAGAGAATGCTACCCTGGAGGTTCTGGATTTAATCTTTCTACCTAAGAGCCTAAATTTGGCTTCCAGAACCTCCCTCCCACATTTTCCTATGTCAATTTGGCTTCCAGAACCTCCCTCCCACATTTTTTTGTCATCATTGTACAAAGAGCCCAAGAAAGGCTGCAAGCCCTGCCACAAAAAGGATTATCCTGTGGAAATAAACCTGATTTCTTTAGATTCCCAAATGGTCGCATGTATATAAAGGCCAAATCTGTGTTACATGGGGTAAGACACACAGCACCACGCATCTCCATCATCCGCCTGTCAGAGGCGGCATTGCTACCTCTATGGTACTCCAAGGCTTCTGCTGCCTCACAGAGGGAACTTGTCAAAGTCAAAAAGCATTTACAATTGGACAGACTAGACAGGCATTATGGTCCTTATCTGCTATCATATGTAGTGTTTCTATGAGGGCTTTGTGCTACCATGAGCCTACAAGGCCAGAATTTTCTGTCACCTGCCTCACCAAGGTCCCTTTGAAGTCCCCAATTCATAAAACAATAAAAAAAAGTCAAATGGAACTGACCTCCAGGAGCCACAGGCCCAGAAGCAGACATCGGTCCTGGTGCTGGTACCCCACCTTGCATGGGAGGGGCCTGCATCATGGGAGGGGCTCCATTTACATGCATCCCACCCTGCATAAGGAAGATACTATTAACACAAAATAAACAACTGCCACAGTCTCACCATTTATTTAATTAAAACTCATATTCTGCTTACTGTAAAACATCTTATTCTGTGGATTAGAGCAACTCATCATGCAATCTTATCATCAATATTAGAAATACAAAGAAGATGCAAAATACTTAAAATAAAACAAATTACTTTTAACAACCATTCCCCCTACCTTCTCAATCCAATTATTTAGGCCATAGGCCTCTAGAAAATAAAAAGCCTTAGGATTTTTCTGAAAGAGTTTATAATCAGTCAGACCAAGACCCTCGGGAAGATGGTTCCAAAGGATTGGCCCCACGACTGGGAACATCTGCTTGCATATTTCTTGCAAACATCCTTAACTGATGGAACTGTTAAAAGATCTTTTTTATATTTGTCCAGATTATTGCTATACTCCACTAGATGGCTCATTGACAGGGGAGGACTCAGCTATAGGCAGGTCTGCTTCTGTACCAGGTGATTGGGACTCAAATTGTTTCAAGTGTTCTATTTGGTAAAAAATATAAGAATTTACCCCCTTCTTTATCTCACATCTGCAAGGATCTCCGGCCATCTAGTCCATCTGACTAAAATTTTTGAAAACAATAGGAAAATTAGTTCTTATCTGCTAATTTTCGTTCCTGTAGTACCAAGGATCAGTCCAGACCGCTGGGTTGTGTGTCTCCCTTCCAGCAGATGGAATCAGAGAAAAAAGCTGAAGGCACCCTCTGATAACCCAGTGTGTCACATGCTGTCCCCTCAGTATAATCAATATCAAAGCAGAAGAGGTAAGTTGAACCACCAATGACTAGATCACTATAGTGCAACTGCACCAAAAAAACTGTGTCGAAACTATATACATAAAGAAGAGCACGGATATAAAACCGTATCCAAAGTCTTTGGATACGGTTTTATATCCGTATCATTCTTCATACTCTCCGAAACACTGCAAAGAGAAAACAGAAACAATTGAGCGGACTCTCCAGAACACTATACCCCTGGGCGGGCATCTGGACTGATCCTTGGTACTACAGGAATGAAAATTAGCAGGTAAGAACCAATTTTCCTTTCCCTGTACGTACCAGGATCAGTCCAGACCGCTGGGATGTACCCAAGCTGTCCTAAATGGGGTGGGACCCAGAGAGTCCTGCTCGAAGCACACTGCTGCCAAAGGAATCAACATCCGGAGCCTGGACGTCCAAACGGTAATGCTTAGCAAATGTGTGCAAGGATTTCCAAGTGGCTGCTCTGCAAATCTCTTGGAGGTGACACACATTGACTCTCTGCCCAAGACGCCGCTTGCGATCTGATGGAATGAGCCTTAAGACCATCTGGCACCGGACACCCGTGACATATGTATGCCGAAGCAATAGTGTCCTTTAACCATTGGGCGATGGTAGCCTTGGAAGCCTGACATCCCTTCTTAGGACCGCTCCACAGCACAAAAAGATGGTCTGATAGACGAAAAGTATTAGTCACCTCCAAATATCATAGAAATACCCGGCGGACATCTAGTCTCCTCAATTCCTGAGCTTGAGAAGTCCGATCCAAATCCGGAAAAGCAGATAACTCCACTGATTGGTTCACGTGAAATGCCAAGACCACCTTAGGTAGAAAGAAGGGTACAGTTCTCAGCGAAACCCCCGAATCCAAGATCCGCAAGTACGGTTCTCTGCAGGACAACGCTTGAATCTCCGATATATGCCTAGCCGAGCAGATCGCCACGAGGAACACCGCTTTGAGTGTTAGATCCTTCAACGTTGCACGCTTGAGTGGTTCAAATGGAGGGCCGCAGAGTCCACGGAGAACCAAATTTAAACTCCACAACGGACAGACGGCCCGCACCGGCGGATGTAAATGTTTGGCTCCTTTCAAAAAACGAGCCACATCAGGATGGCCTGCAAGAGATGTACCATCGACTTTATCCCGCAATCAGCCCAATGCTGCTACCTGAATACGAGGCAAGCTGAACGCCAGACCCTTTTTTTAAGCCTTCCTGCAAGAACGCTAGAATGTGCACCATAGTGGCCCGGCGCAGGGACACCTTCAACTCGCTGCACCAGGAATCAAAAACCTTCCATACTCAAACATAAGTAAGAGAGGTAGATGTTTTCCGGGCACGCATCCGGATATCCTTTCTTTCTCAGCTGCCGCCTCTCATAAGCCAAGCCGCTAGACAAAAGCGAGCTGCCTGCTCGAAAAATACTGGACCCTGCCGTAGCTGGTTCGGAAGGGGCCTTCGACCACTAAGTTGATCAGGTCTGCGAACCATGGTCTCCATGGCCATCCTGGAGCTACGAGAATCACTGGACCCCGGTGGGACTCTATTCTTCTCAAGACCTTTCTCACCAGCGGCCAAGGAGGAAACACGTAGAGCAGTATGTCGCGGGACCACGGAAGGACCAAGGCATCCACCCCTTCCGCCCCATGTTACCTCTTGCGGCTGAAGAAACGAGCCGCCTCTGTGTTCAGTCGAGTAGCCATCAGATTTAGTCGGGGTACCCCCCCAACCGAACCAGATGGCGTTCCGCCCAGGCCATCAACCTGTCCACCTCTGCAGCGACTGGACGACTCTTTGTTCCGCCTTGTCTGTTGATATACGCCACTGTTGTCGCATTGTCAAAGAGAACTCTCATCAAGCAATGCCGAACAAGCAGAAGAAAGGTGCGTAATGCTAGGTGAACCGCTCTTGTCTCCAAGCGATTGATGGACCATTTGGATTGCTGAAGTGTCCATTGCCCCTGAGCCAACCGCGACTGACAGACTGCTCCCCAACCGGACAGGCTGGCATCCATCGTTACAATCACCCACTCGGGATTCTCTAGGTCCATCCCCTTCAGTAAGTGATCGGGAACCAACCACCATGACAGACTGTTCCTGGCGGGATCCAGGAGGGGCAAAGGCAAATGGAATTCCTCTGACTTGGGATCCCAGCAGGAAAGCAATGCCCTCTGTAACGGTCTCATATGAGCAAAAGCCCAGGGAACTACCTCCAGAGTAGACGCCATAGATCTGAGAACTTGTAAATAGTCCCGCACTGTGGGCAAAGGGAGAGCCAAAAGACGGCACCTGAGACATCAGCTTGAGCATTCTGTCCTGAGTGAGAAAAACCTTGCCCACCGCAGTGTTGAAATGGGCTCCCAGGAACTGTAAGTCCTGGGAAGGCACCAATTGGCTCTTTGCGAAATTGACTACCCATCCAAGAGAGCGAAGACGATGCAAGACCGTCTGAATTGCCACCTTGCAAAGATCCTCCGACTTTGCCCGAATGAGCCAGTCGTCCAAGTATGGGTGAACTAGTATTCCCTCCCGCCAGAGGGCTGCTGCCACTACCACCATTACCTTGGTAAAAACGCGAGGAGCCGTCGCTAACCCGAATGGGAGTGCGCAAAACTGGTAATGCTCGCCCAATATCATAAACCGCAGAAATCTCCTGATGACTTTCTTGGATTCCGATGTGTAGGTAAGCTTCCGTCAGATCTAAAGAAGCCAAAAATTTGCCTTTGTGGACGGCCGCAATGACGGATCTCAACGTCTCCATGCGAAAATGAGGAACCCGAAGTGCTCTGTTGACCTTCTTTAAATCCAATATTGGACGGAAGGAGCCCTCCTTCTTGGGTACCACGAAGTAAATGGAATATTGTCCGGTTCGCCGTTCGCTCAGCGGGACCATCGCTCCCAGATCCTTCAAGTGAACCAAGGCCTGGAGTACCAGCTGTTGGCTGTCTGGGACCCGCAAGGAGAACCAAGAACAGATCTCATAGTGGGCGGGCAAAATCCAAAGCGTAACCGCATTCTATGATGTTTAGAACCCACTGATCCGACGTGATCTTGACCCATTCCTCGCGAAACAGAGAGAGACGTCCGCCGATCTCCGGAAATGATGAATGGGCCAGCGCACCTTCATTGGGCAGCCTTGCTTGTAGCAAAACCTTTGGAGTTTCCATCACACAGAGTTCTTCTGCCGTGAAAGGAATGTGCCCAAGCCTGGGACCGCGTGGACACCTGCCTCGGAGCAAAAGACGGAACCCTACCCATCCGAAAATGACGTTGACCCCGAAAACACCCTCTAAACGACCCAAAGGGACGAGAAGAGCGGGGCTTGTTCTCCGGGAGCTTGTATACCTTATTATCTCCCAAGTCTTTGATAAGTTGCTCCAGTTCACACCGAATAACAACTTTCCTTTAAATGGGAAGGAACCCAGCTGCGACTTTGACGAGACGTCAGCTGACCAGTTGTGAAGCCAAAGAAGCCTCCTAGCAGAAACCGTCGAGGCTATCGTGCGCAAGGAGGTACAAAGGAGATCATATAAGGCATCAGCTGTATAAACCATGGCCGACTCCAGACGATTCGCCTGATCAGCATCCTCAGGGGGGGAGCTCCTGAGTTGTGAGCAACTGTTGCATCCACATAAGAGTAGCCCTCTGCATTAGACTACTACAGATGGCCGCCCTGATGCCGAGCGCTGAAACCTCAAAAATTCTTTTGAGAAGAACCACCAGCTTCCTATCCTGGAGGTCCTTGAGAGCTGCGCCTCCTGTCACGGGAATGGTCGTGCGCTTTGTGATCGCCATGACAGCCACATCCACTTTAAGAACCTTAAGCAAATCCAAGGACTCTATTGGAAGCGGATAAAGTTTTTCCATGGTTCTACTAACTTTCAGGCTAGCCTCCGGCGCCTCCCATTCCCGAGTCAGTAGTTGCAGGAGCTTTGGATGAAAGGGGAAGGTTGTAGGTGGGTCTCTCAAACCTGACAGAACAGGGACCCCAGAGGAAGGTTCCGCTACCGGCTGCGGAGCCTGAATATCAAGCTCTTGTAGAACATGAGGAATTAGAGGATTCAGCTCCTCCCTACGAAATAACTGGAGCACCTGTGGGTCATCCCCTTCAACTGGAGTGGACTCGTCATCATTATCGCCCGTGCCCGCGTCTGCCGTGGAAGGGTCTAGAGGCGCGGGGACTAGGGGAACAGCTGCCGGTACCACTGTGACCAGAGCCGGCGGAGGTATAGGAGCTGTAGGAATTTGCCCGTCCGCAAGTCTATAGACCTTAGCCGGTGGAAATGGCTGCAAATCCATATCTGCCTCTGCTTCCATAAAGGCTTTATGCAGCAGCAAAACAAATTGTGAGGAAAAAGGATGCTGGCTCTTTAAGACCCTGGTCGGAGGCACGGCAGGGGGAGGCGGAATAGGAGGTACTTCAAAATCTACATCCAGGGGTCTTACGGGGCTTAAATCGGGAGGAGATAGGGGCCGTGGAAGATCCCCTCCCCCAGAGCCCAGCACTGCATCGAAGCCCGAAGCACCTAAAATGGCCACCGTTCCAACGCTTATCGGGGACGGGGCAGGTTGCTGGAGAGGAGCTGGCTGCCTTCTACCAGAGCTGCACGAACGTAGTAAAGACATTCTTTTGCCTGAAACAGGCAATTGTGAAGGCCCTTCTCCACAGACAGCACAGCCTCTCTTAAAATGAGTTTTCATTTAACTTCTCTTTTAATTTTCTACTGGTCCACCTCTTTTGCACCTCTGACATTTTTTACATTGAATAAAAAGTATCTATAAGATGCATGGACTCTTGCTGATGTGGTGAGGTTGGCTCATTTCTACGGGGTAGGCCCCATAGGCACTCACTGACAGCTGTCGGAGCTACATAGGAAAGAGACTGGAGACTGGACTGGAGCTTCACCTATATCAACCCTTTTTCCCTTGGGTTGATCCTTTGGGTTCCAGGGGCCAGCAGTCTCTGTGGATATGGCGTAGGTGTTTATTCAGGGCCAGGCTAGGATTAGAGGCAGATGCAAACAAGAATGGTCAGCGTCCAGACAAGGGTCAGAGGCAGGTGGCAAACAGGAAGGGTTAATGTCCAGGCAAAGGTCAGGGCCAGAAGTCAGCCCGAGGGGAGGTCGCGAGCAGGACTGACAACAGAGCAGGCAGAAGGAACTGGATGAGACGAAAGCAGGACAGATGGAGAGACGAGGCAGGAAACAGGAAGGGAGGAAGCAGAAACACACTACACACAACAATGCAGGAGACTCGTTGCTGAGGCGAAGAAGGGATGTCTAAAGGACCCTTTTATAGGGCAGCAGCTGGTGATGTCATCTAAGGGTGCCTTGGCCTTTCCACACTGCGGGTCCTTTAAATCAGCAGACGTTGTGCGTACACATGCCTAAGGGGAAAGGCAGAGGCAGCAGTCCCAGCAGCATCCTGCTGTGCACAAGAGCTCCAGCAGGGTCCCACTGCAGAGGGGAGGCACGGCAGTTCGCAGCATTATGAATGAGTGCGGCGGCCTCAAATGTAATAATATCAAGTAAGAAATACTTGTGTTTGCAACAGGGTTTATGATGATTTTGAATCCCGTAGAAATCAGCATCATCCAAGCTGCAGTAATCAGATGTGCTGTTAAAACAGTGTTCAGCTTCACCACAAGTTCAGGGTCCCCAGGGAACAGGAAATGATGGCACGTTAAAACCACAGCTTACATCATATTTAAAAATAGCCTTAATAAAGATGCAACCATGCTACTATTTGCAATCAGCATAGTTTATCACGGTAGTTCAAACTCATAAGCAGCTCACTGCTTCCTGCTGCATATCAGCCAGAATAGCAACCAGGAAGAAGACCTATGCTATAGTGGCACAAGCATGATGAAAGTCCCAGGTTAAAGCAGATCAAGATGTCTCTGTCTTAAGATGTGGCCAGACATGACATGAAGTCACAGCTGTGATTCTCACCAGTATCCCAGCCAAGAAAATGGGAGCCAGAGCAGAAGTGTTCATGTAACAGACCCTGGCAGACCTCTATAAATCTGAAAATTCTGTTGCACATCCTGCCACTGTCTGTAGTGTCACAACCATGGGCTCTATTCCAGGCTGGCAAGTACAGTCAATAATAACATGAGAAAAGCAGCATAATCTGAGAAAATTACTGCTGTAAAAAAGACTGTCTGCCAATGTCAGCTTCATGGCTACTTTATTTAAAATAGATAGCCAAACATCAAAGGTGCTATGCTCATCACAGCATAACAGTTTGATAGCCAAATCCAGTAGGGGATTGAATCACAGGACTTCTGGTTCCAGGTAATTACATGAACCTCTGCTCGGAGATAGAACAAAAATTGCAGAAAAGGATCTGGATATGTTTATAAAGACAGAACAAAAAACAAAGAGAGGGGTATTTTTCTATCTCCATCTTCTGGCAGGAAGACAAATCCCCAAAGTCTGGGCTAGGAAATGGGTTATTGGATAGGAAATGTATGACCTTTAATCACTAGCTGGCAGACACAGGTGCTAAAAGAGCATTTTTCACAGAATGGAGAAATTACTTACCTGATAATTTTGTTTTCCTTAGTATAAACGGATGAACTCAGGACCAGTGGGTTATGTGCTCTTCTGCTAGCAGATGGGAGACAGTCAGGTTTCAAAGCTGACATCACCCTAGATATACCCCTGTAGTGACCTCAGCTCCTCAGTAAGCTCTTCGAAAAGCCATTGTGGACAAATATATAATATATAATGGCTAACTACAACCAAATTGATTAAAAACTTGATTCAAAGTGGAGACCACCAGTGCACTTAACCAGCATAACACCGACACCAGTCGTATTGCAGATGCCCTGGTCTAGGAGTAGGCCTTAGCTTACCCGCATTTGTATAGCATCGAGGTTTGTTTCTCAGGTTCTTCCTTGGTGCTTCTTCTGGGCAGCCATGGGCGGGATGCTGAGTCCATCTGTCTACACTAAGGAAAACGAAATTATCAGGTAAGTAATTTCTCCATTTCCTAGCGTGTAGCCAGATGGACTCAGGACCAGTGGGATGTACAAAAACTACTCCTGGACAGGGTGGGAGGCTACCCGTGGCCCACTTAGTACTGCCCTTGAGAAGGCTGCATCTTCTTGGGCCTGGACATCCAGGCGGTAGAACCTGGAGAAGGTGTGCAGGGAGGACCACGTTGCTGCTCGACAGATCTTGGCAGGTGACAGCAGTTTGGCTTCTGCCCGGGCCCTGGTAGAATGAGCCTTAACCTGCAGAGGAAGCGCTTTCCTGCCTCTATGTAGGCTGCCTTGTTTACTTCCTTGATCCAGCGAGCTATGGCCGCTCGCGAGGGCGTTTCGCCTTGATTCTTCCCGCTGTGGAGAACAAACAAGCGATCAGTTTTGCACACCAGTTCTGAATGTTCCAGGTATCATACCAGGAGTCTGCCGACATTTAGATGGCGAAGAAGGCAGGAGTCTTCAGAGTCCTTATGTTCATCCAGAGATGGTAGGGAGATGGCTTATTTCAAATGAAACTCGGAGACCACTTTCGGTAGGAAGGAGGTGACGGTGCGAAGCTGTATCGTTCCTGGAGTGAACCTAAGGAACGGGTCCAGACAGGAAAGTGCCTGTAGCTTGGAGATGTGACGGGCTTAACATATTGCCACCAGGAATACCGTTTTCAATGTTAAGAGGGTAGTGACAGACTGCGCATTGGTCTGAAGGAAGCCCCCGCTAGAAAGTTCAATACCAGATTGAGGTTTCATAGGGGAACAGGCCACTTTAAGGGTGGTCGAAGTTGCTTAACCCCTTTTAGGAAATGGGCCAAGTCCGAATGAGCTGATAGACGGATTCCGTTCATTTCGGTTCTGAAGCAGGAGAGAGCTGCTACTTGAACCTTGAGGGAGTTGAGCGACAACCCTTTCTTCATACCATCCTGTAGAAATTCCAGAATCATGGGAATCTTGGCCATTCGTGGGGATACCCCGCGGTCCTCGCACCAGGCTTCGAATATTCTCCAGATCCATTTGTATGCCAGAGACGTTGAGAACTTCTGGGCGCGGAGCAAAGTGTCAATCACGGCCTTCGAGTAACTGCGCTTCTTCAGGCGAGTCCTCTCAAGGGCCAGACTGTAAGGGAGAGAATAGAGATGGATCTTCATGAAGAATCGGGCCCTGCTGGAGAAGGTCCCTGTGTGGAGGTAGGCACAGAGGGCTCCCTGCAAGGAGTCTTTGCATGTCTGCGTACCATGGCTTCTTGGCCAATCCGGGGCCACTAGTAGAACTAGTCCCCTGTGGTGTTCTATCTTGCGGATGATCTTGCCCAATAGAGGCCATGGGGGGGGGGGGGGGAAGGCATACAAGTCACTCCTCCTCTGGCCAGGTCTGGACGAGGGAGTCGATTCCTTGGAAGTGCGGCTCTCGTCTGCGGCTGAAGAACCTGGAGACTTGGGCATTGAGAGGCGAGGCCAGTAGGTCCATGGCTGGGGGGCCCCAGCGATTTACTATCAGTTGGAAGGCTCTGATCGACTTGCCCATTCCCCCGAGTCCAGGCTTTCTCTGCTGAGGAAGTACGCTGAGACATTGTCTTTTTCCTGCGATGTGGGAGGCCGAGATCCCCTGTAAGTTTACCTCCGCCCATGCCATGAGGGGGTCCATCTCCAGAGACACCTGCTGGCTCCTGGCGGTTGATGTAGGCAACCGTTGTAGCGTTGTCCGACATCACTTGAATCGCTTGCCCTTGGAGCCTGTGGCTGAATCGCAGGCACGCTAGTCTGACTGCTCAAGCTTCCAGGCAGTTTATGTTCCATCCCAACTCTTCCTTGTTCCATTGTCCCTGGGCCATCAGTTCCTGACAGTGGGCTCCCCACCCTCGGAGGCTCGCGTCTGTGGTGAGCACGATCCAGTTCATAAGAAAAGAACATAAGAAAATGCCATACTGGGTCAGACCCAAGGGTCCATCAAGCCCAGCATCCTGTCTCCAACAGTGGCCAATCCAGGCCATAAGAACCTGGCAAGTACCCAAAAACTAAGTCTATTCCATGTTAACATTGCTAATGGCAGTGGCTATTCTCAAAGTGAACTTAATAGCAGGTAATGGACTTCTCCTCCAAGAAGTTATCCAATCCTTTTTTAAACACAGCTATACTAACTGCACTAACCACATCCTCTGGCAACAAATTCCAGAGTTTAATTGTGCGTTGAGTAAAAAAGAACTTTCTCCGAATAGTTTTAAATGTGCCCCATGCTAACTTCATGGAGTGCCCCCTAGTCTTTCTACTATCCGAAAGAGTAAATAACCGATTCGCATCTACCCGTTCTAGACCTTTCATGATTTTAAACACCTCTATCATATCCCCCCTCAGTCGTCTCTTCTCCAAGCTGAAAAGTCCTAACCTCTTTAGTCTTTCCTCATAGGGGAGTTGTTCCATTCCCCTTATCATTTTGGTAGCCCTTCTCTGTACCTTCTCCATCACAATTATATCCTTTTTGAGATGTGGCGACCAGAATTGTACACAGTATTCAAGGTGCGGTCTCACCATGCAGCGATACAGAGGCATTATGACATTTTCCGTTTTATTCACCATTCCCTTTCTAAGAATTCCCAACATTCTGTTTGCTTTTTTGACTGCCGCAGCACACTGTACCGACGATTTCAATATGTTATCCACTATGACACCTAGATCTCTTTCTTGGGTTGTAGCACCTAATATGGAACCCAACATTGTGTAATTATAGCATGGGTTATTTTTCCCTATAAGCATCACCTTGCACTTTTCCACATTAAATTTCATCTGCCATTTGGATGCCCAATTTTCCAGTCTCACAAGGTCTTCCTGCAATTTATCACAATCTGCTTGTGATTTAACTACTCTGAACAATTTTGTGTCATCTGCAAATTTGATTATCTCACTCGTCGTATTTCTTTCCAGATCATTTATAAATATATTGAAAAGTAAGGGTCCCAATACAGATCCCTGAGGCACTCCACTGTCCACTCCCTTCCACTGAGAAAATTGCCCATTTAATCCTACTCTCTTGTTTCCTGTCTTTTAGCCAGTTTGCAATCCACAAAAGGACATCGCCACCTATCCCATGACTTTCTACTTTTCCTAGAAGCCTCTCATGAGGAACTTTGTCAAACGCCTTCTGAAAATCCAAGTATACTATATCTACCGGTTCACCTTTATCCACATGTTTATTAACTCCTTCAAAAAAGTGAAGCAGATTTATTTGTGAGGCAAGACTTGCCCTGGGTAAAGCCATGCTGACTTTGTTCCATTAAACCATGTCTTTCTATATGTTCTGTGATTTTGATGTTTAGAACACTTTCCACTATTTTTCCTGGCACTGAAGTCAGGCTAACCGGTCTGTAGTTTCCCGGATCGCCCCTGGAGCCCTTTTTAAATATCGGGGTTACATTTGCTATCCTCCAGTCTTCAGGTACAATGGATGATTTTAATGATAAGTTACAAATTTTTACTAATAGGTCTGAAATTTCATTTTTTAGTTCCTTCAGAACTCTGGGGTGTATACCATCCGGTCCAGGTGATTTACTACTCTTCAGTTTGTCAATCAGGCCTACCACATCTTCTAGGTTCACCGTGATTTGATTCAGTCCATCTGAATCATTACCCATGAAAACCTTCTCCATTACGGGTACCTCCCCAACATCCTCTTCAGTAAACACCGAAGCAAAGAAATCATTTAATCTTTCCGCGATGGCTTTATCTTCTCTAAGTGCC
Source organism: Rhinatrema bivittatum (assembly GCF_901001135.1). Taxonomy (NCBI): domain Eukaryota; kingdom Metazoa; phylum Chordata; class Amphibia; order Gymnophiona; family Rhinatrematidae; genus Rhinatrema; species Rhinatrema bivittatum. The sequence goes on from NC_042620.1 coordinate 295,787,310, forward strand.
CCTTTAACCCCTCGATCATCTAACGGTCCAACTGACTCCCTCACAGGCTTTCTGCTTCGGATATATTTAAAAAAGTTTTTACTGTGAGTTTTTGCCTCTACAGCCAACTTCTTTTCAAATTCTCTCTTAGCCTGTCTTATCACTGTCTTACATTTAACTTGCCAATGTTTATGCTTTATCCTATTTTCTTCTGTTGGATCCTTCTTCCAATTTTTGAATGAAGATCTTTTGGCTAAAATAGCTTCTTTCACCTCCCCTTTTAACCATGCCAGTAATCGTTTTGCCTTCTTTCCACCTTTCTTAATGTGTGGAATACATCTGGACTGTGCTTTTAGAATGGTATTTTTTAACAATGACCACGCCTCTTGAACATTTTTTACTTTTGTAGCTGCTCCTTTCAGTTTTTTTCTAACAATTTTTCTCATTTTATCAAAGTTTCCCTTTTGAAAGTTTAGCACGAGAGCCTTGGATTTGCACACTGTTCCTTTTCCAGTCATTAAATCAAATTTGATCATATTATGATCACTATTGCCAAGCGGCCCCACCACCGTTACCTCTCTCACCAAGTCCTGTGCTCCACTGAGAATTAGATCTAAAATTGCTCCCTTTCTCGTCAGTTCCTGAACCAATTGCTCCATAAAGCTATCATTTATTCCATCCAGGAACGTTATCTCTCTAGCGTGACCCGATGATACATTTACCCAGTCTATATTGGGGTAATTGAAGTCTCCCATTATTACTACACTACCAATTTGGTTAGCTTCCCTAATTTCTCTTAGCATTTCACTGTCCGTCTCACCATCCTGACCAGGTGGACGGTAGTATACCCCTATCACTATAGTCTTCCCCGACACACAAGGGATTTCTACCCATAAAGATTCAATTTTGTATTTAGTCTCATGCAGGATGTTTATCCTGTTGGACTCTATGCCATCCCGGACATAAAGCGCCACACCTCCTCCGGAGTGCTCCTCTCTGTCATTGCGATATAATTTGTACCCCGGTATAGCACTGTCCCATTGGTTATCCTCTTTCCACCATGTCTCTGAGATGCCAATTAAGTCTATGTCATCATTTACTGCTATACATTCTAATTCTCCCATCTTACTTCTTAGTTCGGTGGGGATAGGCTTACTCCTCTGCTTAGGTGTCTTCCTGTAGCCACCACTGAAGCTGAGAATGTATCTCTGCTGGTAGGTGGAGGCAAACTGAGTAGTCTTGGACAGTGGGTTCCGGTGTGACAGTAAGGAGCATTGGAGTGGTCGCATGTGAGCCCTTGCCCACGGTACGACCTCCAGGGCTGATGCTATGAGCCCGAGGACTTGAAGATAGTCCCATACCTTGGGGCATGTACTGGTCACTAATCGTCGTAATTGCTCCATCAGCTTTCTCCTCCTCGGGGGAGGAAGGAAGACCTTGTTCTGTTTGGTGTCGAAACAGGCCCCCAGGTACTCTAAAGACTGAGAGGGCTGCAAACTGCTCTTGACCGTATTCAAGACCCAAGTTCCTGCAGTAGTTTCTTGAATCTGGTCATCTGCAGGCTCTCTTCCGAAGACTTCGCCCTGATGAGCCAGTCGTCCAAGTAAGGGTGTACCAATATCTCTTCCTTCCTCAGTGTTGCCGCCACGACCACCATAATTTTGGAGAATGTTCTGGGGGCGGTTGCCAGGATGAAGGGTAGCGCTCTGAACTGATAATGGTGTCCCAGTACCGCAAAGCGTAGAAAACGCTGGTGGTCTTGATGGACTGAGATGTGGAGGTAGGCTTCGGAGAGGTCCAGGAAGGTTAGGAATTCTGCCGGTTGTACTGCCATTATTACAGAGCGGAGAGTCTCCATGCGGAAGTGTAGTATCCGCAGATGACGGTTGACGTTCTTGAGGTCCAAGATGGGTCGGAATGATCCATCTTTCTTGGTAACAATAAAATAGATGGAATAAAGCCCCGTATTTTGCTGGGGTGTAGGTACCGGAGTTATAGCCTTCAGGCTGAGTAGTCTTGTCAGAGTGGATTCCACTGCCAGTTTCTTGATGTGGGAGTGGCAGGGTGATATCTTAAATTTGTCCCGAGGGATGCTGCGAAACTCCAGAGAGTAAGCTTCTCGAATGATGTTTAATACCCATTTATCCAATATGATTTCGACCCATCATTGGTAGAAGAGGGAACGTTTACCCCCTATTTTCTCTTCCTGTGGATGGGTAGGCCCGTTCTCATTGGGGAGCTCGGTTCGAGCCTGCCCCCAGACCTGTTCCTCTCTTGGTTTGTTGGTTCCGAAAGGACTGGGACCTCCCGGAGGGACGAGGTACCTGGAACGACGAATTCCTGTAGGGTCGAAAGCGTTGGGAGCCTCTGCCCCTAGTTATTCTGGGAGAAGGATGCTGGGATCTTTTTCCTCTGTTTTCCGGTAGCTGGGGCACTGGAGATTCGCCCCACTTGCTAGCTAATTTCTCTAATTTGCTTCCGAACAGGAGAGATTCCTTAAAGGGCATTCTTGTGAGATTCGCCTTAGAAGTTGCATCTGCAGACCAGTTCCGCAACCATAACTGCCTTCTGGCCGCCACTACCGAGGCTATTCCTCTTGCTGAGGTACACACTAGGTCTGAGCTTGTGTCCGTCAGGAAGGCTGCGGCAGGTTCAATCACTTCTCCGGCATACGTTCCGGAATTATCTGCCTCCCTCGAGAGAAGCAAGCAGGAGCGTGCCACCAGCATGCAGCAGGAAGTGATCTGGAGTGTCATTGCTGTTGCGTCGAAGGCTTGCTTAAGAATGGATTCTAATAGTCTATCTTGAGTATCCTTCAATGCTGCCCCTCCCTCAATGGGAATGGTTGTTTGCTTTGAGACTGCACACTCTATGACGTCCACTTTCGGGAAACGCAGGCGTTCCTTGGCCGCTGGTTCCAGAGGGACAAGGCTTCCAAGGCCCGACCTCCTTTAAAGTTTGCCTCCGAGGCATCCCACTCCAGGTCAATCAGTTCATGGATGGCTTCCATCATTGGGAAATAGCATGAGGCCTTACGAAGGGACACCAAGATGGGGTTCTTCTTCGGTGCCGCCATAGGGTCCGTGGCTGGAATCCCCAGAGTCTTCAGAGTCTGGGAAACAAGGGCTGGCAATTCATCCCTGTGGAAGAAGCGAAGCATGGTTCTGTATGGTTCCAGGCCTGGAGGGATTTCCCCTTCCTCCAGTGAGCCACCATCATCTGAGGTATCTGGGTCCCTGTCAGGGAAATTCTTGGTGAGGCGAGGCATGTCTCGAGGCACTCGAGCAGGGCTGGGAGGGTCAGGTGCTCCCGGCTGGGGTTCCACCCGGGCCGCAGCCGGGGCTGACTGTGCCTGAACGAAGCCTTGCAATCCCTGGAAAAATTCCAACCAGGAGAAGACCCCTGGGTCCATATTAGCCCCAAGGGGATTTGGAGTAGGGGGCCACTGAAATGCCCTCTTGTAGAGAAGACGCCATTTCGGAGTTGCATAGGTCTGGGGTGCTGTCGTATGGAGTAGTTCACGACCCATCCTCCGACTGTGAAGGATCAGGCTTTGGTCCCCCCTGGGCTTCTTCGCAATGACGACACAAGACAGGGCTCCAGTTCAGGCTGTGCGGCTTTGATGTGGCAGGCTGTGCAAAGGGAGTGCCTTCTGAGCTTCTTTGCAGCCGGTGCCATTGCCTCTGTGTATAGACGCACAGGTAATGTGCCTCGATATGCACACTGTTATGCGCATTTATACTTATGCAAGCTGCTGTGCACTCAGTTGTGCATGTGGCTATGTTAGCAACGTGCAAGTTGGGCGCATTGACCGTCCGGCCTGCCCCGCACGTACTGACGGCCAAGGAGGGAAGATGGCGCCACTGAGGGTTTCCACGTGTCTGGATTCAGATTGGTGCTCCCCTTTACCCTTTACCTCGCTGGATGAAAAACGGAGTCGGTACGGCACTCCGAGCCCGGAGCCCTTAAGTTAAAGTTTCCTGCTTACCTGGTCTCGGCACTTACCGGCCGCGTGCATGGACGGTCTCCAGCTGCGGGGGGAGAGGGCTTAACCTTCAACGCCGTGCTCGGTTATGCACCTGCTGCCTTTCAGTCGGACTGAGACTTTCCCGAGGACCTCTGAAACGTCGAGTTCCTATAGGGCCAAAAGCACTGGGAGCCCCTGGCCCGACCCCTCATAGGCGAGGGACGCTGCAACCTCTTTCTCTTACCTTCCAGTAGCTAAGGCACTGGAGATTCACCCCACTCAATGGCCAGCTTTTCCAATTCACTCCCGAATAGGAGGGATCCTTTAAAGGGCATCTTTGTGAGGTTTGCCTTAGAGGTCGTGTCCGCTGACCAATTTCGCAGCCACAGCTGTCTTCTGGCCACCACCACCGAGGCCACTCCTCTGGCCGAGGTACGGACTAGGTCAGAGCTCGCATCTGCTAAAAAGGCAGCAGTGGGCTCCATAGCCTCTCTAGAATGCGTCCCTAAGTTATCTGCCTCTTGAGAGAAGCAGGCACGAGCGAGCCACCAGGGCACAACAAGAAGCAATTTGTAGTGTCACTGCTGTCTCATCAAAGGCTTGTTTAAGAATGGCTTCCAACCACCTATCATGTGCATCCTTTAAGGCCGCTCCTCCCTCGACTGGGATAGTTGTTCACTTCAAAACGGTGCAGACCAGGGCATCCACTATGGGGAAACGCAGGCGTTCTCTGACCACTGGATCCAGTGGGTACAGAGCTTCCAATGCTCAGGCACCTTTAAAATTAGCTTCCAGGGTGTCCCGTTCCAGGTCAATCAACTCCTGGATGGCTTCCAGCATCGGAAAATAGCAAGAGGCCTTCCGTAAAGACACCAAAATGGGATTCTTCTTTGGTTCCATCATAGGGTCTGCGCCAGGAACTCCCAGCTTCTTCAGGGTCTGGGAAATCAGGGCCGGCAATTTTCTATGAAAAAAAGTAACACAGTCCGATATGGATCCAAGCCTGGAGAGATTTCCCCATCCTCCAATGAATCTGTATCCCCTTCATCATCCGAGGTGTCTGGGTTCCTGTCAGGGATACCCTTGGTGAGACGAGGCATGTCTCGAGGTCTGCTGATAGGGCTGGGAGAGCGAGGCCTTCCTGGCTGGAGTTCGGTCCAGACAGGGGCAGGAGAGACAGATTGCGCCTGTATGAAGGCATCGAAAAAATTCCACCCAAAAAAAGCCCGCCAGTTCCATGCCTGGCACAGGGGGAAATGGGGTAGGTGCAGTTGAATTTCCCTTTCCCGTGGTAGATCCAGCCCCGGGATTACTCAGATCCAGGGCACTACCGGATAAGATCGTGGCTGACTCATCTAAATGGGAAGAGCCGAGCTTAGAAGAATTCTGGGAGTCCAACTTTCTCTGGGCCTCCTCAAAGTGCTGACATAGGTAAGAATCACAATCAAACTGTGTAGCCATAATATGGCAGGCAGCACAAAGAGAGTGTCACTTATGCTTCTTTGCTTCTGGAACCATTACAAATAGTAACTGTGTACTCAGCCAGCTAGCCCTTGAAACAAGTGTGCACAGAGCCTGTACTAATGCGAGTAAGCTGAAGTGCACTTATGTGTGACATTACGCGCACCGTGCGTACTGACGCTCTATGGAGGGCAATGGAGGCCCACAAAACCGTGCGCAAGATGGTGCCACCGCAGCCTACTACGTGGTGTGCCCACCGAGCCTGAAGCGGGGCCTAGCCCATCAGGGGGCCACTCAACCCACTCAGAAGCCCCTTTCCCCAATGGGATTGAGAATGTCGTCAATATGGCTTGCCAAGCAAGGAGACCAGAGGAAAGACTTACCAAAGCCCTTCCACATCTCTGAATCGGGAAGAATCCTCTTCTCTCTTTACTTACCTGGGTTCAGCGCTTACTGGCTGAGTACAGACACGGTCTCCAGCTGCTGGGGGAGAGGGCTTTGGCCATTGCTGCTGCTCTCGGCTTCCTGCACCCGCTGCCTTTTAGCTGCTTCAGCAACAAAGTCCACGCCGGGAACTGGCTACCAGCCAAGACACACATCTGAGAGATCTCGGAAATCGCCTCAGGAATTCTCGACTGGGGAGGAGGCAGGGGGATCTTTAGGTATCATCACAGGAGTGGGGCTCAATCTTTCTCTAATTTAAAGGTAAAATTTCCTCTTCTAAGGAGTACTGCAATCCCAAAGGCAAAGCACTTCCACATAGACTACCGTAGGAGATGGAGAGATACTGAAGGGCTGAGGTCACTGCAGGGGTATATCTAAGGTGACGTCAGCTTTGAAACCTGACTCCATCTCCATCTTCTAGCAGGGGAGCATATAACCCATTGGTCCTGAGTCCATCTGGCTACACCTAGGAAAGTGAACTGAAAACACCTGTACCGATACCTCACACCACACATTACATCCTGAAGAGTAAATACAATGATTGCACCTTCACATAACAGCATGTAATGAAGATCTAATTTTTCCAAGCAAAGCGAAGATAATACATTCATCAGCAGTTCTCACACAAGTCCAGATCACTGCACCTACTCTGATATGCAACAGACAGAGATGGGCTTTAAATATGACTCTCACCATTGACTGTGGATGGGCTACTGAAGGATTTGGCTGGCTGAGAGGTGGATTTGGTGGGACTGGCTGCTGCTGGTTTGCACCAGCTAGAGATGGGACACAAGCTGGGCGATGCAGAATTTTCTGAGGAAAAATGAGGAAATTATCAGTTTACAATTGGAATGCAGATATTCGAGGAGCCACTTGACTCCACTACCAGAGAGAAGGGAAGGGGAACACCTACCACAGCTATTTCTGGATCAACGATCCTCATTACCACTTGGGCCTGCAGCAGCGCATATGCCAACTGAGGGTTCTGGAGCAGCATATTCCGTGCCTCCTGAGGACTGTTCTGCACACATAGCTGAGAAAAAAAAACAAAACACAGCCCTTCCGTCAGTGTAAGAGAAACACCACCACAGACCTGGATGGTCTGACTGCGTCCCCAGGAGATGAAAGGAGGACAACTGTTGCTATTACCAATTGCATTTAGGGGCACAAAGACACAGGGAGACAGTGACTTGCTCAAGGTCACACAGTGAGTTACAGGTTTATTTAGAGCACACCTAAAATAAAAATCTCTAAGTGTGGTACAAAAATAAATTAAAATATACAAATTACAGATGCAATAGTTCTAAAACAATAAAATCTAAATGTTGACATTAATTAGTGATAGAATGAATCTAAACTGCATCTTAGGAGCATGCAGCTACCTGCATTCCTAGAGGATAATATTGAGTCGGACAGTTATCTGAGCAACTCTACCTGGATATTCAGTGGAATATATTCGGATAAACGTATGTGGGTAAATTTAGCCAGTTAATGCTGAATATCGATGCTTAGTGGCTAAAGTTTAGACCTGCCTCTGGAACTCTCCCATTGCTTCTTCTTTTAATTGGCTTAGTTTGTCTACCTGGACAAAATTTAGCCAGGTAGTTGGGGGGGGGGGGGAGTGGAGGCGGGGAATTGGGCTAACTCAAAAGATTACCCCCAACTAATCCTTTGCTTATCGATCAAGAATATCAATTGATTTCTCTAAGTTTGTCTCTCTAGGAAAACCCTTGAGAAATCAGGTCTATGACTTGAGCATGCAATTCTGAGGAGGATGTATACTAGTGCTGGGTTATAGTGCAATAGGTTGGAGCATTGGTGAGGTTGTGTATTAGTATATGGCCTTTTACCTGTAGCCCTGCAGTGCTGACTAAATTATGGCATGATTACCACCTAAATCTTTGCAGTGTAGTATGGTGCAGTACTGGTGAAGGTGCACACTAGCGCTGGGATTCACGCTTGCAGCCTTGCAGTACAATAGGCCACGGTGCTAGTGGAGATGTGCGCTACAGTGTGTAGCAGGAATAAACAGTATAACAGCACTGCTCCCTATTACACTACATGGCTACAAAAATGAATAGCTTGGAAAAAAAACCCATCAGAAGTAAAACATGTTGTTGACTTGATTAGTGTCTTCACTGCTTTGACCACTCTGCTAAATACAGAAATTCTGTATTTTTGCTCTAAGTGGTTTTAGATTTTCCATTTTATACACATACAATGAAAGTGTGTGCAGGCTGGGTTTCTTTTTTTAATCTAGAGCTGCAAGATTTTCTACAAGGTTGGTCCTTGGGACCTTGGATATTCTAACAGACTTCTATTGAGAGCTGCAATTTTGTTTAACATATATTATCTTGCTTGGATGGAAGGACTAACAAATCTAAATTACTATTATTTTGAATTCCTTTCTTGCTCACCTTCATTTGCTTCATCAGTTCAAACATCTGCTCAGGGGGTAGGCTAGCCACGGCCCGGCTGATAGATTCCGGGGCATCCTCAGGGGACACAGGATCACCATATGGAGACTCAATAATGGGAGCACCTGTGCCCAAATCTGCCAAGGAAAGAGGAGTCAAGCCAACACAACATTCTCAGCCCTTCCACATATCACAGGAATCTTAAGTTGCTAGCATCAGCTCTCTCAAACTTTCACTCTACTTTCTCTAGCCCTGTGCAAACTCCTTGCTGTTATCCTGTATGCTTTGCTAGGCTGTAATCTTTTCCCACTATTAGTTCTGAAGTAAGCACAGATATTGAAATGTATTAACTGACTCTGATCAAGTGCTATTGAATTCATTACCAGAATTTTATATATCCTTTTGTTCTGAAAGATATATAAAAACCTTCTAGAAAAGGGTAATGGGATTTTTATTCCAGCTGGCATTTGAGGGTTAATTGTACAAGACATGATTGGATCAGTAGCAAACTGGCAATGTTTGCTACTCTGCATCCTTATCTGCAGCAGGCACAGCACCCACTGGTGCATCAGCAAAATCAGCCACCAGATCATCTATCAGATCCTCTCTAGGGCCATCTCCCAAATCTTCCCTGAAGATCGCCTGCACCCTCTGAATCTTCCAAGGACCCATCTGCATCAATGGACATCCCAGCCCCAAGAGACAACACAGACCCCCTGGTCTAATATGCACAGATCTAGCTTCTTTGCCGGGCACAGAGACTTCTGGATGGACAAATTATGTCCTACTCCCCGTTTTGCCAGATAGGCCTTATGGAGCGGCAGGACGAAATGTGCAGAAAAATATTCACTCACTAGACTCCTTATCAACAGCCTCCTTACGTGGCTCTCCTGCCCCCTTCTCAGTCCTCTACAGGCTTCTGACACACCGGAAACAGAGTTGGCAGGGGGTCCCTGGGCTTCCTAGGCACTGCTTGCCTTGTACCACGAGAAGGTATAGCTGTTGTCCCCTCCAGCCCCCCCCCCCAAAGGCCTCTGGAACAGGTCCTGCTGAGCGGGTATACAGTTTGCTACCTGCCGCCTCCATGGAGGTTCCCTGACCTCTGGAGACACAAGCCACACACAATGCGGCTGTATTTAGGCACGATCGGCACGAACCACAAGCCCTGCACACTTTCCCACACACCACGGGAGGCAGCATTACTGCACGGCTAGTTGCAGTCGGCCCACTAAAAAAAAAAGGTGTGTCGCGTTCCCTGTACGTACCTGGATCAGTCCAGACCGTGGGTTATGTCCCCAATCCAGCAGATGGAGTCAGCCCAAAACTTCGAGGGGGCGTCACCATAAGTACTACTACCCCCTCTGCAGGAGTTCAGTATCTTCTGACTCCAGCAGATGCGAGTAGGGGAATCTGGGCTTGCTCCCGATTTCCTGTAACCTATTCTCTTTTTTCCCTTAGTTGGAATTTTTCTTCTCTGTCTCTGTCTTGTCTTGGATCAAGTTGTGCTTTATTAAAAAAAAAAAAAAAAAAAGCTAACTAATTGATTAATTGGGGAGGCGGGGCTCCTTCCTTGTGCTGGCTCTCTGTCTCCTTTGTTTTCTCAGCACGGCCTGTGTTCTTGCCGGGGTAAGTTGTTTTTCTTGCTTTGCTGGGCTGTAGTTTTTATTTTCAGCGGGCTGAATTACGACTGCCGGTGTGACCGGCCTACCAGCAATTTTCCTCGCTCCCGCGGCCATCTTGTGCGCTCCTCATGGGCTGCAGGGAGCAGGGTGCTCGTCTTCAGCGGGTTGCGAGGCCAGGACAGGCCCCCCCCGCGGCGCCGCTTGTTTTCTCCGCGGGTTGTGCAGGCCGTCCGGGCCCCCCCGCAGCGGCGCACCGTCTCGCGGCCCCCCCCCCCCCCCCCCCCCCGCCCTGAGACTCACCGAGGGACTTTAGTAGCCGGGGGTGGTTCCTCTGAACGCCGGATATGCCGCGGCCGTCGCGTTGCTCGGCCTGCGGCGAGCCCGGCTCGCGCATCTCCAGGGAGGGCATCTGTGCCAGGTGCCTCCCAGGGGGGGAAGGCACGTCCGGGCCCCGCACTCGGTTTCCATTGTCAGCTTTGCCCGGGCGCCGTGGGCCGGCCCCTCCCCCATTCTTGGCGGGAACGGCGGCCATTTTGCACGCGCTGCGACGCGAGGAAGATTGGACAGCGCTGGGGGATGGGGAGGCTCCAGGGGATTCTCCCCCGAACCTGCTTCCGGAGGAAGATCCGGAGCTGGACTCACAGGAGCAGGGCCCCCCGGGTTTTTCCCCCACGGAGATTCCCCCGAGTAGGCCGGGGTTCTCCCCAGAGTTTATTCGTTTGATGCACACAGCATACCTGCAGGAGCTGGCAGCTCCCACGGGGCCTCCGCCCCCCAAACTACCGCGCCCTTCGTCCCTCTCCTCGGCCCCCCCCCCCTCCGGGGGGCGTGGGGGCCCCACAGCTCCCCACAAACGTCCGGCTTCCTGTGGGCTCGGGGGGGGCTGGCTCGGACCCAGTCTCCCCAGGATCGGACCCTGCCGGTTCGGGACAAGGGGAGTCGACCTCGGAGGGAGAGGATCCACGCACGCTGCGACTATTCCAGCGGGAAGAGCTGGATGACCTAATCCCACAAATCATTCAGGGGTTGGACCTCGATCCCCCGCCGGACCCGCCAGCTCCAGTCGCGCCCTCGGTCGTCACTTCTTCGAAGAAGGGGGACCCGGTCCTGGCGGCTCTTCGTCCGCGGGCGCGGACTTTTCCCATCCACGAGTCGTTCCTGCAACTTCTCACTCGGGAATGGGATGCCCCGGAAGCTGCGCTAAAGGGCAGCAGAGCCATGGAGAGGCTGTACCCGCTGCCGGAAGATTTTCTGGATCTCATCAAGGTACCCAGGGTGGACTCCGCGGTGACGGCGGTCACGAAAAGGACGACCATTCCGGTGACGGGTGGAGCGGCGCTGCGGGATATGCAGGATCGCAAGTTGGAAGTATTCCTCAAGCGGGTCTTCGAGGTCTCCGCAGTGGGACTGCGGGCAGCGATGTGTAGCTCTCTTGCCCAGCGAGCCAGCCTTCTCTGGGTACAGCTACTGCTCACTTCCCAGGTGCTGCCTCCCGGGGAGGCCGCCCAGGCGGATCGGCTCGAAGCCGCAGTGGCATACGGGGCCGATGCCTCCTACGATCTATTCAGGATCCTTGCACGCTCCATGGCCTCGGTAGTGGCGGCGCGCCGACTCCTCTGGCTCCGCAACTGGGCAGCGGACACGTCCTCCAAGTCGAGCCTGGGTTCCCTGCCCTTCAGGGGTAAGTTCCTGTTCGGAGAGGAGCTGGACCAGATCATCAAGTCGCTGGGAGAAAACGCGGTCCATCGCCTGCCGGAAGACAGATATCGCTCTACCAGGTCGTTCCCGTCCTCCCGGACCAGAGCGAGGGCGCAAAGACGCTACAGGAGTTACAGGCCGGCGGTCTCCCGGCCCCCTCCCTCCAGGGCTCAGCCATGGTCCCGTTCCTTTCGCGGGCGCCGCCCAGCGCGGGCCGCGCCCACGGCGGGACAGCCCTTGCCCAAATCCTCTCAATGATGTTCAGCTCGCCCACTCCGCCGTTCCCAAGATCGGGGGACGGCTGGCATTCTTTTACGAGGAGTGGGCACGGATCACCTCGGATCAGTGGGTTCTGGACACCATAGGACACGGCTACGCGTTGGAATTTGCCCGCCCTCCGAAGGGACGGTTCATCTTTTCTCCCTGCGGGTCGGCCATCAAGCGACGGGCGGTGCAGCTGACCCTGGACAGATTGTGGGAGATAGGTGCCATTACGCCCGTACCCTCCGGAGAGGTGGGCTCGGGCCATTATTCCATCTACTTCGTCGTACCGAAGAAAGACGGTTCCTTCCGCCCCATCCTGGACCTGAAGGAAGTCAACAGATCCCTTCGGGTGGCCCGGTTCCGCATGGAAACGCTACGTTCGGTGATCGCGGCGGTTCATCGAGGGGAGTTTCTGGCCTCCTTGGACCTGACGGAGGCCTACCTTCACATTCCCATTCGCCAGGAGCATCATTGCCTACTACGGTTCAAGATCCTGGATCAGCATTTCCAGTTTGTGGCTCTTCCGTTCGGATTGGCAACGGCCCCGCGCACCTTTACCAAGATCATGATAGTGGTGGCGGCTGCCCTCCGGAAGGAGGGGATTCTAGTTCATCCTTATCTGGACGATTGGCTCATTCGAGCGAAGTCCTTTCGACATGGACAGGCGGCGGTGGCCAGGGTGATAGAGTTTCTGCAGTCCCTAGGATGGGTGGTGAACTTCTCCAAGAGTTCCCTCGTGCCCTCGCAGCGCTTGGATTTCTTGGGGGCGACCTTCGACACCCGACTGGGAGCGGTTTTCCTACGGCAGGACAAGGCGCACGCCCTACGGGAACATATACAGCGATTCTCTGCATTACCAGCTCCCACCTCCTGGGACTATCTTCAGCTCCTGGGGGTGATGGGCTCCACCATCGACATGGTTCCTTGGGCTTTTGCGCACCTCCGTCCTCTACAAAGAGCTCTTCTGTCCCGTTGGAAACCGCTCTCGCAGGACTACCAGGTGATTCTTCCGCTGCCCCAGTTCGCCAGGAACAGCCTGAACTGGTGGATGGTACCGGGGAATCTGGCTCGCGGCGTGTCCCTCGACCTACCAAATTGGGTGGTGGTGACCACCGACGCCAGTCTCGTCGGCTGGGGAGCCGTCTGCGACCGAAGCGCCACACAGGGGACGTGGTCCGCGGAGGAATCGAAGTGGTCCATCAATCGCCTGGAGACCAGAGCGGTCAGATTGGCGCTCCTCCATTTCCTGCCACTCCTTCGGAATCAGGAAGTCAGAATCTTATCGGACAACGCGACCACGGTGGCTTACATCAACCGTCAGGGCGGCACTCGCAGTCCGCAGGTCGCGCTGGAGGCAGCGATGCTGATGCAGTGGGCGGAACGGAATCTGCGCCGCCTCGCGGCCTCACACATCGCGGGCGTGGACAACGTCCAGGCCGACTTCCTCAGTCGCCAGCTCCTGGACCCCGGAGAGTGGTCGCTCTCCGACACGGCCATGCAACTACTCGTCCGGCGGTGGGGCTCCCCCCACCTGGATCTCATGGCATCCGCACAGAACACCAAGGCGCCTCGCTTCTTCAGTCGCCGGAGAGAAAGGGGAGCGGAGGGCGTAGATGCTCTCGCGCTCCCGTGGCCGGCCGATCTGCTCCTATATGCGTTCCCACCGTGGCCGCTGGTGGGAAGAGTACTCCGACGAATAGAAGTTCATCCGGGGACGGTGATCTTCGTCGCACCAGAGTGGCCAAGACGACCTTGGTTTGCGGATCTCCTCCACCTGGTAATCGATGGACCCATCCGGCTGGGACATCTTCCCCGCCTCCTACACCAGGGACCGGTATTTTTCGACCAGGCAGAACTCTTCTGTCTTGCGGCCTGGCTTTTGAGAGGCGCCGCCTCCGCCGACGAGGGTACCCAGAGGCGGTGGTAGGTAGTGTCAACTCTGCTGCGGTCTCGGAAGACTTCGACGTCGGTGGCCTACGTGCGGGTCTGGAAGGTGTTCGAACTGTGGTGTACCGACCGGAACACAAGACCCACGGAGGCGTCTGTCCCGCAGATCCTCCAGTTCCTACAGGCGGGAGTGGAAAAGGGGCTCGCTTACAACTCCCTTAGGGTTCAAGTGGCCGCCCTTGGCTCCCTCCTGCGGGGAGGGGGATCTTTGTTACACCATCCGGACATCCTCCGTTTTCTCAAGGGCGTCAAGCACTTGCGGCCTCCATTGCGGGATCCTTGTCCCTCTTGGAGCCTCAATTTGGTCCTACGTTCCCTGTCAGGACCTCCGTTCGAACCACTGAGGAGTGCGACGATCAAGGACCTCACTCTCAAGACGGTGTTCCTGGTGGCCATATGTTCCGCTCGGCGTATTTCGGAGCTGCAGGCTCTGTCCTGTCGAGAGCCTTATCTACGGTTCACCGATTCGGGCGTTTCACTTCGGACTGTGCCCTCCTTCCTCCCGAAGGTGGTGTCCGCCTTCCATGTGAATCAGACGGTGGAATTGCCCTCCTTCTCCTCGTCTGAGCCACGGACTCTTCGTCTCCTCGACGTCAAGCGCACTCTGCGGATCTACCTGGAGGCCACGAATGACTTTCGGACTTCTGACCATCTCTTCGTCCTTTGGTCTGGTCCCCGGAAGGGATCCCAGGCCTCGAAGACTACGATTGCCAGATGGCTGAAGGCCGGCATTGCCGCCTCCTACATCGGGACGGGGCGGACTCCTCCACCCGGTATTGTGGCGCATTCTACACGCTCTCAGGCGGCCTCCTGGGCGGAGAGCCGATCGGTGTCTTCGCAGGAAATCTGTAGAGCGGCCACCTGGAAATCGTTACACACGTTCTCGAGACACTACAGACTACACCTCGCCTCGTCTGTCCATGGACACTTTGGCGAACAGGTTCTACGAGCAGGCCTCGCAGAATCCCACCCGGGTTAGGGAAGCTTGGGTACATCCCACGGTCTGGACTGATCCAGGTACGTACAGGGAAAAGAAAATTATTACTTACCTGCTAATTTTCGTTCCTGTAGTACCATGGATCAGTCCAGACGCCCACCGCTTTTGGGTTCTACTCCTGCTCGGCTGTCTTGGGGTCTGACTTGTCTCAGCTGTTATACAGTAGTGTCTTCTTGTCTTCTCTTACTATGTTTTCTCACGTGTTCCCCGTTTCACTATTTGTGATTGTTCTTCCCTTGGGGATCGACACGAGTTGTGACCTCCCATCCGTTGGTGGGATGGTACAGTTTCTCTGTTTTAAATTCAGCGGCTCATTATTGCCGTCTTGTTTTAACTTGATCCAATTCAGGGGGTTTCTGATTACTCGGGCTTTGATATTCTCGATACTGAACTCCTGCAGAGGGGGTAGTAGTACTTATGGTGACGCCCCCTCGAAGTTTTGGGCTGACTCCATCTGCTGGATTGGGGACATAACCCACGGTCTGGACTGATCCATGGTACTACAGGAACGAAAATTAGCAGGTAAGTAATAATTTTCTTATTCCAGTCGCTTTCTGACAACACCAACAAATGGCCCCCTCCACCAACAAGCAGTCCCAAAGTACTACTGTGGAGCTGCGGGCTCCCTCTCTTACCCCGACCCTCTCAAAGGACTCAGCTGCTCGCACAGCTCTGCACTTTTTTTTTTTTTTTTTTAAATCGGTAGTGCCCCCAAAAGCAGAGAAGAAATTAAACAAATACTTTCCTGCTTCTGGCTGCCAACTGGGATAGAGAAAACATCCGAGAGGGTGAGAAAACCAGGACCTCTGGCTGTCACCCACCTCCAAAAGATGAGGGTCGAGCCAATTCAGGGATCACCAACCCCCTGCTCGCCCTACTCGACCTGAGGGATGGCCCATGAAGGAATCTAAGACCTCAGGGAGCTTCCACAAATCCTCATGCAACACTTTTTTCCTCACTTTTCTGTTTGTTCCCTATTTCTTTTTTTTTTTTGTCAAACTCCAAACTGCAGATTTGCCCGTCTACCATCTGTTGGAGACAGACATACTGAGGGACGGCAGGCGGCACTCATTTATACAGCAGTACTTGAAATGTTTTTATAAGAACAGGCCATACTGGGTCAGACCAAGGGTCCATCAAGCCCAGCATCCTGTTAAGAGGAAAGATTAATAATAGATGGGTAGCTTTCCCGCAATAAAAAAAAGAGGTACACCCCTCCCAGCCTAGGAGTGATACCTTATAAGCCAATGTAGTGCCCCTTCCAGTGTGTTTACCCCTGACATGCAATGTAATATTCGCCCCAGCAACAGCAATGTACCTATCCAAACCAACCTCAGCGCTGAGCGTTTCCCCCACCCTCACCCTACTTCCCCCCCTCATACCCAATAGAACCACTAAACTCCTCCATAGAAAGGAGGTTGGAGTCCACCTAAGGTACCTGTCCGACTCCCCCGCTAGTAGGTAAAGTGAGTGCATTAATTAGTAAACCAGATAACCAACCATATACTAATTGATAAAATTGGGAAACATGGAAATACAGAGATCAATCTTTTCAGGAGGCGTCTATGATGTGTCCATGATGAAATCAGTGGGTGTCCACATTTTCTGTAATAAACTGTTTAGCCGCTTCCACTGACTCAAAGCTTCGCCAGGTCCCTTTATATTCCAGCCTGAGCCTGGCAGAATACTGGAGAGTGAATTTGACTTTTCTATTGAAAAGGTCGGCACATATGGGAAAGAATTCTCGACGCTTAGTGGACACTGCTGCAGAATAACCTTGAAAAATCATTATTTTGTGGCCTTCATAATGCAAGCTGGCCTGTAAGCCTGCAATATGTCTGTTTTGTGACAGAAATTTAGGAATCTTGCTACTTTCACACTTGGCTTCAGAGCCTCCGGTTTCTTGATCCCCAATCTGTGTACTCTTTCCACAACAACTTTGCCTGCTAAGTCTGACAATCCTAGCTCTTGAAGCAGCAAGATCCCTATCTGTCACCCGCAGAGATCTGTCGGGCGGCAACGTGGTCCTCCATCCACACCTTCTCGAGATTCTTTCGCCTGGATGTTCAGGCCAAGGAGGACACAGCATTCGCAAGGGCAGTACTAAATGGGCCATGGGCAGCCTCCCACCCAGTTCGGGAGTAGCTTTTGTACATCCCACAGGTCTGAGTCCATCTGGCTATGATAGGAAATGTAGAAATTACTTACATGATAATTTCATTTTCCTTAGTATAGACAGATGGACTCAGCACCCCGCCCGTGGCTGCCTCGTAATCAAGAATTGTCGGGGGAACCTCCCCCCGAGAGCAACACAAGCACGGGTAAGCCAACCCTTATCTTTAGTTCAGACACCCATATTACCAGATGTCGGCGCTTCTCGGTTGAGTGCCCTGGCGGTCTCCAGCTAGAAACCACATCAACCAAGGTTATTGCACTGTATGTATATTGTACAGCTTATATACATGTATTGATGTACTGTTGCAAAATTTCAATAATAATAAAAATTTTAAATTAAAAAAAAAAAATAAAGAAACCTCATCAACCAATCCGAGTAATCAAGTATCAAGTTAATCAAGATAAGCAAGTTAATCAAAAATTATCCACACACACACATATCCATAATTGCTTTTCGAGGAGAAAACTGTAGAACAGAGCCTCGTGCTGGGTATATGTAGTGCTGACGTCAGATTGAAATCTGACTCCATTTCCAACTGCTATAAGGACACACTACACCCATTGGTCCTGAGTCCATCTGTCTACACTAAGGAAAATGAAATTATCAGGTAAGTAATTTCTACATTGTAGCAATGATCGCTTTATAGGAAAACCTTTTCCAAGCACCCTAACACCTGCCCCCCCCCCCATCCCCTCCCCGATCTGAGTGCTGTTCTTGTTGCTCTAAGTTCAGTCTTTACTGTATTGATACTCCTCAACTGTTAAGAAAAAAGGCTGGGTTGAGACCTTGGTTTGTACCAGCACGTTGATAAAGTTAAAAAAAAAAAAAGCAAGCTGCAGCTTCTTTTTTCTCAGGGCAGGATCACTAGGGAGCTTTTTGGGGGTGGTTACCCATATTTGTTTGCCCTTCTTTCTGCTGCAGTAGCAGGTGAAAGGCAGCATGTCACCTTCTGCAAAGCGAATGAAAAAAGCCTGTGTTCTGCAGTGAATGTGGGACCAAGAAGCCTTACCCTGCAAACTCACCAAAGCTTTGCAGAGGTGGACGGTACAGCGGGGGTTGAAAGGAGATGACATTTTCAACTTTTAAGGGGTGTTCTGCTCAGCAGGTCCATTTTTTAATTTGCTCTCGCTGAAGGGCCTATAACCACTGGTGCCACGATGTCCATTTTGTGATTGCAGGTAAGTGAGACTGTCATATTTGTATGCAATAACTGGGCATAAAGGGCCAGGATCTGCTCCCTTTTCTTGAATTCCTTTTCTGTATTCTGGACATTGGTTTCTAAAAGTTTTATAAGATTCCATTAGCTGACCTTCTTAATGGATTAGAGTTCGGTCATGAGTCTGCTCCAGGTTTTCTTCCTTCTGCCTTGGCATCAACGGCTGGGAATAATGGAGTTAAAAAAAAAAAAAAAAAAAAATTAGAAGAGGAGCAGGATTGAGCAGGACCCGGCTAGACCCCAGAGCAAACCCTGGGAAAAAAAAATTCAGAAGCATCTCTGACAAGTTCTGTTAGAATTCCAGGAGTGGGATAGAACATCAGACAGTTCTTGATTTCTTGGTCACTGTGTACTGTGATTAGTGCAGAGAATAGAAAGCGGAACTTGCCATTTCAACAGAAGATCCAATTAAGTCTCGGACGAATATGATTGTTCTGGACTGAACCTCCTTTTAAAGGGAGGTCACTTACTAGCCAAGTTCTCCCCCTTGGCCCTTGGAGAGAGCAGGTTTTCATGCCCAAAGGGAAATGTGCTAGTCCATTTAGGGAATAAATGGACAGCTATTCCTGTTGAAGGGGGGTCCTGCGATGCAGGTTCCTTTTCATACCCTAGATCAATCCAGACAGCTGGGTTTTGCATCTCTACCAGCAGATGGAGGCGGAGATTACAAACTGGCTAAAAGACAGGAAAAAAGAGAGTAGGATTAAATGGACAATTTTCTCAGTGGAAGGGAGTGGACAGTGGAGTGCCTCAGGGATCAGTATTGGGATCCTTACTTTTCAATATATTTATAAATGATCTGGAAAGAAATACGACGAGTGAGGTAATCAAATTTGCAGAGGATACAAAATTGTTCAGAGAAGTTAAATCACAAGCAGATTGTGATAAATTGCAGGAAGACCTTGTGAGACTGGAAAATTGGGTATCGAAATGGCAGATGAAATTGAATGTGGATAAGTGCAAGGTGATGCATACAGAGAAAAATAACCCATGCTATAATTACACAATGTTGGGTTCCATATTAGGTACTACCACCCAAGAAAGAGATCTAAGCGTCATAGTGGATAACACATTGAAATTGTCGGTTCAATGTGCTGCGGCAGTCAAAAAAGCAAACAGAATGTTGGGAATTATTAGAAAGGGAATGGTGAATAAAACGGAAAATATCATAATGCCTCTGTATCGCTCCATGGTGAGACCCCACCTTGAATACTGTGTACAATTCTGGTCGCCGTATCTCAAAAAAGATATAATTGTGATGGAGAAGGTAAAGAGAAGGGCGACCAAAATGATAAGGGGAATGGAACAGCTCCCCTATGAGGAAAGACTAAAGAGGTTAGGAATTTTTAGCTTGGAGAAGAGACAGCTGAGGGGGATATGATAGAGGTGTTTAAAATCATGAGAGGTCTAGAACGGGTAGATGTGAATCAGTTATTTACTCTTTCAGATAATAGGACTAGGGGGCATGCCATAAAGTTAGCATGTGGCACATTTAAAACTAATCAGAGAAAGTTCTTTTTCACTCAATGCACAATTAAAACTCTGGAATTTGTTGCCAGAGGATGTGATTAGTGCAGTTAGTATACCTGTGTTTAAAAAAGGATTGGATAGGTGACCTGATGAGCGGGTAGGCTGCAGGCAGACCGCGCTCCCTGTTCCCCCGCCGACCATCCGCTATTCCTGCGCTTCTACAACACAACGTGGTGACTCCAACATCTCCGGGGCCATCCCAAAAAATGATCGAATCATTTTTTCTCGGCGGCGATCAAAGAATAGCGGCGAAGCCGCAGAGAAAAGAGAAAATCTCTGGCTGGCAACCCGAAAACAAAATGGCTGCCGGCCCGCCGAGTCCCAGCGCACCCAGCCCCAACACACCGGCGAACAAATCTGACCTGGTGGGGGAAGTCTCTCAGGCTGTGGTACAGGCGCTGGAACCCAGGTTCTGCGACCTGGTACAGAAAATTAACACCTGGGCCCTTGAGGAATGGGCCTTGACTTGTAGAGGTGGAGGCTTGCCTGCCTCTACGCAGGCCACCTTGATTACTTCTTTGATCCAGCGGGCTATGGTTGCCCACGAGGCCGCTTTCCCTTGCTTCTAACGGCTGTGAAGAACGAATAGATGGTCTGTCTTTTGTACAGGTTCTAATCTTTCCAGGTATCGGACTAGGAGTCTGCCGACATTCAGGTGGCAAAGAAGGTGTGAGTCTTCAGAGTCCTTATGCTCGTCTGGAGATGGCAGTGAGATGGTCTGGTTTAGATGGAAGTGAGAAACCACCTTTGGCAGGAAGGAGGGTACAATGCGCAGCTGTATGGATCCCAGCGTGAATCTGAGGAACGGCTCCCGGCATGATAGAGCTTGAAGTTCGGAGATTCAACGGGCTGAGCAGATTGCCACAAGGAACGCTGTTGTCAAGGTCAGGAGCCGTAGGGATAGACCACAAGTTGTTCTGAACGAGGCTCCCGCTAGGAAGTCTAACATTAGATTGAGATTCCATAGGGGTATCGGCCACTTTAGAGGTGGCCGAATGTGCTTGACCCCTTTTAAGAAGCGGGAGATGTCTGGGTGGGCCGCTAAGCTTCAGACCCAGGGTGCCGTCCACCCTGGGTCTGAAGCTGGCCAGGGCGGCCAGTTGCACCTTGATGGAGTTGAGGGACAACCCTTTGTTCACGCCGTCCTGCAGAAATTCCAAGATCATAGGAATTTTGACTGTCCGTGGAAGGATGTCACGGTCCTCACACCAGGCTTTGAATATTCTCCATACTCGTATATATGTTAAGGAGGTGGAGATCTTGCGCACTCGGAGCAGTGTATCAATCACTGGTCCTGAGTATCCCCTCTTTTTCAGGTGAGACCTCTCAATGGCCTTCGTGGAGGATTGGTCCTTGCTGGAGCAGATCCCTGTATGCAGGTAGGCGTAGAGGATTTCCCGCCAGGAGTCTTCGCATGTCCGCGTACCACGGTCTTCTTGGCCAGTCTGGGGCTACTAGAAGTACCAGCCCTCTGTGGTGTTCTGTCTTGCAGATGATTCCGCCCAGTAGTGGCCATGGAGGGAAGGCATATAGTAGGTCCTCCTGTGGCCAGGTCTGGATGAGGGTGTCGATTCCCTGGGACAGCAGTTCCCATCTTCGGCTGAAAAACTTGGGGACCCGGTTGCCAGAAGATCCATGGCTGGGGTTCCCCAGTGGTTTACTATCTGCTTGAAGGCTGCTGTAGACAGTGTCCATTCCCCTGGATCCAGACCCTCTCTGCTGAGGTAGTCCACAGTGACGTTGTCTTTTCCCGCAATGTGGGCAGCTGATATCCCTTGTAGGTTTGATTCTGCCCACGTCATTAGGGGCTCTATTTCCAGAGACACCTGCTGGCTTCTGGTTCCTCCCTGGCGGTTGATGTAGGCCACTGTTGTGGCGTTGTCTGACATGACTGACTGGTTTATGTTCCATGCCGACTCGTCTTTGTCCATTGCCCTTGAGCCGTTAGCTCTTGGCAGTGGGCTCCCCATCCTCGCAAGCTTGCATTCGTGGTGATCAAGGTCCATTCCTTTTTTTTTTTTTCCAATTCTTTATTTATTAATTTTCATATGATATACAGAAACAAATTCATATTTAAATTATCAATACTCCTAGGGCAATCGTTAAGAATAGAAAAGAAAACATTTAGGAAACAAATTATACAATCATTTGTTCCTATCTTAATATCTCTATCATATCTAAATATTAAGCGGAATAGTGGGAGATCCAAGATTAATATTACGGGACATAACAAGCAATATTTAGAATATAAGTAATTAAGGAGACTTTATATTACTACACTAGCTCGAGATGTTTTCAGACGGCACTCCCTCCGTCTTATGACTGTCGAGAAACACACGCATTGGATCTGGTTCAAAAAAGACATAGCGAACATTATTCCATATTAGAATGCATTTGCAAGGATATCTAATCATAACTCTAGCCCCCATCGACCTTGCTTCCTGGCGCATCTCTAACATTTTTTTCCTCCTGATTTGCGTCGCCTTGGTAATGTCCGGGAAGATCCAAATCCTTTGTCCATAGAACTCTTTCTCCCTGTTTCTCAGAAATAGCTTTAATACCATTTCTCTATCTGTTGGGAAAACAAATGTTGCAGAAACCGTTCCACGGTACTCGACTTGCTCCTCTGAGGATGTTTCAAGAAATGCTGTGAGATTGTCGCCATCATTCAAGGAACGATTATTCGGGTTGTTGTTACCAACAAAGAAAATATTTGCAATGGGGGGAGCAGCTTCAACAGGCACTAGTAAAGTCTCTATAAGATACTTTTTGAATTGATCCCTCAAGGAGATCAATCTTACTTGAGGAAAGTTTAAAATTCTTAAATTTAAGTATCTTTGGGTATTTTCCATATTTTCTATCTTTCGAGTCGTCATTAAATCAGATTTAACCAAATTTATCTGAGTTTCTTGAAGAACAGAAATTTTTTTATCCATTTCTTTTATTTTAACTTCATGCTGAATTACATATGGTTCTATCTTTTTAATAGCTTCTTGGTTGTTTACTAATGCCTGTGTTAACGTTGCAATTGATTTTTCCAAAGTTATTAAAGCGCTCCAAACCGTTTCCAATGTTATCTCTCCAGGTTTAATCAGTTTTTGAACGGGGATTGTGCCTACCTTATCCCCTCGGCAAACTTCTGAAACCCGAAGGGTTTCGCTTGTCGAGTCCTCTTCCTCCATTAGATCTTTTCGGGCAGCAGGCAGTCCCAAGTCGACAATCGACTCCATTTTAGCCCCTCGATCTTGACGGCTCCTTACCACCATGCTGCTGCTGTCCGTCAATGCACACGCAGCCGCCATTCCTCTCTCCTCCTCTGTGGCTGGCTCACTCTCTGCTCCCCGCTGAGGGTTAACCCAACCCGAATCGGGATTGTGGCTGTGGGCTGGGCGAAGAGGCTTCTCGGGCGCTCCGGGGCTCAGAGATGTTTGTAAGTCCTGAGGTGAGTCAGCGCGTCCCTCGCCCATCACCTCCGCGGACCTCTCTCCCGGAGTCGAAACAATATTCGGAGTGAAGAAGCTCGGTATTTTAGACTGAGAGGGGGTCATTACCTCAGGCACAGAGGTTTCCTGACGTATTCGCCCCTTTCTTTTAGTATGGGGCATAGTAAACGCTGTAAAGTTTCTGTTTGTACGGAGCTCACTTCACTGCGACCTCTCCCTAAGACGCCATCTTGGATCTCCCGATCAAGGTCCATTCCGATGGGGATAGGCTTGTTCCCTCGCTCAGATGGTCATCTTGTAGCCACCACTGTAGCTGGTTCTGAACCTTCACTGGTAGCAGGAGGGGGGCGGAATAGTTTTGAGACATCGGGTTCCACCGTGACAGTAGGGAATGTTTTAGGGGCCGCATGTGGGCCCTTGCCCACGGGATGACTTCTATGGTTGATGCCATGAGTCCGAGGACTTGGAGATAGTCCCATGCCGTGGGAAGGGTGGAGTTCAACAATGCTCGTAGTTGATCCATCAATCTCCTTCTCCTTGTAGAGGTGTCAAACTGGACTCCCGGATGCTCTGGGGATTGGGAGGGCTGCAGGTGGCTCTTGGGTGTGTTGACTCAATCGAGGCTCTGCAGTAGTTCCTTGACTCTGGTGGCTGCTTGATGGCTTTCCTCTGGCGATTTCGCTCTGATCAGCCAATCGTCCAGGTATGGGTGCACGAGGATTCCTTCTTTCCTCAGTGTCGCCGCTACTACTACCATGATCTTGGTGAACGTTCGGGGAGCCGTAGCTAGCCCAAACAGTAGGGCCTGGAAATGGTAGTCATGGCCCAATATTGCAAAGCGTAGGAAACACTGATGGATGCTATGGATCGGTATGTGGAGATAGGCTTCTGACAGATCCAGGGAGGTCAGGAATTCTCCCAGTTGTACCACCTTTATGAGCGGGGTACCTTCAGGTAACGATTGACGGTCTTGAGGTCCAGTATGGGCCGGAATGTTCCCTCTTTCTTGGGCACGATGAAGTAGATGAAATAGTGCCCAGAATTTTGTTGGTGCGTGGGCATTGGTGTTATTGCCTTTAGGGTGAGGAGTTTTGATAGTGTGGTTTCCACTGCCTTCCTCTTGGAGGGGTCGTGGCACGGAGAAATCACAAACTTGTCCGGGGGGATGCTGTGGAAGTTCAGGTAGTATCCCTCTCGGATGGATAGGACCCAATTGTCCGACGTTATTTCGACCCATCTTTGGTAGAATAGGGCGAGTCTGCCCCCTATTATCTCTTCCTGTAGATGGGTCTGCTGATTTTCATTGCGTGTTGCGGCTGGGGCCTGGTCCCGAGCCGGCTCCTCTTTTGTTGTGTCTGTTCCGAAAGGACTGTCCCCTGCCGGCGGGGCGAGGGGCTTGGTAAGTGGTTTTGTATGGTCTAAAACGCTGGGATCCTCTGCCCTTGGGTGCCCGGGGAGAGAGGGATGTTGGTTCCTCTTGTTTCTGTCCTCCGGTAGACGGGGTACTGGGGACTCGCCTCATTTGTCGGCTAATTTGTCCAGTTCGCTTCTGAACAGGAGTGTTCCTCTAAAGGGCATTCTTGTGAGCTTCGTCTTAGAGGTCGCGTCGGCTGACCAGCTTCGAAGCCAGAGCTGTCTTCTGGCTGCCACTATGGACAAGAGGCTCCTGGCTGAGGTGCGTACCAGGTCTGAGGTCGCATCCATGAGGAATGATATTGCCGGGTCTAATGCCTCGATTGGCGTAGTTGCGTCCCTGGCCATAGCCAGACAGGTGCGTGATACCACGGCGCAGCAGGCAGCGATCTATAAGGTCATAGCTGATACATCGTAAGACTGCTTGAGGATGGATTCCTGCTGTCCTGTCATTGGCATCCTTGAGTGAAGCTCCTCCCTTGACTGCTTTGTGGTGGCGCAGACCAGGGCATTGACCTTGGGAAACCTCAGGAGTTCCTTCGTTGCGGGGTCCAAGAGGTAGAGCACTTCTAGGGCTCGCCCTCCCTTAAAGGTGGCCTCTGGGGCATCCCATTCCAGGTCGATCAGTTGTTGTATGGTCTGTAGTGTAGGAAAATGGCGTGAGGTCTGGTGGAGCCCGGCCAGGAAGGGGCTTGCCTTGGACTCTGCCATGTTGCATGTGTCCGGGATGGCCAATGCCTTCAGATTCGTGGCTACAAGATCTGATAATTCGTCTTTTAGAAAGAAGTGCATCATGGTTCGATACGGTTCCGTTCCTGGAGGGATTTCCCCCTCTTCCAGGGGTTCTGATTCCTCCTCAGAGTCATCTGTGTCCCCTAAAGGGAGGCATTTGTCCAGGGGTGGCTCATCTGGTGGAGGCCGGGAGGGGCCTGGGAGGTTCTGGGCCACTGGTGGGGGTTGTGGCTGTGCCGCTGGTGGCCCTGTCTGTGCGTGGATGTAGGATTGCAGCTCAGCGAAGAATCCCGCCCAGGAGAAGTTGCCTGAGACCGCATTGGGACCAATGGCGCTCCACGAGGGCCCCCACTGTGGAGGGGCCGAGTCACGAATAGAGAGGTCCGGGGTAGTCTTGCTGGTGGATCCGGAGTCCTCTACAGGCTGCGAGGGACCCTGTCTCAGCTCCCCCCGAGCTTCTTCGCATAGCAGGCACAGGGCCAGGGTCACCTCAGACTACGCCGCTCTCAGGTGGCATGCTGGACAGAGGGCTTGACTTTTAGCTGGCTTGGATGGTGGTGCCATGATTTGCGCGTGTATCCTGTACAGGTGCGCGTGCCGGGAGGCCTGGTTATGCGCTCCGGGTGTGCCTACGTTGTGCACGTAGGAGCAGGGGATGCGCGCGTGGCTGTACGCACGGGCCTAGTTGTGAGCTCGGCACCTTGAGCGTGCTGCTGTGTGCCCGGCCCCGTTGTGCACACCGCTGTGCGCACGGCCCAGATGCACGCCCCACTATGTGCACAAGTACTTTGAGCGCCCAGCTGGCTCGGTTGTGTGGACGATGCGGCGACCAAGGGGGGGAAGGCGCTGGCGACCACGCGGTAAGATGATGGCCCCCTCGGGGGGGGGGGGGGGTCTCCATGTGGGAGGACCCTCTTGCCAGATCGGGGTCTAGCCCGGACGGGGCTGCTCAACCCAAATGTACAGACACTGGAGGGACGATTTGTGTGGCTGTCCGAGCCTTGGAGACCGGAGACTTAGAGAAAGTTTTCTACCTTACCTTGTCTCGGCGCTTCCCGGTCCTCTGCCGGGCAGTCTCCAGCTGCAGGGAGAGAGGGAATTACCTTCACCGCCACGCTCGGTTGTGCTCCCATTGCCTCTCAGCCACTCCCTTTTCAGGGGGCTAAGTCCAAGCTGGGTCGGCTACCGGACAGAGGCTGCCTCCCAGCCGCTCCCTTTCCCGGGGGCTAAGTCAACGTCAGGACCGAGGCTTACTTCTGAAGAATCTTGGAAATCACCTCAGGAAATCTCAACTGGGGGAGGGACCCTTAGGTATCACCGCAGGAGAGCGGGGCTCGTTTTGGAGGTAAGTTTTTCTTTGTTTCTTCTTTAAATTTGGAGTTTGGTTTTCTAACGCTGTGCAAGCATGTGTGAAGTCCCGAATTGCTATGGAGACGGAAAAAACTGAAGAAAAGAGCTTCGTGCATGGGTATATGTAGTGTTGACGTCAGATTGAAATCTGACTCCATCTCCAACTGCTATCTGGAGCACACTATACCCATTGGTCCTGAGTCCATCTGCTACACGCTAGGAAATGTAAAATTACACTGATCAGACTTATAAAAACTATTCAAGGTTGCTGCTGAATTGCTAGAATGAATGCTAGAAGTTAAAAGGTATGTCAAAGTTCAGCCTTAAATTTTGTTCCTGCCTTCTGTGCTCAATTTATAGGAATCCTAGTCCCACTAACATATATGAGATAAAATTATACTACCACCCTATTAAGAGGATGTTGTGTTAATGTCGCCCAAATAAGAAAATGGTATGCAAACAAACTAGCTCACTGGTGTGTAAACGGGAGGTGGTAATTATTTAATCTATTGTGTTAACATTGCTCTCTGAGATCTGAATTGCCTTGCTGGTAATCTTGTAGTCTCTGGAATATTCTTTATCTAAATAAAGATCTTTCTGTAAGTTACCGGTATTAAGTGTGGGGGAAAGAGCAAAATAATTGTACAAGATCCTACCAGCAATGCTAGAATTCCATGGATTCTGACACCTTTTCACTGGAGGAGAGATAATTTTTCATTGCAGGAGTCGCTAATTAAAAAAAACCCAAAAGGACCAGGATCACACTCAACTGAGGGAGGGAATGCTAGATTTTCACCTCAGTAGCACCCCAAGCAGTTTTCACTACTTTTCCAATCTTCAGTTGCAGCACAGGAGGCATTCGTGGACCACGGTGGTGGCGCTGGGATCACAGGAGGGAGTGACTATGGCCGTAGAAGCGGAGCCAGATAGGGGGCTTCTCCCCGGGTCCGGGGGGTCCCCGCCGCTCCTGTCTCCCATGGTTCGACCTAGGGAAAAAGGTCCGGATGTTTCGGGCCCCAACAGCCCCAAGTGCCCTTTGGGAGCCCCGGGGTTTTTTTCGCCCGAATTTGTTCTTTTACTGCACGAGGCCTTCTTGGCTAGGCAGACAGGTAAGTGCGGTGTCACAGAAGGCCCAACGGGTTCGGCAAAGCGGGGGAATGTCCCCCCTAAAGGTTCCATGGTCCTGCACAGCCTGCTACCTGCTCCTTTGGCGCCGGCGCGCGCCTCTCCTCATTATTTAAAGGGCCAGGCACAGGAAGTGTGCTGGCCCCACCTAGGGAGTGGACTTCCTGCTTGAGCCCTATAAAAGGGCTGTCTTCTCAGCCTGTCGTGGCCTTGCATCTGAGTGACATCCCCTCTGGAGGCTCCTGCCTGCCAGAGCCTTGTAAGGTCTTCTGTTCTTCGTGGAGCTCCTCGTCTTGTCTGCCTTCTACCACGTCTTGGTGTCTTGCCTGAGGTCCCGGTCCATGTTCTGATGTCTCGTCATGATCTTCCACATCCTGATGTGCCTGCCTTTCTGGATGTTCTTCCCTGCGTCTTCATCTGGTGCTCCTGAGCCTTCTGTTCCTGTAGAGCTGTGGTTCTCGGATGGTGTGTGCCCGAGAATAGAGCGGTCTGCAGGTGGGATTGGTCCCTGTGCTCTGGAGCCTCTGTTCCCGCCAGCCATGGATGGAGCTTCGGGTGACATCGATTCCGTCATTGGGGTTCCTCCGTGCCTGGGTCTTCCGTGCGCTTGTCCCGCTCTCCTTGTGGTCCGTGACCAGCCTCCAAGGGTTGTGTAGGGCGCGCAGTGGGACAGGGTGGTCCGCGACTCAGTCCCGCGGGTGGCCTGAGTAGGGCGCCCTGAGAGACAGTGCAAATGTCCTTCCTCCCAGCTGTTGTCATGTTCCAAGTGTCTTCGTCTGCGATGCCGTCGCATCAACCCAAGTGTCTTCGTCTGCAATGCCGTCGCATCGACCATAGTCCTGTCTACGTGTCAATGCCCGTCTGCCCTCAACCTCAGGCCAGGCCTGCTGCTCCATGCCGTCCCTCGCAGCAGGTCCGAAAGGGCTCGGAATGGTCGGAGGACCATTCAACTTCCAACATCCTTGGATGTTGGACTTGAGAGCTTGCAGGCCTGGCAGAGGGTCAGACAGTCAGCCACGCTGGGACACGCCGTCAACCCTCGGCCCCGCCCAGAAGGTCTGGGCTCGGTTCGAGGCCCAAGGGCACAAGAAAACACCAGAGTGTAACACAAAGGGTACAAATGGAAGAAGTAAAAAATAGCGAATAAAGTAAGAGAGGACAGAAATACCTTTTCTTTAGATATTAGCGACACAAAGTTGTGCAAAAATATGAACTTAAGACTCAAAAGGTGACAAGCAGAAAGCAGAACTACTTAACATATTTCTGTTCAGTGTTCACTGTAGGGGGGCTTGGAGTTGGACCATAGAAAACTGCTGCAAACAGGAATTAAGGTAGACCTCAATCAATTTTCAGAAGACTGTGTTCATGAGGAGATAACAAAAACTAAGAGAGGATAAAGCAATGACACTGGATAGGATGCATCCGAGAACTTTAAGGGAACTTCTGGCAGTTCTGCTGTCTGACTTTTCAACACTTCTTTAGAGTCAAGAATGGTTCCATAGGATTGGAGATAGGCAGAGGTGGTTCCTCTTCACAAATAAGGAGGCATCTGAGAATTAAAGGTTAGTTAACCTGACCTCAATGCTGAGTAAATTAATGGAATCGCTGCTAAAACAGAGGGTAGTGCAGTTTCTGGAATTCGATGAATTACATGATCCGAGGCAGTATGGTTTACCAGAGATATGTTGTCAGATGAATCTAATCAATTTCTTTGACAGGGGGACTAGAGTTAGATCAGCAGAGAGCACCAGATGAAGTGTCATTGGATTTCAGCAAGGCCTCTGACACAGTTCCACACAGGCAACTTATAAACAAACTAAGTGCCCTAGGTATGACCCATAAATGACTGACTGGGTTAGAAACCGATTGAGTGGGAAGCAACAAATGATAGTAGTAAAACGCAGTTCACTTTGAGGAAATGTGACACAGGAAAGGAAAATTAGTTTCTTACCTGATAATTTTCGTTCCTGTAGTACCAAGGATCAGTCCAGGACACCTGGGTTGTGACTCCGCACCAGTAGATGGAGACAGACTAAAACTTGTGGGCGGAGCCATATATGCCCCTGTGCCAGTCACAGCCCCTCAGTCATACGTAATGTCAAAGTAGCAATGCAACCAAGCAACAAAACTGGCTAGAAAATACACTTCTAGCCCAAACTGAGCAGCAAACTCCTAACCGGACTCCCCAACCGGGAGAGCTAAACAAGCGATCAGCAGGACTAAGAACAATTATGAGCGGACTCTCCGTTACTGTAGCAAAGCCCTGCGGGCGGGATCCTGGACTGATCCTTGGTACTACAGGAACGAAAATTATCAGGTAAGAAACTAATTTTCCTTTCCCTGTACGTACCAGGATCAGTCCAGGACACCTGGGATGTACCAGAGCAAAACTTACCTAGGGTGGGAAGCAGAGAGTCCCGCTCGGAGTACCCTCTCTCCCAATCCCCCGGAATCGGGAGCCCGGACATCCAACCGGTAGTGCCCGATAAGGGTATGCATCGGGAGCCCGGACATCCAACCGGTAGCGCCCGATAAGGGTATGCATCGACTTCCAGGGAGCCGCCCTGCCAATCTCTTGAGGCGATACCTGAGAAGCTTTCGCCCAGGATGCGGCCTGGGAATGAGTCGAAGGAGCCCGCAGACCCACCGGAAGCGGCTTACCCTGTACCAAGTACGCGGAGCCAATGGCGTCCTGAAGCCAACGCACGATCGTCGGGCGGGACGCAGCAGCCCCATTCTTTGGCCCCGAGAACAAAACGAACAGATGGTCGGCTACCCGGAACGGATTAGCAACCTCCAAGTAATGACAAGACCTCTGCACATCTAGCTTCCGCAGTTTCCTGAACTGGGGGATCAGCGGACTCCCCGACCCGAAAACGCCGGGACTCCATTGACTGATGCACGAGAAAAGATGACACCACCTCAGGAAGGAAGGAAGGGATCGTCCAAAAGGAGACTCCGGAATCGGACCTCCGCAAGAACGGTTCCCTACAGGACAGCGCCCGCAACTCCGAGACACGCCGAGCCGAGACAATCGCCACCAAAAACACCGTCTTCAAATGAAGGACCTTATAAGTTGCACGCTGCCAAG
The DNA here is from genome assembly GCF_901001135.1 of Rhinatrema bivittatum. Lineage (NCBI taxonomy): Eukaryota > Metazoa > Chordata > Amphibia > Gymnophiona > Rhinatrematidae > Rhinatrema > Rhinatrema bivittatum. The sequence goes on from NC_042620.1 coordinate 295,818,182, forward strand.
GCTCAAAGAGCCGAGCCTAGGGAGGAAGAACCCAGTAGAGGTTCCAAGAAGGCCAAGGGGAACGCAATGGAGGACGGAGACGTTTGGCCCCCCGAAGAAAACGGGAGATATCCGGAAGAAGAGCCAGGGAGGTTCCCCGGACCTTACCCCGCAACATCCAAGCGCCGCCACCTGGACCCGTAGCGAACCGCACGCCAAGCCGGTGGCCAGAACGGCTTGAAGAAACGGTAGAATATCTGCAACCGAAGCGGAAAGGAATCCACCCCTCGCTGCACGCACCAATCCTCAGAACCGCCCCGACCCGGACATAAGCCAGAGAAGTAGACCGCTTCCTGTACCTCAGCAACAAGGCTATCACTGCATCTGAGTAACCTCTTCCCCGCAAGCGATCCCTCTCAAAAGCCATGCCGCGAGACAGAAGTGATCCGCATCTTCCAGACAGACGGGGTCCTGATGTAGGAGCCCCGCGAACTCCTGGAGACGAATGGGAGACGTCACCAACAACCGGCTGAAAACAGCGAACCACGGACGACGTGGCCACTCCTGTGCCCCCATGATCACAAGGAACAGGTGCAATATATGCGCCGCAGAATCTCGCCGACCACACGGGGAAAACACGTAGGGGAGCACATCCGTTAGCCAAGGAAGGACCAGCGCATCGACGCCTAATGCTCCCCGTTCATGACGCCGACTGTAGAAACGCGGAGCCTTCGCGTTGTGCCAAGTGGCCATCCGATCCATGTGGGGCAGCCCCCCACCTTTCGGAAACGAGGCGGAAAAGCATCGTCCGCCAACTCCCATGTCCCCGGGGTCTAGATGGTGTCGGCTGAGGAAGTCCGGTTGAACATTGTCGACCCCGGCAATGTAGGACGCGGTGATGGAGCCTCGATGGCGCTCTGCCCAGCTCATCAGCAGCTGCGCCTCCTCCGCCACTAGTGGACTCCTTGTCCCCCCTTGGCGATTGATGTACGATACCGCTGTTGCACTGACCGACAACACGCGGACCACCTTCCCCCGGGCCACAGGAAGGGAGGCCTGCAGAGCCAGGTGTACCACTCAGGTTTCTGGACGGTTAATGGACCACTGCGACTGGCCGAAGGAACACCGGCCCTGCACTGACTTGCTTAGGCAGACCGCTGCCCAACCGGAGAGGCTGGTATCCGTCGTCACCACTGTCCAGTGGGGAACCAGCAGGGATATACCGCAAGTGAGATGGTCCAAATCGAGCCACCCGTGAAGACTGGCCCTCGCCTGGGCAGTGAGCGGACGCGGTAGGTGAAACCTTCTGGGCGTAGATGAGCAAAGCCCAAGGAACCAACGCCAGGGTGGACACCATCGACCCCCGAACTGTCAGATAATCGCAACCAGCGGCAGCTGAGGACTCAATAATCGACGCACTTTAGACTGAAGCTTGCGTGCGTGATGCCTGCGCGTTACAGCCTTCAAGATGGAAGGAATCGGTCAGTGAGTGCCTCGGTGCGGCCAGGCGAAATCCTGGCCTCCTGGGGGCTCACAGAGGCGTTCCTTCATGTCGGCATCCCACCGTTCTTCCAGCTGCTCCTCAGATTGTGCATCTTAGGCAGGCACTACCAATGCAGAGTGCTCCCCTTCGGACTTGCCAGGGCTCCTTGCACGTTTACGAAGGTAATGGTAGTCGTGGTGGCACAACCGCGACTGGAGGGGTTCCTGGTACACCCCTACTTGGACGATCGGCTGATTCGGGCCAAGTCTGAGGGTCGGTGCCATTTGTTTACCCCTGTGAGAACCAAAATAGGCCGGGACGTGCCGTCCTTCTTCGGGGCGATGAAGTAAATGGAATAACGGCCTGTGCCCCGCTGGAGGGTGCGGTGCACCGCCCCCGTGTTCCGTGGACCTTTGCAGGGTGCCACCAGGAATTTGTCTGGCGGAGGTCGTGCAAAACCGAACTCGTAACTGTTCTCTAAGACGTTGAGGACCCACAGGTCGGACGTTATGTTGGCCCATTCCTCGAAAATCAACCTCGCCCCGACGATTGGAACGAAGGGTGGTGGCTGCCTTAAGGAATGGCCCAGCAGTATCTCAGTGCGAGGCCTTGGGCCCCGTGCCGGACGGGGTTCTTCCCTGTCTGCCGTGACGCTTCCCCCCGGAAGGACTGTGGCCACGAGGAGGCCAGTGAAGACGTCGAGCGATCTGGAGGCCCAGAGGACCACTGGGGACGAGATCTCTTTCAACCGTGGAAGCGGGACCTAGCAGAATAGGAGGACTGAGTTAAGGACCTGTCTTCTGGGAGCTTGAAAAACCAGTTCTCACCCAGGGAAACCTCAATCATCCAACTCTTAACCGAATAACAGCTTTCCCCTGAAGGGCCGTGCCCCGAGGAGAGCCTTGGAGGATTCATCCGCTGCCCCGTTGCGAAGCCAAAGCAACTCGATGATCCGAAACAGCAGCGACCATGGAACTAGCCGAAGTACGCAGTAGATCATAGAGGGCATCCGTACTATAAGCGATGGCAGCCTCCGGACGATCCGCCTGCGTGGCGTCTTGAGCCGAAAAACCTGCAGTCGCCTGTAGAACTTGGGCCCAGCGCAACTAGCCCGCATGGCGTAGTTACTACAGATGGCAGCTCGGACCCCTCCACGCTGAAACTTCGAAGATTGAACTCTTTGTTACTGCCGACACCGCCGAATCTAGCTTCGGAAGCCATAGAAACTCCAATGCGTCCTCTGGCAGCGGATAAAGCTTGTCCCTTGCCTTGGTCCCCGTTAGACCCAGCTCTGGAGTATCCCATTCCTTCTGACGCCGAGAACGGAATGTGAAGCCACCGCTGGACCAGTGAGCCCCAGCAGGACTGGGTCCAAGTTCGCTCCAGGGCGCGAAACTGTCGGTGGGGGATCCACCCCATGGTCGTTGAGGATAGCCGGGATAAGCGGGGACAGTTCATCTCTGCGTAACCCCGAACCAGCTTAGGGCCATCCACATAACTGGTTTGATGGTTTGCCCGGACCACTCAGGGCAGAACTGTCCCCGGACGCTCCATCGGCCCCCCCCAGGGGCTCCCCGGGCGTATCCACCGCATCCTGTGTGGTGGACGCAGAGTCCGTATCCTGCGGGACCCTTCTCGGTGGTCGCATTCCCTTTGCTGGAGCCGGGGAGAGACCTGGGCCCTCCCGGGATTTCTTCTTCTGTGGGCCATCCCCCTTAGGGAGGCCATGCTTCTCCTTGCGCCTGCGGTCCTTGTACTTGAGTAACGTGCGCAGCAGGAGCGCGAAAACGGCCGAAAACGAGGACCCGGATTTCTTCTGCCGTGGGCCATCCCCCTTAGGGTGGCCATGCTGTTCCTGGTGCCTGCGGGCCCTGCCCTTGAGTACCTTGCGCAGTGGGAGCGCGAAAACGGCCAAAACCGAGAACCCTGAAAACGAGGAGGTCCCCTCCGCGCCAGCCTCACCCGGGGAGACAGCCCCCCCCGGAGGACCCCCCCTTCGAAGGCCTGTGCCGAGGCGGCAACGCGGGAGGCATGCTGGGATTCCCTGCCGATTCGCGCCCAATTTCGCGGGCTGACCCCAAGATGGCCGCCGCTCCCGCGCTGAGCGGGAAGGGGTCAGCCGGTATGACAGAAACTGCCAAATCGCGTGAGGGCGACCGTGCCGACCGGAATCGACCCCCCCCCTGTCTGTCCCGGACGTTCCCTCCCGCCCGGAACACAGGCGGGGCAAATCCCCTCTCGTGAGAGCCACGCGCCGAGCCGCAAGCGCGGCAACCGAACCCCTCGGCATCCACGCGGTCGCGGCGGGACGGGCGGCGAACTAACAAATCAGAAATTCCAAAAACAAAATCCTACCGCCAAAAACACTCCCAGTCCCTCGCCGAGCCGAGAAAACACCCCCACCGGCGAAGAAAACAGAGAGCTGCACAAGAAAAATAAAAGTACAATTTTTTTTTTTTTTTGTACGCAAACCTGCCGCTGTCCAGGGTCCTGGGTCTTCTGCTTCTGTTGGGGGTGAGTGAACCGGGCTCCCCGGTGTCACCCCCTACGCTGCTGCCTGTGGTAGGCCAGGTCCTCGACCCTCAGCAGCGGCCTCAACCAGGGGGGGATGGTCCCCTCAGAACCTTCCCACCCCCCTGGGAGGCAGGACGGACAGCTTCCTCTTGACTCTTCTCACTTGTAAATTTGCTTTTTTTTTTTTTTTTTAAATAACCAAAGCCAAAAGACCGAAACCAATAAAACCAGAATGACCCTGACTAAACTACCTATCAGTCCTCAGGCTGTGACTAGACCTGCACCACCTACTGGAGACAGAGTAAGACTGAGGGGCTGTGACTGGCACAGGGGCATATATGGCTCTGCCCACAAGTTTTAGTCTGTCTCCATCTACTGGTGCGGAGTCACAACCCAGGTGTCCTGGACTGATCCTGGTACGTACAGGGAACTGGTCCTTGGTCTGTTTCTTTTCAACATTTTTGTAAACAATAATGTGGAAGGACTACCAGGAAATGCTTGCTTTTGGTGGATGATACGAAATCTGCAAGAGGGTAGGTATCTTGGAGGATGTGGAACACTTGAAGAAGGATCTAATGAATCTTGAAAAATGGTCTAGAGCTTAGCAGCTAAGATTTACTGCAAAATCCCAAGGAAGCAGTACAGTATAGGAGGTGAAATTCTGTGCACAAAACAAGAGTGGGATCTGGGGGTGATTATATCTGATTATCTTATGGTGGCCAAATGGGTAGATAAGGTGATGGCAAAAGCCTGAAGGATGCTTGGGTACACAGGGAGAGGAAAGCAAGCAGGAAAAAGGAAATTATATTGTCTCTGTCTCCTGGTGAGACCTCAAGTGGAGTACTGAATACAATTTTGAAGAATGCTTCTTAAAAAGGATATGGACCAAACAGAGTCTGTCCCCAATGAGCACATGGAATACACAAAGATCTAAACATGCATATTCTGGGGGAAAGGGACATTTAAATACCTCCAAGGAATAAATGCACAAGAGATATGCCTCTTTCAGTGGAAAAGAAGCTCTGCAATAAGTGGTCATGGGATGAGGGTCAAAGCTGGGGACAGACTCAAGAGTAATTCTAAGGAAATATTTCTTTACAAAAAGGGTGGAGGATGCATGGAACAGCCTCCCTGTGAAGATGGTGGAGACAAGGACCGTAACAGAATTCAATAAAACATGGAGCAAGCAAAGAGAATCTCTGAAAGAGAGGAAGGGATTATAAAGTTGGGTAGTAGATGTGTGTTGGGTAGACTGGATGGGCCATATGATCTTTATCCGCCATCATGGTCTATATAGTTTCTAGGTTTCACTCATCTGCTGCAGAGGAATGGGACATGCCACATCACTGCACATCATTTTCTCACCTGAAGCAGGGAGGAATAATAGGGCAATCTTCTCTCATACTCACTCTTCAGTTCCTCTTTGTTCTTCTCACTGGCTGCGTTGTCCACCCGTAGAGCTCTCCCACTGAATTCACGCCCATTCAGGTTCCGCATGGCACTAAGAGCTGTCTCCTGGTCTTGGTATTCACAGAATCCATAACCTTTGGGTTTCCCAGTCTCCCTGTCATATACTAACCTTTAAGATACAGAAGAAAGGTCTACATTACCATACTGTAGGTATCCTGCATCTTTATGCTCTTTTGATATCCACTAATATACATAATTAGATTTTCCACTGCAATCTACAACTCCAAAATTCCCCATGTATAAAACAGCAGGTCAAGTATGGAAAATATACTGTATTCTATACACCAAAGCCTATCCCTGTAAAAACAAAACTCTAGAGTTACTATGCACTGGAGCATACTAAAAAATAAATATATGTATGTGCCAATATACAGATATGTCCTTCACTTAGTGTAGATAATGAAATTCTCACCGGAAACTGACAACAGGACCAACTTCAGAGAAAATGTCCTTCAGTTGCTCTTCTGTGGCTTCGTATGGAATGTTTCCAACTGTAGATTAACAAAACAAAACAAAAAAAGGATGAATTTAGGGGTCAAATTTAGTGACGGTCTGAGGCCAACATTTTTCTGACTGGATCATCACATTCACCACCAATTTTTCAGACTGGATCACTTCATGGCCCAGCTGGCTCACAATACTTTTCATTTTGATTTGAACTAGCTTTGCACATCAAGCTAAGAATGATTGCAATTAACTGTCTGTCCAAGTACATCTCTTTGTCCCAAATAAGATGAAGCGAGCAGGGCGGTTCACGGTACAGAAAGGTCACAGCAAACTGCTGCTGTCCCAAGAGATCCCCCCCATCACCATCACTGCTGTTTATGCTTGGAGTGCTGGCTCATACTCTAGACCCATCAGAAAATCTGCCACTGATGTCCCCAGGCCAACCCCAGAAGATCTACTCCCACCATCCATCCATATCCAGAATTGGATCCAAATTTATTAGGCATGATTCCCAAAATACAAAAAAACTTGCCTGATGTATTATTATTCTGTCCTGAAATAACTTCCTCCACACAATGGTTCACAACATAAATATATTGAACAGTCATTGCTTTACTGCTTACCACAGTAGAAGATTGTTGCAGCAGGACAAAACAAAGAAACAGACCTTGTTTATGATGTGGAAATAAAATAGGTAATAGTTAAGGAAGCAGATGTGAGGAATGAGGGGCTGAATATAAATCCAAACTATCAGGCCTAAAAAATGAGAAAGATGGTGGAGTTCAACACTGTAGTGGGAAATGAATGAAGATCAGGTGCTTGGTTCTGAGAACACAAATTTGAGAAGGCAGAAAAACATTCAAGAAAATATGGAAAAAGTACACCCGGGACAGTCCATGGACAGGAAAAATGGTTCTTACCTGCTAATTTTCGTTCCTGTAATACCACAGATCAGTCCAGACAAGCGGGTTTTATTCATCCCTACCAGATGGAGATAGAGAACAAAGCTTTGGGCACTGCCACATATACGAGAGTGCCACCTGCAGTCCCTCAGTATTAATTGATACCCAAGCCAAGATAAGAAAAATAAAGAGCGAACGAGGCTCCCAACATGGATACCCCTGACCAACTAGATAACCATGCAGAAACGCTAAACCTAGAAATTGAAGCCAGAAAATGGCAAATCTGATTTGCAAATAAATGCATTATACCATAATTAGTGACATATATTGATTAGAAATTGTTTATTGTATACAAAAATGTTATCTAAATACTTCAATACATTTTACAATATTTATTCTTCATCGGATACATCAAGTGAATATCAACTTTTCAAAAAACACAATCATAAAAAAGTACCAGTCATACACACATCCATACAATTTTAAAAAATCTATATGACAATTTTGCACTCCCTTTTTTTTTATACCATCATTTCCCCACAGATTGATGCCCGTATCAGCCAATCGTCCAAGTATGGGTGCACCAGCAATCCCCTCCTGTCGCAGCGCCTCTGCCACTACCACCATCACACCTTTGTAAAGGTCCGCGGGATGGTGGCCAGCCCGAAAGGCAGCGCTTGAAACTGATAGTGCTGTCCCAGAACCATGAATCTGAGAAACGTCTGGTGCTCCTGATGGATGGGGATAAGCAGATAAGCCTTGGTGAGATCCAGAGTCGCCAAAAACTCTCCTCCCCGTACCACCGCAATTACGGTGCACAATGTCTCCATCCAAAAATGTTGTACCTTCAAACTCTGGTTGACTTTCTTCAGGTCTAGGATAGGTCGGAATGTGTCTTCCTTCTTGGGCACCACGAAATAGATGGAATATCTGCCTTGTCCCTGTTCAGTCACTGGCACCGGTACAACCGCCTCCAGACTTAACAACCGCTGAAGCGTTTACTGGACCGCTGCCCGCTTGCTTCGGGAAAGACAACGCAACTCCAGAAAGCCCGACCGCAGTGGGCGAGAAAATTCTAAGGCGTAGCCGTTTCTCACCACGCTCAACACCCACCAGTCAGAAGTGATCTTGGTCCACTCCCCCGTAGAACCGGGCCAGCCTGCCCCCGATTACCAGAGACAAGGAGTGGACCTGCCGGATCTCATTGGGAGGACTTATTGTCACCCGCACCCTGGGTGGATCTGCCTCTGGATGACCTTCCAGCCCCTCAAAAAGACTGTTGCCTATGCGAGGACTGTCTTGGAGCCGAGGCCCCCCGAGGGCCTCGTCTGACGAAAACGTCTGGACTCTCGAAAGCGAGGCCGAGAAGAGAAAGGTTTCCGGCCAGACTTTCGATCCTCTGGCAGCCTACTGCCCTTTGTCTCTCCCAGCGACTTCATCAGACGATCGAGGTCCTCACCAAACAGCAGTTTCCCCTGAAAGGGCAGATAACAGAGCTGCGATTTTGATTACAGATCCTCTGACCAGTTGCATAGCCACAAGTGGTGTCTGGACGCCACCACCGACACTATAGCGCGGGCCGAGGTTCTCACCAGGTCATACAAGGTATCCGCGCCATAGGTAACCCCTGCCTCCAGGCAGGCCACCTGGACTGGGGAAAGAGTCCCAGAGGCAGACTGCTCATGCAGCTTCTGGATCCAACACAAACAGGCCCGCTGATTCAGACTTGCACATACCGCCGCCCACAGGCCATGCCCCAGGACCTCAAAAGCTCGCTTGAGATGCACTTCCAACTTCCGATCCTGAACATCCTTCAGAGCGGAAGCTCCAGCCACCAGAATAGTGGTCTTCTTAGTGACTGCCAAAACTGCCGCATCCACCTTTGGGACCTTGAGAACTTCCAGATGGTCCTGCAGAAGCAGATAAAGCTCGAGTCGGGGGAAACCCACTCTCAGTTGATCAATTTCTGAATTTTCTTCGGAATTGGGAAAGCGCTGGGGGGTCTCCGAGGGTCATCCAGAACCGGATTAACCCCTTCAGCATCTGAATCTTCCAGGGTGAGCTTAATCCCCAGCTCCTCCAACACCTGAGGTATAAGCAGGCGAAGCTCCTCTCTCTTGGAAAGCCAGTTCACCCTCGGTGATCTCTCTGAGCTGCTTGTCTGTTTGCCTTCAGCCTTTGGACCCTCCAAGGTCCCCTGTTCAGTTTTAGAGTCCCCTAGGTCCAGAGGGGGACCCCTGATCGGCCTCCGAGGAAACCTCATCCTCCGGCTTAGACTCGTCAGAATCTTCCGAGTCTGATTCCAATTGCACTAGCCGTCCCTCGGGAAGCAGAGTTTGCAGGTTCGCGGAACCTTTAGGGGGGACATTCCCCCGCTTTGACGAACCCGTCGGGCCTTCTGTGACACCGCACTTACCTGCCTGCCTAGCCAGGAAGGCCTCGTGCAGTTAAAGAACAAATTCGGGCGAAAAAAACCCCGGGGCCCCCAAAGGGCACTTGGGGCTGTTGGGGCCCGAAACATCTGGACCTTTTTCCCTAGGTCGAACCATGGGAGACAGGAGCGGTGGGGACCCCCCCGGACCCGGGGAGAAGCCCCCTATCTGGCTCCGCTTCTACGGCCATAGCCACTCCCTCCTGTGATCCCAGCGCCACCGCCGTGGCCCACGAATGCCTCCTTGGCTTTGCTTGCCTTTCAGACCCCCCCCTCCTCCCCTCCAGCACGCTCATTCAGGCCGACCAACGGGCTACCACAAGCCCTACAGGTCTCTCTGAGCTGCTTGTCTGTCATAACAAGCACCAAGAAATAAAGCAAGGCAAAATAAAAATCCAAACGTGCAATCCTATGCTTGTGCACTTTCCCGCTGCCCAGATCGCGAGGGGGAGGGACACACCACGCGGCAGCTGTCAAACCCTGAAGAGGGCGCACTGCCCCAAGAATTTCCCGCAGTGAAGAGGCCGCTGCCGCGACTGAAAACCGTACGGCTCGTTCGGGAATACAGCCAGCCCCCACCGGAGTGAATCTGCCCCAACAGGGACCACCCTCCTCTGAATGATCCCCCGATCTGCCCACTTACTGCCCGGCCTGCACCCGATCTTGCCGAGGATTTCAGCCTGCTAGGCCGCACAGCCTGCCATATGCTTCTGCTGTTGCAAAAGCAGACAGCTGCCGGTGACTTTTTTTTTTTACAACAAAGATTTAAAGGCACACAGGAAAGCCCAAAAATAAAAGTAAGGATACTTCCCTGTCCTGGGCAGGCGGAGGGGCTTCGGGCCCACCAAGGGAACCAAGACCACTGGCTGTCAGTGCTCCTGGGGTCCCGGGCTGAAGCTGGCCAGGGGCATCCAACCCCCCCCCGTTTGCCCAGCTCAACCCGAAAGACGACCCTTCTGCAGGAGCCTGTCACCTCAGGGAGCAATTTTCCTTAAAATATCCAGTTAGCACCTCTACCATCTGCTGGAGGTAGAGAAATACTGAGGGACTGCAGGTGGCACTCTCGAATATGTGGCAGTGCCCAAAGTTTTGTTCTCTACCTCCATCTGCTGGTAGGGATGAATCTGGGTATGTTCAGGAACTTCGTTTTTAGTTTTTATTTTATTTTCCCTGGGAATGTAAATGTTGTTTAAAAAAAAAAAAAAAATCAGTGGAAAAATGACTGTTATAATGAATAGGAGAAAATCAGAGGAAAAGTTATTTTCCTACTGATTTGTTTTTGTCATAGCATTGAAATTCGCATGAAAACTAAAATAAAAACTGAAAACCATGGTACTGGTAGGCAAACAAAGGTGACTAGCATAATGATGGACCTGCATGTCGACAAAAGACAGAGGCTGATTTTCAAAGCATGTAAGTGCCTAGCCTCAGGAGTTAGGCTTCTAAATGGGACCTTCTGAAAAGCTACTAGGACTGAGTGCTTAAATTTAGGCTCCAAGTTTCATTGCTCCCTCTCCATCGGCTCAGTCCCTGACACCTTAAAGGAAGCAGTTGTCAAACCCCCTTCTCAAAAAACCCTCTCTGGACCCCAAGGACCCAGCTAACTATCGCCCCATTTCAAACCTTCCTTTCATCGCTAAAATCATGGAAAAGGTGGTCAACTCCCAGCTTATGGACTACCTAGAAAGCAACAATATCCTTCATCCCTCTCAATTTGGTTTTCGCAAAAACTTGAGTACCGAAACACTCTTACTCTCCCTCATTGACGCCCTCCTCATTGGCCTAGATCAAGGTCACTGTTACATCCTTGCCCTCCTTGACATATCCTCAGCATTTGACATGATAAGCCACAACTTCCTCCTTTCCCACCTATCTGACATTGGCATCTCTGGCGCTGCCCTACTTTGGTTCAAATCCTACCTGGCCAACAGACAATTCTCTGTAAAATTAGGCATTTAGTGAGCACTAAATCGAGTATAGCTCCCTCCCTTGTGGGTTCCATTACCATTTGTTTGAACAGAGCTCCTTGCAGGGCATCCACTATCTCTATTCTGCAGAAGGGATTCTCCAGTCTACATCCGACAGATTAAAATCTCCAACAATCACCACTTCTCCCTTCTTTCCCATCTTTTGGATATCTTGAACCAGTTCTTCCATTTGATTTAAAGGCCTGTAAACCACTCCAATAAAAATAGATGCCCCATCATCTTTTTTAAGGACAGCCCATAAAGCTTCTTCTTTACCATATCTTCTTGCAGCTCAGATGCTTGGATATTGTTTTTGACATAAAGAGCCAATTCTCCCCCTTTTCTGTCCTCTCTGTCCTTCCTTAACAAGTTATAGCCCGGTATGGCCATATCCCAATCATGAGATTCCGTGAACCACGTCTCCGTGACAGCAACAATGTCCAAGTCTGCCTCCACCATTAGGGCTTGCAGATCTGGGATTTAATTGCCCAAACTATGAGCATTTGTGCTCATAGCTTTCCAGCTTTTCTCGTTCAGGTTACTGCTTTTCTTTGACTCCTTTTGTTATCCACTTCACCCTTTTCCTTTGCATTTGTATTTGGGGGGTGACATTCTAATTTCCTTCTAATACCCCCGGCATCTAGTTTAAATGCCTTATATCATAGGATTTGAATTTATCTCTTAGGATCCTTTTTCCTGCCACAGACAGATGTAAACCATCTTTGACAAAGAGCTTTTTACTGTTCCATACATGGCCTCAGCACCCAATATACCCAAAACTTTGTTCCTTACACCAGGATTTGAGCCATACATTGAAGTTATCAATATGGCTTATCCTCTCTTTCCCCTTTCCATGAACAGGTAACACTTCTGTCGCCATGTGAATAATCTGCTTCGCTAGAGACTGGAAATCTCTCTGTACCGCTTGGATGCTGTTTCTAGCAAGGTCGTTGGTTCCCAGATGGATATCATCAATTTTAGAGTCTTTGCTTTCTTCTTTGATTGCTTTGACTATCTGAATAGCATTTCTGCCAGCCAATGATCCTGGGAGGCTTTTAACTGTAGTGTTTCCCTCGAAAAGAGTTCCCAAATTAGTGCCTCTGATGACAGAGTCACCCAGCACAATGAGCTTTTTCCTTTGGTTATTGATTGTATTATGGAATTTCTGTATGCATTGGATTTCTTCTTTCTTTTCAGATACCACTTCGATCTCTTTCACAAGAGCTTCTTCATTATCTAATACAGAGAAGGCGTTTTGTACTTGTGTCACTTGAATGAGCGTGTGTCTCCGCATCACAGATCTTACTCTACCAGAGCCCACCGTAATCCCGTTGTTTTTTTGGTTCCTTAACGCTCTGTGTGAGTCAGGGGACAGACATGTGGGATGCATAGTTGTGAAGAATGGGTGTCTGTGGGTCACATGTCTTAACCTACCTGAGCCCACTATAAACCCCTTTTTCCTTGACTTTTGGTTTTTCTGTGCTAATGGGGAATATGTTCTTACTGAAATACATTCACAGATACACAGTAAAATGAAAGCTGCGTAGAGAATACCTTGTTACTCCAGGTAACATGCAACCATCTTAAGCAGTAGTACATCCATTAGAATCTGAATGTCAGGATAGGGGAGCAATTTGCCCTATCTTGACTCCCTCCTGTGTTTTGGAAGCACACTGGAAATCTTAAAACCTATCTGCTTGCTCCTTTTATTTTTTTCATCACGTTCACCTCAATGATTCACATTCCCTGAAGGAAGCTTTCTGTGATATTTCACTCAAAAGCTGGCATATTTCCTCCTTTAAAGGGACTAATGAGAAGAATGCCAGAGAATCTTGAAGAATCAAGAACAAGAGACTTTTACTGCTGGCAGGCTAGCACAGCTCCAGTCTCTCTCTCCTCCCAGTGTTTGCTGAAACACGACTTTCATCCTACCTCGAAGCCATAAGAAAATTGGTTCTTACCTGCTAATTTTTGTTCCTGTAGTACCACGGATCAGTCCAGACTGTGGGTTATGCCTCCCTTCCAGCAGATGGAGACAGAGAAAAACTCGAAGGGCACCCTCTCATAACCTGGTGTGCCACCTGGTGTGCCACCTGCATCCCTTCAGTATAAAGATTATCCAAGCAGAACAAGAATAACAACAACGAATCAAGTAATGACCAAACCTTAAAAATAGAACTACAGAACTGATGGGAATTATTCCCCTTTGAATAAGAAAGCAACTTGTAGCCTTTTTCCTTAGACTTCTGCAATAAAACTGAATATCAGTGCGGACTCTTCATTGAACCCCCTCCCTGAGCGGGCGTCTAGACTGATCCATGGTACTACAGACATGAAAATTAGCATGTAAGAACCAATTTTCTTTTCCCTTTACGTACCCGGATCAGTCAAGACTGTGGGATGTACCAAAGCTTCCCTAGACAGGGTGGGACGTTGAGAGTCCTGCATGAAGAACTCCACTGCCAAAATTGCTGACATCTGGAGCCTGGGCGTCCAAGCAGTAGTAACGAGCAAACGTATGGAGCGGCTTCCAGGTAGCCGCTCTACAGATTTCTTGTGGCAACAACAGCTGGCATTCAGCCCAAGAAGCCTCCTGGGAGCGAATGGAATGGGCTTTTAACCCTTCAGGAACCGGTCGCCCTTTACAAATGTAAGCGGACGATATAGCCTCTTTCAACCACTGCGCAATCGTTGGCTTAGATTCTTTCTGACCTTTCTTAGGACTGCTCCATAAGACAAACAAATGATCTGAAACTCTGAAAAGATTTATGACCTCCAAATAGAATAAGAGAGACCTTCTAACATCCAAACGCCGAAGTTCCCTCGCGTGCAGGACATCGGCCGATAAATTTGTAAAGGCCGGGAGCTCTACTGATTGACTTAAATGAAAGGATGAGACCACCCTTGGCAAAAAGGAAGAGAGACTCCAGAATCAGAAATTCTCAAAAAAGGTTCCCTGCAAGAAAGGGCTTGTATTTTATTTTATTTTATTTATCGAGTTTTATATACCGTCGTTCAGTTTCGCCATCACAACGGTTTACAAAGTTTCAATGTTTAACAGTGTTCAAAAATTCATATGCTTGTTAACATAGTTATCTTAGTCGTTATAAACATAGTTTGGTTGTAAATTGTACAGGTTAAATTATGTGTTTTGGATTGGATCTGCATGTTTATATGGGCCGGGAGCTCTACTGATTGACTTAAATGAAAGGATGAGACCACCTTTGGCAAAAAGGAAGGAACCGTACGAAGAGAGATTCCAGAATCAGAAATTCTCAAAAAAGGTTCCCTGCAAGAAAGGGCTTGTATTTTATTTTATTTATCGAATTTTATATACCGTCATTCAGTTTCGCCATCACAATGGTTTACAAAGTTTCGATGTTTAACAGTGTTCAAAAATTCATACGCTTGTTAACATAGTTATCTTAGTCATTATAAACATACAGGTCTATCCAGTAACGAGCGGTAGGAAGAGCTGCGTTAGTGCCCGGCGCACCCGCGGTTGCCGCACGCACAGTGCAGCTCACCTACCGCTCGATCCTGTATGTAAATAGCTTGCAAATGCAAGCTGCGTCTAAGAAGCGTCCGTGAAGTGTTAGGCCCGCGCAACCCATTTTACTGTATAGAGCGCCTATACAGTATCCTGGGTGCGCAGGCCTAACGCTTCACGGCCACGCTGGTATCTGTCATTTCAAATGTCATTTGAAATGACAGATACCAGGAAGTCGGGATTGCCAGTCCCCTCTCCCCTCCTCCCGAAGCAAGGCGTGAAAAGCTGCCTTGCTCCGGGAGGAGGGAAGAAGGGACTGGCAGTACGAAACGGCGAAGCGACTTACTTTTTGCACTCCCCTCCGGACATCGGACGACCTCTCCTGCCTCCAGCTGCTCGCGAAGATGGACGCCTGCACGGCCGCTGAAGCCGCAACACCACGTCTTCCGCGGCCATGCAGGCGTCCATCTTCGTGAGCAGCTGGAGGCAGGAGAGGTCGCTTTACACTGCCAGTCCCTTCTTCCCTCCTCCCAAAGCAGGGTGCGAAAAGCAGCCTTGCTCCGGGAGGAGGGACGAAGGGACTGGCAGTGTAAAGCGGCGAAGCGACTTACTTTTTGCACTCCCCTCCGGACATCGGACGACCTCTCCTGCCTCCAGCTGCTCGCGAAGATGGACGCCTGCACATCCGCTGAAGATGTGACATCACATGCCGTGACGCCAAACGTCGTGACGTCACGTCTTCAGCGGCCGTGCAGGCGTCCATCTTCGCGAGCAGCTGGAGGCAGGAGAGGTCGTCCGATGTCCGGAAGGGGGTGCAAAAAGTAAGTCGCTTCGCCGCTTTACACTGCCAGTCCCTTCGTCCCTCCTCCCGGAGCAAGGCTGCTTTTCGCACCCTGCTTCGGGAGGAGGAGAGAGGGGACTGGCACGGGGGAAGCCACGATGTCCGGAGGGGGGCTGCAAAAGTAAGTCGCCGAGCGTAGGATTGCCCGTCCTCTCCCCTCTCTCTCTTGCAACTTTTTTTTTGCTTCGGGAGGAGGGGAGAGGACTGGGGCTGCCCCGGAGACCAGCATCCATGGACGCGGCCAGGGCAGGTGAGCGGGGGCTGGGGGAAAGCTTGCCGCCTACCCTTACCCCTGCCTCTAACGCAGGGGTAAGGGTAGGCGGTAAGTTAGCAGGTTAAATGAGCGGCAAAACGGCAGGGTAAAATAGCGATACTCGGGGCGCGGGTTACTGGATGCTAGGGAATAGCTAATTCGCTCGTTTACATGCAATATACATGCCGCGTGCGGAAAGGGGTTGCCCGGGGATTTTAGGACGCGGTAGGAGTAGGTTAAAGGGGGTTGTGGATCGCAGGAAGGGCTAACGCGGCCAGAAAGTGAGTAGAATGCGGGTTAGGAGCGATGTAAACGCGGCTGCACTTTACTGGATAGACCTGATAGTTTGGTTGTAAATTGTACAGGTTAAATTACGTGTTTTGGATTGGATCTGCATGTTTATATGGGCCGATAGGGAGGGAAGTTGTAGCATAGAGTCATAGGGTGTTTTGGTAGGCTTTGGTGAACATCCAAGTTTTTAGTTCTTTTTTGAAGGTTTTTAAATTTTGTTGTGTTCTCAATTCGATTGGGAGGGAGTTCCATAGTTTGGGGCTTCCTAGGGATATGGCTCTCTTCCAAGTTGAGGTAAGTTTGTGACGAGCAGGTGGAATTTTTAATAGACCTTTGTTAGCTGAACGGAGATTTTGGTTTGGTGAGTGGAGTTTTATGGATACACTTAGCCAATTTGTTTTTCATATATTATTTTGTGTATTATGGATAGTATTGTATAGTCTATCCTGTATTTTATTGGGAGCCAGTGTAGTGAAATGAGAGTTGGAGTAATGTGATCGTATTTTTTCGTTCCTGTGAGTATTCTGGCGGCTGTATTTTGAAGGATTTGGAGCAGTCGAATGGTGATGAGAGGTAAGTTGAAAAGCAGGGAGTTGCAGTAATCCAGGTTGGAGAAAATGAGTAGTTGGAGGACTGTTCTGAAGTCGTTGGGGGAAACGAAAGGTTTTAGGTATCGTAGGGTTAGGAGTTTGTGATATCCATCTTTGATTTTTGTGGAGATGTGGTTCTTGAAGGATAGTTTCTAGTCAATTATTACTCCTAAGTTGCGGGCATGGGTGACAGGGGAGATTGCTGACTTTTTATTCATTATGTTGAGTGGTGGTATGTGCGTAGGGTTATTCTTTTTTTTTTTTAACAAGAAAAATATCGAGCATTGCTGAGATTCAGAAATTTCTGAGGAGAAACCATAATTGAAATATGGTTAGACATTTACATAGCTTCACAACTATTTTTCCTGTTTCATACCCTATTCATTTAAAACCAATGGGGATGCCGTGACTGGTATTTGTGCCTCCAAAAATTGCTGAAGTTGTTCTATTTGAAGAAAAACAAACATTTGTTCACCTTTCTTTATCTCACATTTACATGGGTTATTCTTTCTATCCAGCATGATTATTTCTGTCTTATCAATGTTTAGGATAAGTCTCATGTTGGTTAGTAGTTGCTTTATTTTGGTGAGGTAGCTGGCTGTTTTTTGTAGGTGATTTATTTATTTATTATTTATTTAAAATCTTTTCTATACCATCGTTTGGTCATGTACCATCACAACGGTTTACAGAGAGGCACATATCTTTAATGTTCCGCTGAGGAAATGCTATCTTACTTAGTGCCAGGATAGTTTCGGTTACATATTTCAAAAATACAATCTATATGCAAGGTGATTTCCAGAGAGCTGTGTATTGGGATAAGTATTTGGATATCATCGGCATATTATGTAGTCAGTTTAAGGTTTGAGAGGAAGTGGCATATCGGGAGAAGATAAATGTTGAAGAGTGTTGCTGATAGTGCGGAGCCTTGGGGAACTCCAGTGTCAAGGTTTATTTTCTTTGAGAGGGTGTCGTTGATTGACACCTGGTAGGTCCTTTGTGATAGATAGGATGAGAACCCTTGTAGGGTTTTTTCTTTTACACCGATTTCGGATAGACGGTCAATCAAAATTGAATGGTTTACCGTGTCGAAGGCTGCTGCTAGGTCTAGTAGGCCTAGAAAGTAGCTTTGGCCGTTGTCAAATCCTTTGAGCACGGTGTTGTTCAATGATAGGAGTAGTGATTCGGTGTTTAGTTGTTTCCCAAAGCCGAATTGCGTGGGAAGTAGGATGTTGTTCCTTTCCAGGTGGTCACCGAGTTGGGAGTGGACAATTTTTTCAATAATTTTGGCAATGAATGGTAGGTTTGATATGGGTCGGTAATTTAGTGGGTTTTCTGGATCAAGGTTGGTCTTTTTCAGTGTGAGTTTGATAATTGCTGATTTTAGGCAGTCGGGGTAGTTTCCTTCTGTGAAGGATAGGTTCACAATGTCAGTTAATGTTTTAGTTATTGATGGCTCGATGACTTTGATTGTCTGTATGGGTATGCTATTGATAGGGTGCTTAGCTGGATTCATTTTTTTTATGATATTTTGGATTTCCAGTGATGATGCTGAATCAAATTTGGGCCAGCTTGGTGTTTGATTGATTTGTATTTTTGGGTCGTGTGTGTTGTGAGGTTGTTGCTTATGAGGTTTTTTATTTTTTCGTTAAAGAAGTCTGCAAAGTCGTTGCTTGAGAGCTTGGAGGTTGGTGATGTCTGGTCATTGGAGGATTTGATTAGGCAACGTAAGATATTGAAGAGCATTCTTGGGTTGTGTTGGTATTTGTTTATTTCTGAAATTCTGCGAGCGGAGCAGATCACCATCAAAAACACCGTTTTCAACGTGAGGTCCTTTAATGTTTCCTATCTTGAAGATCCTTGAGTGCCGCCGCTCCTGTGGTCAGTTTTGTCACAGCCGACACTGATGCGTCTACCTTAGGGGACTTCAAGAGCTCAAGAGACTCCTCGGGCAAGGGATAAAATTTATTCATTGCCCGACCCACTCTCAGACCGGCATCTGGCACGTCCCACTCCCGGGCCATCAGCTGCTGGAGCATCAGATGAAAAGGAAAGGCTTTGGCTGGGGCCCGTAGTCTTGCTAGGACCGGGTCCACGGAATCCTGTGGTAGGGTTTCTTGGGGGAGCTCAACCCCGAGTTCCGATAGGACCGAGGGAATAAGAAGTTCCAACTCTTCCCTGTGAAACAGCCGGACCACTTTCGGGTCGTCACAATCCAGAGGAGCTTGCTTTCCCAGGCCCTCCTTAGACCCCGTGCCGGGAGGGGGCAAGGAAGAAGCCAGCAGGTCTGGAGCTCCGACATCCACTCCGACTGGAAGGGCAGACCCGCCCGAAAGAGAAAAGCCACGCAATTTAGCAACACGCAGGGACGCCCGAGTGTCTAATCGTTTGGCAACTTTGTGGGGAGGCCCAACTGGACGACCCAAATGCGAAGCACCGCTTTGCTGAGTCTGAGAAGCCAAAAAGGCTTTGTGCATAAGCACAAAATCCAAGGTAAAGGCATTAGAGCCAACCCCTTCCCCCATCAGGGGATCAGGCTCACCATCAGAAACGTCCTGGTCTGGATCAGAAGGATCCTCAGGACTAGCAGAGACCAGGGATGTCAGGAGGTAGTTCCCCTCCTCCCTGTTGTCCTGGCTTGCGCTTCTTCAAATGTATTCAAAATGGCCATCGTTCCCACTCAGAGGGAACGGATCAGCCCGAGCCTCTTCAGGTGCTGATCTCTTCGCTGCACCTCGGGGCTTTGATGAACTTCTCCGCTGCCCAAATGGAGCTGCCTTCCCCACCGGAAAGGCGCAGAGAGCACAGGCCTGAATGGGAGAGTCGCGATAATGACTCTCTGCAAGCATTGCAGCGAGGGGAGGGGTGTCGAAAAGTCACGGCAGATAGGAAGCGGCAGGGACCTTGAGTAAATGTGCCCAGAGTCAACCAGACCCGTACCGCCGTGCAGCCGCCTAAGTATATAAACGGCAGAAAAAAGAACTCACAGGCTGCTTTTTTGTTTTATTTATTATAGCTATATATATATATATATATAAATCAAAAAAGAAAGGCAATATTGTCTCCACCGGTGCTATAACTATTGTATACAAAAAAAAACCCAACATAAAACTTGGGAGAAAGAAACAAGCATTCTCATTAATCAATAAATCATTCCAAAAATATAGTTTTTCTTAAAATTATTACTGTTTTATTGAAGATTTAATAAAAATATGAATTTGTCAATATTTCATGAAATCAATCCCTAATATATCATTGATTATTTTATTTGCACCTAATAACCATGTTCACTAAATCTTGTTTTAAGTCCAAATGATCGTAACCCTCAACCCTATCCTGCTTCTTACCTTATGAAGCAATACTGAGGGAGACACACGGTTACAAGATGGAGAAGTATTTGTGTAAACCGGCAATGGCAGCGGACAACCGGGATAGTTTTTGAATAAACCTAACACGTTACAAAGTTTACCCCGTGTTGTTCACCACAGCGCAATACCGAAGTGTTAGTTGAGCGTTTGATACGTGACTCCATTTTAAAGATTGGAAATTTCAACTTGGAATAAGGTGTGATTTAAGGGGTTTGGAGATCCCGAAAAAAAATATATGGTTGACACACGTGGAGGTGGGCTTCTGATTTTACAGAAAGGTGCACACTTGTATTCGGGAGATTTTGTCAAACAAAACAATAGGAGCTATTGAGCCGGAGTGAATTGAGTGTGCTTTTTCTGATCCACTCCTTTATGTTCAGAAACAAGAGGTGGAAGTGATTATTTTCTGTTGATGTTTGGTCTCATCAAGTGCATTCCCCTGAGGAAGCCAGGTTGGCGAAACGAGGTCCTTGTTGGGATAGAAGATAAAACCATCTGAATGGAATACACTACTAACAAAAGAAGATAGTAATGTGATTTGAGAAGTTTAAGATTTAAAATCATATAATCACAGTGGTGTTTCCATTATAAAAGACCAACCACAACATTAACATATTTAGGAAATGTAAAGTCCATTTAGGGCAAGATTGAGGTAAGAAGCAGGATAGGGTTGAGGGTTACGATCATTTGGACTTAAAACAAGATTCAGTGATCATGGTTATTAGGTGCAAATAAAATAATCAATGATATATTAGGGATTGATTTCATGAAATATTGACAAATTCATATTTTTATTAAATCTTCAATAAAACAGTAATAATTTTAAGAAAAACTATATTTTTGGAATGATTTATTGATTAATGAGAGTGCTTGTTTCTTTCTCCCAAGTTTTATGTTGGGGGTTTTTGTGTGTGTATATATATTTATTTTTTTTATTTATTTAAGGTTTTTATATACCGGCAATCATGAGAACATATCTTGCTGGTTTACATGAAACGGGAGTGCATTAAATACATCAAAATAGAACTCAGGTGACCGAAAGTACAGTTACAATTAACAAGGGTGGCAGAACTTGGTGAAGAGGAAGAAAAAGGAAAGAATTATATATATATATATATATATATATATAGGGTCTGGGAAGTGAAGGGAGAAGAGGTACCGACCCACCGGTAATCTTTCTCTGGCGCCTTACCTGCCAGGAGCTCCGCAGGGTAACCAACCCCAGCTCCTCCACCTGCTACCAGGGGGGATGGTCTCACCTGCCTACCCCCCTGGGAGGATTTCTTTTTTTTTTTTTTTTGCATGATTTCCTGTATTATTAAAGATTTCTTCTTCTTTTTTTTTTTAATACAGCCTTAACCCTAATATCAAGGCAAGACTGCAGGGTTTGCACCACATCCATCTGCTGGAGACAGAGAAATACTGAAGGGATGCAGGTGGCACACCAGGTTATGAGAGGGTACCCTTCGAGTTTTTCTGTTTCCATCTACTGGAAGGGAGGCATAACCCACAGTCTGGACTGATCCGGGTACGTCTTATCCTACCTGAGCCCACTTTAAACCCCTTTTTCCTTTACTTTTGGTTTTTCTGTGCTACTGGGGAACATGTTCTTACTGAAATACAGTCACAGACACACAGTAAAAGGATAGCTGCCTAGAGAATACCTTGTTGCTCCTAGTAACATGCAACCATCTTAACCATTAGAATCTGCTTGCTCCTTTTATTTTTTTCATCACGTTTAATTCAATGATTCATATCCCCTCGAAGGAAGCTTTCTGTGATATTTCACTCAAAAGCTGGCATATTTCATCCTTTAAAGGAACTAATGAGAACAACGCCGGAGAATCTTGAAGAATCAAGAACGAGAGACTTTTACTGCTAGCACAGCTCCGGTCTCTCTCTCCTCCCATTCAGTGTTTGCTGAAACACGACTCTTTCATCCTACCCCGAAGCCATTGCCTCTTTTTGCACCTGCCATACTCTTACCGAAAACGGAACGCAGAGAACGATCCACTGCGGGATCCCTCACCGCCAAGCCCGCCATCTTCCTCCAGGTCTTCTCGCCACTTCCGGTCCGGCAGGAATAACGCTTCAGCCGCTTCCGGTCCAAGTATGTCGGTCTCCATGGCAACCGTGTTCTCCTCGCCACGAGGCGCGCCGGCTATGACAGGGGCCGAACTGAGCTGAGACAACGTTACCTCTTCGTTCTCACTGCAAGCGATAAACAACTGGCTCAGAGCGAGAACGAAACGAATTGCCCGAGTCCGGGGGGCCTAATGCTGACGGCGATGCGGAACCTTTGGAGTGGGAGGAAGGGGCCGGGGCGGAATAGAATGTAACCCCCGGGAGCGGCGTCTGGTCGTCGGCGCTCCAGTGTTCTTGTGCTTTGCGGAGGGGCTGCTTTTTGTAGTCTCGGGCAGGCTCCTTGCGCAGGCGGTGGCTGAGTTTGCTGCATAGCGACAGGGTAGGCGGTTTTCTTGTAGTGATTTCTCCCCGTCAGTTTTGCGCTTCCCATTGTTAAGAATTAGTCGTACGCTTACATTAGGGGATGTTTCTCTGTGGGATGGCTTTATATTCTCTTGTCGAGCCGGCAGTAATGGCTTAGGTCGGACGGAGGCGACTCGTTGGTGTTAGAGCTCTCTGTCACTGCAGGTCGGGATTATGCAGCAAGGACGGTAGATCTTATTGTCGCTTTTTTTTCTTCTGATGGCGGGACTTTTTGTCATTGTAGGGGGGCTGCAGGCTGGAACTGTGCTACAAGGGAGCGTAGGGTGGATATCTCGCTATATGGATTGCAGGGATTATGTTTAGGGCAGGAAGATTACACTACTGATTTATCCTCCACTTTTCCTTTCTCTTTCCCAGTTATTGCATATGTAGTCAATCGGCTCTATTGGCATGGTTTCAGCTCAATTAAAATTTTAGTCAAAAATTTCAGATATCTATATTTGATGGTCTCCTGTTTTGGAAGTTGTGAATAATACGTGCTTCACTTTAATATGTATATATATTCTGTTTATTGGAATCACCAAGAATGGATACAAATAGAACCATATCCAAGTTGATAACCTCATAAAAAAATTACAAAGAGTATACGTGTTGTGGTCAAACACAACAGAAGATCAAACTCAGATTCCAAACGAAAGTGATTCCATTTTTAAACCTACAAAACTGTAGAACTTCAAATAGCACTTAAAATCCAATCCATTCTTACAATCAAGCTCTCTATTCACACACTCCCAGTTCAGTACACAACCAAAGCTTTTTGTTGCTCCTCCAAGTTCAATAACAATATTTAAAGTAGACCAAGGCTCATAGCCAAAAATATCCACCCTGATTGGCCAACCCTCTAAAAGCGTGCACATATTTTTTTGTAAATACTCTCTATGGGCCATTTGCAATATGAGCTCTCTTCAACACCTAAAAGCAGGCAACTTATCACTGTTCCAATACAATAATACCCCTTTTATGGCTAAAAGAAGTGCCACTGCAAGAAATTTAGATCCTCCCTTTGGTAATTGCATCCCCCTATCAAAAATATTGAGGAAGATCAATGAAGCAGTCCAGGGACCGATGTAATAAGACCTGCGGCAAAGCAGGAGCTAGTTATGAGTGTGGGTTTTGATCACCATGCGCGGCTGAAGATGCTGCTTCCACGGGATGTAAAAAAACATAAATTATACAAATGATTTGCATGCAGAAATCCACGCACTACCTAAGCGCGGTAAGGGCCTATGTAATAAGCGGCCACATCCACGTTCAAAACCTGAGCCGATAATCTGCGCATAAAAGCGAGCGAGTGATCAGGTCTCCCTATTAAATGAAAGTATGACCCTGGGAAGTATTTTTAATATTTCAAATAACTGCTGCAGAAAACAGGGCAAATATTTTCATTGATTATAATTCACACTGGCATAGCAGATCACAAGATAGGCACTCAGCTGGTCACAAATCTGGCCGCTTGGATGTAAAGAAAAGCGCCTAGGGAAGCACCTACTTAACAGCTCGATACAGTAAAGTTCAGTTGAAGATTTCTCGTCTGTAACGAGCTCGCTGCGCACAATTCGGACGCGTAAGGCAAACCAGCGATACAGTCTCCAGTTTTGCGCGTCCGTAGCGCTTCTTAAAACAGACGCGTAACCCTTCCCGCACCCGGCATGTAAATGAACGAATTAGCTGTATAATGAAGGAATTAGCTATTCCCCTCCGATACCGTAACGCGTGCTCAGGTTATCTCATTAGTAACGCACTGTTTTGCCGCGGCCGTAACGTGTTAGTTTACCGCCTCCCCCTAGTAGGAGTTAGGACTGTGAGTCTAGTAACAAATCCATCGACACCGCTTAAGATACTCAAAAACAATAAAACACAATTTAAAAAAAAAAAGCGATACAGAGATGATCGAGAAAATGTAATGATGTGGGACACACAAAACCTGTCAGAAGAAAAAATAAAAATTTTTAAATACCTGTCGGAGGGCCGCGTGGGTCCAGATGGCCGGCGGCGGCGGGAGCCGGGTGGTCGCGTGTTAAATCTAGGCTGCGGGTGGGTGGGTGCCTGTTCCAGGCGGCGGCAGCAGCGGCGGGGGGACACGCGTTAGTTCGAGACGGCCGGCGGGCGGCGGGTGGTCGCGTGTTAAATCTAGGCCGGGTCCGCACAAGCGCGCATTCATTCACTGCCGGTGGGGGCTGCCGGAGAGGCAGCCCCCACCGGCAGTGAATGAATTCATTCATCCAGGCGGAGGAGCCGGCTGCTTTCGCCACGGCTCCTCCGCCTGGATGAATGAATGCGCGCCTGTGCGACCCCTGCGATTCGGCGCTCAAGGCGTGACGTCACGGCATGTGACTGCCTTGAGCGCCGAATCGCAGGGGTCGCACAGGCGCACATTCATTCATTCACTGCCGGTGGGGGCTGCCGGAGAGGCAGCCCCCACCGGCAGTGAATGAATTCATTTATCCAGGCGGAGGAGCCGGTGGCGAAAGCAGCCGGCTCCTCCGCCTGGATGAATGAATGCGCGCCTGTGCGACCCCTGCGATTCGGCGCTCAAGGCAGTCACATGCCGTGACGTCACGCCTTGAGCGCCGAATCGCAGGGGTCGCACAGGCGCGCATTCATTCAATGCCGGTGGGGGCTGCCTCCGGCAGCCCCCACCGGCAGTGAATGAATGCGCGCCTGTGCGGACCCGGCCTAGATTTAACACGCGACCACCCGCCGGCCGTCTCGAACTAACGCGTGTCCCCCCGCTGCCGCCGCCGCCGCCTGGAACAGGCGCCCACCCGCCCGCGGCCTAGATTTAACACGCGACCACCCGGCGATTCAAAGTCTCTTCATCCACCCATTGATACATCCAAGCAAAAGGCCCAAGCATGAAATATAGACCTTCCCATCCCGGGTTGGAAATCATGATTATCATTAAGTCAAAAAAGGAGAAATCAGCCATTCCCATCCCATCCTCCTTCTCCAAGCAATCCACGCCTTACGTTTAGCTTGAAAACAAAAGCTAGGGCCCTCAATGTGCGGTAAATTAATCCTGAGAACATGTAATAGATTACTAGGATTATAAGGTCGGATCCATTCGAGCATCAACCCTTCAGTATCAAATTTGTGATTTTTGGAAATCCAAACCTATATATAATGTAGAAGACACGAAATGTTATATAAGTGCATATTAGGCAACAATAGACACCCTGAATGCTTATCTAAAAGCAACATATCATAACACACTCTAGCTCTCTTGCCACCCCAATGAAACCCACTCACAAAAGATCAAAATAGTCGGATATCCTTATTAATGACCCAAATAAGTAACATTTGTAAACAATAAAGACATTTAGGCAATGTTACCATTTTTATCAAGGCACATCTGGTCAGGAGAGACAATGATAACGATCTCCAGCTCTGCAATAAGGATTTATTTTATCTAGAATGGTTGTAAAATTTCGAGTGTATAACTCAGTTTTATTAGGAATCATTTGTATCCCAAAATATCTCATATGACCAGAAACCCACATTATAGGAAAGGAGCCCTTCCATCTGTCTTGCAATTGTGGATCTGTATACAACACTTCAGACTTGCTATAATTGATTTTGAAACCTGAGAAGATCCAACAATTATCTAATAGTCGCAGAACGTGTCTCAAGCTCTCCCGAGGGTTTCCATTGATTAAATAGCATCATATCATCAACGAATAGACTCATTTTCAAAATCTTGTTCCTCACACAAAAGCCTGCAAATATCGGCATTGCTCACAGCTTAATAGCTAATGGTTCCAATGAAAGGACAAACAACAAAGGTGACAGTGGACATTCTTGTCCAGTTCCCTGATTCAAGGTAAATTTTTTCAGAAAGGGAGCCATTCACATGGAGCTGTGCCTGAGGCATGTTATGCAACAAATGTACCCACTGAATAAACTGGGGTCTCAGACCAAAATTCTCCAGCTGTTACGCCCCTGTCCATGGACCCCATCTCGCGGACAGGGCCTCACCTTTCTCTCCAGCACTGCGGCCTTCTCCGCGGTCTGGACTGCCGCTCTCCTGCGCTTTCTCTGGCTTTCGCGGCCAGCTGCTGCTTCCTTCCCTGCGTGGCTTGTGCCGCGCTGCTGTCTCCACTCTCCCAAGTATCCAAGAGCCTCAACTCTTCTTCATCTTCAAGAGAATCCCCTTGTCGAAGTCTTCAAGAGTCTCCATGTCTTCGAGAGTCTCGTCCAGTCCAGGAGTCCTCTTCTCGTCCAAGTTCCAGGAGTCCTCGTCCCCTCTGTACTCTGATTCTTTGACTCTCACCGGTTAGGAATCCCCTACTCTGGTACCTTGCCCCAGAGTTTTCTACCCTCTGACATCTACAGTACGTGTTGGTTCAGCAGAGGGTTGATCCACTTCGCCCTTCTGTGTTTTTGCTCTGCCCATGCTAGTACTTGCTTACTCACTCGAGGAGTGTCTTGGGGCTCCTCCCTGAGCCACCTTGGGCCCAGGGGCTCACACTCCCTCTCAGGAGCAAGCGGTCGCGCCGCTCCGCCCTTCCTAGGGCTTTCCTAGCGCGTTCATAACACCAGCATCAAGACAAGGTATGCCCACTCCACACGGTCAAATGCCTTCTCAGCATCCAGGCTAACTAGCATTCCATCCATGATACCAGAATACAAGGCTGGTAAAGCTTCAAGTATGTTAGTTAGATATTCTTCCTTTTATAAATCCAGTTTGATCAGAAGAAACTAGGTCACTAATGTCCAAGCTTAATCAGAAAGCCAGCACAGCAGCGAGTAAATTGATATCTTGATTAAATAATGAAATAGGGCGAAAAGATTCTGGGAAGCGAGTATCTTTACCAGGCTTTGGAAGCAAAGCAACAGTTGCCAAATTGTGTCCCACTTCAAAAAAAAAAAAAAGAAAAAAAAAACATGCTCCAGCACAGCCTGCAACATATTTTTAAGGGGGGTGGCTACTTGATCACATAAGAGCTTACAGAATTCAGGACCCAAAACATCTGGACCTGCATATTTAACCAATTTCAATCTTTAATAGCACTGTTAACCTGTCATTAGACGTGCGTTTTCCCTTACCCCTTATTCAGTAAGGGGCGGAAAACGCGCGTCCAACCTGCCGAACCTAATAGCGCCCTCAACATGCAAATGCTTGTTGACGGCCCTATTAGGTATTTGTGCGCGATAAGAAAGTAAAATGTGTAGCCGAGCCGCACATTTTACTTTCAGAAATTAGCGCCTACCCAAAGGTAGGCGCTAATATCTTCGGGCACCGGGAAAGTGCACAGAAAAGCAGTAAAAACTGCTTTTCTGTACACCCCCCGACTTAATATCATGGCGATATTAAGTCGGAGGTCCCGAAGAGTAAAAAAAAGTTTAAAGAAAAGAAGAAAAAAATTTTGAAGTTGGCCGGCGGCTGTCGGGTCGAAAACCGGACGCTCAATTTTGCCGGTTTCCGAGCCCATGGCTGTCAGCGGGCTCGAGAACCGACGCCGGCAAAATTGAGCGTTGGCTGTCAAACCTGCTGACAACCGCCGCTCCTGTGAAAAAGGAGGTGCTAGGGACGCGCTAGTGTCCCTAGCGCCACTTTTTGCCCATTTCTACCACTGGGCCTCATTTGAATACTGTATCGCGCGCACAGGCGAGTGGCCTGAGCAGGCGTTCGCCTGCTCTCCCGCGGACTTTACTGAATCGGCCTGTTAGTGCAGGGCTCAACTGTGAGAGGTTTCAATTCTCAAAAAATCTTTGTTTCTCCGAATCAGAGAGCCTTTCTGAAGTATACAATTTTATGTAATAAGACCGAAAGGCTTGCAAAATGGAAGAAGTGGATTCACAAGTTTGAGGTTCCTAAACCAACTATTTAAGTCCATGATTAGATTTAACCAAGCTAACAAACAATCTCTCAGATTTATTCCCCCATTGATGTAACCTCAATTTTTAAAATAAAAGGGACTGATATGCCTTACTAATCAAAATACTATCCAACTCATTTTTAACTGCCAGTAGCTTAACCTTTGAATTTTGCATCATGTCACAAATATGGATACTTTTTAAAGCAGACATTTATTTGGTTAACTCCAACACTTTTTTTTTTTTTTTTACTTTTCTTTATGCTTAGTCGCTGAGTAAAGCTATGATATGTCCTCTTATTACAGCCTTAGCAGAATTCTAATAAATGACGGGATCAGTCTCATGGGTACAATTAAGATCCATGTATTCCTTTCATCTATCCCTCAAAAATACCAGGCTACAACTTGTTAAGGAAGGACAGAGAGGATAGAAAAGGGGGAGGTGTGGCTCTTTATGTCAGAAACAACATCCAAGCATCTGAGCTACAAGGAAGTTGGGGTAAAGAAGAAGCTCTATGGGTCACCCTAAAAAAAGATGACGGAGTGTCCATTTATATTGGAGTGGTTTACAGGCCTCCAAACCAAAAGGAAGAGCTGGACAGAGATCTGATTGAAGACATCCATAAGATAGGTAGGAAGGGAGAAGTGGTGATCGTGGGTGACTTTAATATGCCAGATGTAGACTGGAAAATCCCATCTGCAGAAACTAAAAATAGTAGAGCAATAATGGATGCCATGCAAGTATCTTTGTTCAAACAAATGGTGTTGGAACCCACGAGAGAAGGTGCTATACTCGACTTATTGCTCTCTAATGCAGATAATGTCTCAGATGTCCAGGTGGGCGCCCACCTCAGCAGCAGTGATCATCAAACAGTATGGTTTAATATCACTAATAGAATAGGGAAAAGAACCACAAAGACCCGAGTTTTACAGTTCAAAAACACAGACTTTGAGGAAATGGGGAAGTACCTGGAGGAAGAACTTAAAGGATGGGAGAACGAGAGAGATGTGGATCAGCAGTGGACAAATCTAAAAGGAGCAATCACCAAGGCAACTGCTCTATATGTTAGAAACGTAAAGAAAAGCAAAAGAAAATTGAAACCTATCTGGTTCTCAAAGGAGGTGGCTGACAAAATTAAAGCTAAAAGAACAGCATTCAAGAAATATAAAGGATCCCAAAGGGAGGAGCACAAAGAAGAATATTTGTATCAACTGAGGGAGACGAAGAAAATAATCAAGTTGGCAAAAAAATCAAGCAGAAGAGAGGATTGCCAAAGAGAAAAAATGGTGACAAAACATTTTTCAGATACATCAGCGAAAAGAGAAAGGTCCAAAGTGGTATAGTGAAATTGAAAGGTGGTAATGATCAATGTGTGGAGAGAGAGACGAAGAAATGGCAGAAATATTAAACGAATACTTCAGCTCTGTGTTCACTAAAGAAGACCCTGGAGAAGGACCATCTCTACACAACAAGAAACTGGAGGGAAGTGGAATAGATGAAAATCCTTTTACAGTAGAAAATGTGTGGGAAGAGCTAAAGAACCTGAAAGTGGACAAAGCCATGGGGCCTGATGGGATTCATCCAAGGATATTGAGGGAGCTCAGAGATGTTCTGGCGGGTCCGCTGTGTGACCTGTTCAATAGATCCCTAGAAACGGGAGTGGTGCCGAGTGATTGGAGAAGAGCGGTGGTGGTCCCGCTTCACAAGAGTGGGAACAGGGAGGAGGCTGGCAACTACAGACCGGTTAGCCTCACTTCGGTGGTGGGAAAAGTAATGGAGTCTCTGCTGAAAGAGAGAATAGTGAACTATCTGCAGTCCGGAGAATTGATGGACCAGAGGCAACATGGATTCACCAGGGGAAGATCCTGTCAGACAAATCTGATTGACTTTTTTGACTGGGTAACCAAGGAATTGGATCAAGGAAGAGCGCTCGATATCATATACTTGGATTTCAGCAAAGCTTTTGATACGGTTCCGCACAGGAGACTGTTGAATAAAACGAGAAGCTTAGGAGTGAGTGCCGAGGTGGTGACCTGGATTGCAAATTGGTTGACGGACAGAAGACAATGTGTGATGGTAAATGGAACCTTCTCTGAAGAGAGAGTGGTTTTAAGTGGTGTACCTCAAGGATCGGTGTTGGGACCGGTCCTGTTCAATATCTTTGTGAGCGACATTACGGACGGGATAGAAGGTAAGGTTTGTCTTTTTGCGGATGACACTAAGATCTGCAACAGAGTGGACACGCCGGAAGGAGTGGAGAGAATGAGACGGGATCTAAGGAAACTGGAAGAGTGGTCGAAGATATGGCAGCTGAGATTCAGTGCCAAGAAGTGCAAAGTCATGCATATGGGGAGTGGAAATCCGAATGAACTGTATTCGATGGGGGGGGGGGGGGGAAAGGCTGATGTGCACGGAGAAGGAGAGGGACCTTGGGGTGATAGTGTCTAATGATATGAAGTCTGCGAAACAATGCGACAAGGCGATAGCAAAAGCCAGAAGAATGCTGGGCTGCCTAGAGAGAGGAATATCGAGTAAGAAAAGGGAAGTGATTATTCCCTTGTACAGGTCCTTGGTGAGGCCTCACCTGGAGTACTGTGTTCAGTTCTGGAGACCGTATCTACAAAAAGACAAAGACAAGATGGAAGCGGTACAGAGAAGGGCGACCAGGAAGGTGGAGGATCTTCATCTGATGACGTACGAGGAGAGATTGAAGAATCTAAATATGTACACCCTGGAGGAAAGGAGGAGCAGAGGTGATATGATACAGACTTTCAGATACTTGAAAGGTTTTAATGATCCAAAGGCAACGTCAAACCTTTACCATAAGAAAAAAATCAGCAGAACCAGGGGTCACGATTTGAAGCTCCAGGGAGGAAGATTCAGAACCAATGTCAGGAAGTATTTCTTCACGGAGAGGGTGGTGGATGCCTGGAATGCCCTTCCGGAGGAAGTGGTGAAGACCAGAACTGTGAAGGACTTCAAAGGGGCGTGGGATAAACACTGTGGATCCATAAAGTCAAGAGGCCGCTAATGAAGAGTAGGTGACTCGCCAGAACGATGGCTACTGCCTGGAGACAATACCCTTATTCAATAAACATACACATGGTTACTGTGACGCCAACATCACTCTAAGCTTCAACAGCAAGAGGAAATGTGGAAAAAAGGATTTACACTCACAAAGACGGGAGTAGCTGGCTTGTTACGGCGGTTACTACCCCAAACCAAATAAGCCTGATA
Source organism: Rhinatrema bivittatum (assembly GCF_901001135.1). Lineage (NCBI taxonomy): Eukaryota > Metazoa > Chordata > Amphibia > Gymnophiona > Rhinatrematidae > Rhinatrema > Rhinatrema bivittatum. The sequence goes on from NC_042620.1 coordinate 295,849,767, forward strand.
CTTCACTTTCAATGCATATCCAGCATAGTTCTCTGCTTCAACTGCAGGGGAGAAGAAAAACTGTTACTTCACACATCCAGCAGAGCTCTCTGCTTCAACGGCAGGGGAGAAGAAAAAAGGGTTCGCACTCACAAAGCGGGGAGTAGCTGGCTTGTTACGGCGGTTGCTACCCCAAACCAAATGTGCCTGATAATTCACTCTCGATGCATATCCAGCATGGCTCTCTGCTTCAACGGCATGGGAGAAAGACTGATACATCACGAATTTCCAGCATAGCTCTCTGCTTCAACAGCAGGGGAAAAGAAAAACTGATACTTCACGCATATTCAGCATAGCTTCAACGGCAGGGGAGAAGAAAAAAGGATTCGCACTCACAAAGTGGGGAGTAGCTGGCTTGTTACGGCGGTTACTACCCCAAACTAAATGTGCCTGATACTTCACTTTCAATGCATATCCAGCATAGCTCTCTGCTTCAATGGCAGGGGAGAAGAAAAACTGATACTTCACGCATATCCAGCATAGCTCCCTGCTTCAACGGCAGGGGAGAAGAAAAACAACCAATAAGGGCTGTATAACATAGTCTGGGTAAAAACAAATAAGCATGGGTGTAGCTTGCTTATTGCGGCGGTTACTACCCCTGCTACCCCTAACTAATCAAGCTAGATATTTCACTTGGATGCAGCTCCATCACCGCTCTCTACATTAAGGGTGGGGGTGGAAGGGAAATAGAACTAAGAGCCAAGAGAAACAGATAAGTATGAGAGAAAAAATGTGTGAAGCTTGCTGGGCAGACTGGATGGGCCGTTTGGTCTTCTTCTGCCGTCATTTCTATGTTTCTATGTTAAAAAGGGCACAAAAGTGTTGTAGAAAAATCCAGGACCCGTTCTCTTCCCAATTCAATGTAATCATGACGACTGCATGGTCAGAAAAAGGCACATCACAAATTTAGCTAGCAGAAAGCCTGTTGAATAAGGCCTCCACTATAAAAAAAAAAAAATGAATCAGTGCGAGTACAAACCTCATGTACATGAGAAAACATGTAAAGTCCCTATTATTGATATGCATGATACACCATGCATCAATTAATTGCAATTCCTTGCTTAAATACCCCACTCCCATGCTTGATTGATTCTTTTTTGGTTCTTTGCAGGTTTGCAATCAATCAAAGGATTATCTTTTATGTTAAAGTTGCCACCCAACACAACAGATTAGCCATCCCATTGAGACACTTTCTCCAAAAGTAGTTCAAGTTAGGGTCCTGGGTATTGACCAACATAAATTTGTTTTTTTGGTTTTTTTTATCAGATTTTTAAACAAACAGCAATAACCGCTTGTCTTTAACTAGGTACAGGTAAATACATTTTTCAATTGACAAATATTGATTAATGACCAATACATATAAAGCAAGATATTATAAAGGTAATCTGTTTAACCATTATTTCTCAATCAACAGGAAACATCCCTATTATAAAGCAAAAAAAAAGAACCCAAGATAGTTAACAATTGAGCAAATTCAGGCAAAATTACAAAATATTTAGAAAAGAGTAGTGCTTTTTCATATATCACCCAGACTAAGGTTCAGTAACAGGTAATCTGGCATCAAGAAATTTGCATAGCTCGATTGGTTCTAAGAACACAAACCTCTCTTGCTGAAACTTTACTACACATTTACTCGGATAGTATATTGTACACTGAGCTCCTAAGGTCTTAACTTCCTGATTCATTTGGAGAAAACTTCTCCTACGAACCTGTGTAGTTCTAGTTATATCTGGAAAGGTCCAAATTTTTTGGCCTAAGTACAACTTATCTCTGTTCTTTAAGGACAACTTAAGTATCTTATCTCTATCTATGCCATACACAAATTTTACACATAATATTCCACGGTATTCAACTTGCTCGGACATAGTGTGTTCCAAAAAGCTGTAATATTACTTATTTCATTCTGTTGTGGTTCATTTTGTTGGTTAACCTTCATTCTTTTTTTTTTTTTCTCCCAGTGATACAAAAAAGATTTTTGCTATAGTTGGTAACTCTTCTAAAGTTAACATTAAATTCTCCATCATATATTTCTTATATTGCTCATATGGGGATTTGAGCTTCACATTGGGAAAATTAAGAATTCTTAAGTTATTATATCTCATTTGATTTTCCATAAATTCAATTTTCCTAGTATTTGCAAGTTCTCCTCGAATCAATCCCATCTGGACCTTTTCAATTTGATTAAACCGATTTTCAAATCCTAAGATTTTCTCATCATGTTGTACTATTTGCGGTTCAGCTTTTAATACCCGATTTTGTGTATCTACAGCTGTTGCATTTAAAGTCAAGATAATTGATTTTAAATCCATTAAAGTGGACCAAATACTTTCCAGTGTTATAGGCTGTGTCTGTAAAACAATCGAGTTATCAAATAAACTCACTGTTTCTTGAGGACAGGGTTCCTTCCTCATCTCTGAGGCCTCTGTCTTGCCGTCGCGGTGTTGATGTTAGTGGGAGCCCGTTTCTCCCATCTGTATTCCCTCTAACTTTAGGTCTCGCACCTTCTTTCTCCAAATTTCCCCCAATAGGGACAGCTTCCTCCAACTTCTCCGGTCAGTTGCCCCTGCCCAAAACCGGAGACTCTGCAGGACGCGGTGGCAAAGGCATCTCGGGTTCTCCGGAGCTCAGCAAGATATTCAAATCCAGCGGCGTCTGTGTTTGCTCTACACCCATGCCAACGCCTGGAAACTCACCCGGAGTTTTTGCACCACTTCGTGAAAAAAAGTTCCCAATGGTATACTGAGGAGGGATAGGAGTCGTTGGAGTCGGGGGTTCTCCTCTAACTCTTCCCTTCCTCTTGGTATGGGGCATCTTTGAAAAAGAAATCCTGATATGAGAAAACACTTTATTTCACAAACTACTAAACAGACGCCATCTTGGGATCTCTATGGCAGCTGTACTGGATCAGAGTTTTCTTCGCCACTTCTCCGTTCTAATCCGGATTAAGCCGGACCAAGCTGCGCACACCGGCGGCTGTGGCGTGCCGCTATAGCGCCGATTATATGGGCGTATGGGCCCCTCCCGATGACGTCAGGGCCAACGGAGAGAAGTCAGCTGTTGCCTCTGGAGCTCACCAGGTAGAATCTGTGTATCCGGGTACGACTGCCTGACCAGCATAAATTTGTAACCTTGCAGGGTGCCTGCCACCATAACATATTGCCTATTAATATCCATGCAATTTCCTGATCAAATTGCACATTTTTGTTTATTAAAATAGCCACACCTCTCTGGAAGTAGAAGAGGAATAAAAACATTTACCAACCCATTCCCTTTGTAGTTTCTTATGTTCAGCATCATCTAGATGGGTTTCTTGTATAAAGGCCACAACCACCTTGTGTTTGCACAAATCCGAAAGCATTTTCTTTCTCTTGATCAGAGAATAAAAGCCATCAATATTAAGGGAGCATAAAGTGATACTGGTCATGAAATATCAATCCAGTGAAAAAAAAATCCAGGTTAGCAAACACCATATCAAAGAGGATGAAATCTCCCAGCCCAGATTCACCCCCAAGGATCATAGCGGATTTGAAGATTCATATTCCATAAAACAGCAACAATCCACGAACACACGTACACATTCACATTTTTAATACAAAATATTCAGACATCCTCTACCCACCAAAAAAATAAGTAACCAGAAAATTTGAGTCCCGGGTAGACCCACTCCAAGTGCACACACTTCTTATAGATGCACAGTCCTCTTGGGAAAAAAATTGAGGGCCTTAGACCGGATCCAGAAAATAACTTTTGGGTACCAGAATTTTGAAATACTGAACAATGTGAGCAGAGATGAGATAGAGATCCCAAAACATAGCATCTTCATCAGGTAACGAGATCATCTGTTGACAGTGCGAGGCGATAATAAAGACAACGGTCCACAAACAACGAGCAGCCTGCATGTTGCACAATAAAGAGATCAGTCCAGCGCAACCCAGATTCAAAGTACGTCAATAAACAGCTTCGCCTTTTCTTTCGAGTTGAAAATACGGGTCGTTCCATTGTGAAACACTTCCAGTTTCACAGGATATTGCAGAGAAAATTTAACCCCTTTATTAAAAAGTTGGGAGCAATATGGCATCATCTCTTTCCTAGCTGCATTCACCTTTGCCGAAAAATCAGCAAACAGCAACATTTTGCAATTCTCACATGATAGATCTTTTCTCTTATGAAATGTGTCAAGAATCTTCACTTTGTCAATACAATTCAAATATTTAGCTAGCACATGTCAAGGCCTAGCAGCTGTAATCATAGTAGATCCAATGCAATGTGCTTGTTCAACCAAAATAGGCCACTCCGACCCCACCACACCCAGGGTCTCTGGCAGCCAAGAATTACACCATCACACCAAAGTCTCCCCCTGAATGGACTCCGGGACACCCAAAACACACATGTTGTTGCGTCTGCTGTGATTTTCTAGGTTATCTATCTTGTTCTCGAGAGTTTGAGTCAATTTGCGCATCTGAGTCAGATCAGCATCATTGGAATTCAGACGTTCCTTGTGCCGAGTAACGGATGATTCAGTCGCCAAGAAAGCCAGTTGACTCTCCTCAAACTTGTCATGAAGTTCAACTAGGGGCAATTTTAACTTCTGAAGTTGGTCTTTCAAAGTTGTAGAGACAATTTGAGTACCAGTGCCTCGGATACAGCCTCAGCCTCTGTCACTTCCGGTGCCAATTTTTCATCCTGAGAAGCTGTCTTATCCTCCGCTCCTTTCTTCTGCCTACTGGACATGTCAGCTGAGATTTTATTATTAGAGCAGTCCATGAGCTAAAATAGCGTTCTCCTGCAGTGATGATCAATGTTGGCTTGCACCAATAAGTAAGATTAAAGAAGGATTCTTGCCGATTCCCGAGGAGCTCCAAGCCACAACCTCTGCTCAGCCCTGCATAATCACCAGAAGTCAGTAAAACAATTTTTGGAAATCAATTATTTCCATGCCCTTATCTTAGGAAGTTTGAGTAAGTAAAAAAAAAAAACCAACCTCTCAATAGAGGTTAATCAAATCTCTGGAGGTGAGACAAATCTACAGGTCTCATCCTTGCTGTCTTCTCTTGAGTTGTTACTTTCTTACAATCAGACTTTGCTTCTGTGCCTGGCCCATTGACATATCCATTTTTTTCTGCACATTACAGTATTGATCAGTGAGCATAGAGGTTCAATTCTCATTCTTGCCCATAAAACTCACTATTGCCTCTTAGCTGTCCTGCAAGTTTCACTTGATGCATATTTTTCCCATTCCCCCTCTCTTACAAGTAACACACACATTTTAAGATGTGCCTCTTCCTTACATCATCCAGATCCATAGGCTTCAGGAGCCTTAGCCACATGACATTCAGAATTGCATCACTGTAATAGTGGAGTTTTATCTGCCTGCCCAAGAAATCACCAATATCACTGAAACAATCAGGCACTTTGACATTTTTTTCCCCCCCTGATTTCCTTGGTTTCTGTTTGCCTGGTTGTGATTCAGTAAATTCTGCATGTGTGCAAATTCTCAATTTAGAGGTAGGGCTTAAGATTACAGTACTGATTGCAGTTTTTTAGCCCATCTTTTTTTTTTTTCTTTTCAAATAATTGGATACTTTACAATCCTTTACCAAAAAGGAAAAAACATTAAGAGAAAAAAAGATAAAAGAAAAATATTGTAATTGGATAAATTAATCTAATTCATTATATAGAAATAAAAAGAGGGGGAAGAAATGCAAACAAAAAGAGATATTACAAGAAAAAATAATTATAGGAAATGGCATAAACATAGCATACCAAAATCAGCTAAATATTTATTTCACCTTCATTTGGGGAAGAGGTATTAGGTCTATGGGCTTCTGTAAAGAGAAGGTTATTTGGTTTTACTGAAGAAAATATTCCCTCAGTCAACTTTTGTCGTTTCTTGCCTAAAAGAACAGCTTCAATATCTACAAATGATGTTCAACAGTCATCTGGAAATGTAGCTAGCTTTCTTATTTAGAAGCATTGGAGAGAAATCCTTTATTAATATCCTTTATTTCTACTATTGGTTTAAATAATGTCATTTGTATTTTCTTTAGGAAATTTCCGATAGTCTTTTATGGTCAAGCTGTGAGGATCTGTCCTGCTTTAGCTCAGGTTACACATCAACAGAGAAGAGAGTTCCTTTCCCTTAGGCAGGAGATTGCCTCTTTAGGTTATTCCTTTACTTTAGCTACCCCTGTAAATGTATAATTAAAAGGGGTAGCGAATGTTTCATTTTTCACATCTAGCCCATCTTTAATAGCACTGCATATGTCATATCACTACCTGACCCTCTGATGTTACATATGATATCAGAGGGCCGTGATAACTTTTCATGAAAAGAGGAGTCAAGTGAATGGAAATGATGAAACTGTTGAGGATGTTTCCTCTACTTTGATGACCAAATGCCTTGGGTGGTTCTCATCAATTGACTTTTTTATGCAGCCTCCCCAGGTGGGTCACACATCAGGGGCAAGAAGCTTTGGAAGGCATTGCCAGCCTTCTGGCTTAGATGGCATAGTAGTGAATGCAGGTTTCAGTGTGGAAGAATCTGGGTGTCAGTCTTGCTGACGGAGGGAGGAAGGGTTTGATGGTTCAGTTAATATGTAGCATCATTATCTGTTTTGGGTGGCAGCACTCATTGGCATATTCTGTGCCTGATGTGGGCAGAGACTGAGAACTAGATCTGAAAAGTAGTGAAATAGAAAGTAAAAAAAAAAACAATGTGGTGATTTTTCCCGTCAAACTCTACTGCAATATTTGCTTCCTTTCTAGGATTTGGACTGAAGATGGAAGAAGAAGAAGAGAAAGTAGACAACAGGATTACAGCACTGGTGACTGAATCACTGTTTTCAGAGCTCTACAGGTGTGGTATGAATTGGTGAGATTTTGAGTTCAAGTACCAAACATCTATAATTATCCTCTTGGTAATTACCTTCCTACGTTGACTGGAAAGCTGGCTGCTGTTCTGCAATCACGTCTCACCAGGATCTTACTAACCTTGTACATGTTCTTCCCCAATTGCTTGTAAATCTCCAGTATACCCAGCTTTCTTATGTTTCAGCAAATCTTTTATCTATACAGCTTGTGATATACCTTTTCAAGGTAAAGAGACCAGATCGATCTAAAGAACCAGTATGTTGAACAGTACAACAGATTGCTCCTTGCAACTTCCACTTCTTAGGTTTTAGCAGAGAAAACTCGGTAGGCTTTTGAAAATGAGCAGTGCTATGATTTCAGATTCACTTCATGGGCTATTCTGGTGGCTCAATGACAGTGCTGGCCGCTGTCATGTGGAGGACCTGGGTTTGGTTCCCTGATCAGATCTTCTGCCTTCCAGGTTGACTGGGGCTGGGATGCTGTTCGGAGAGTGGCTGGACTTAGGGCCCATGATTGCAGGGTTCCAGAAGGCACCTTGATGCATTTTCCCCCTGGCCTAGGTCTACCACTGCAATGGCTGGGCTGAGTTGAGAGGTGGGATATAAAATAAAGGAAAAGTCTCTGGATAGTTGCAAATGAAAGTCTCAAGGTGCCAGAGGCAGCTTGGGTTTCAGGAGCAGACAATTAGTGGGTAAGTCACTGCTCTTTCCCTTCCTCAGCTGCAGCAGTGTGGTTGGGAGTACAGAGTAGAGTGCTCCGGGAGAAGCGGCATTTGTATGGTGGCTGCTGCAAAGCACGGGAAGAAGCCCGCACTCTGCTCGAGCTGTGGCCTGAGGAAACTGCAGTTGGGCAGAGCGGCCAAACTTTGCCACATCTGTTTTGGCTGAAAGGGAAGACCTCCAGAGCAGTAATGGCAACTCTTGCAGGGGGAGGAGGGGTAGGGCTGAGTTACTTAGGACATCTTAAAAGTCTCCTTCAGTCGGGTTCTGCCTCTGTGATTTGGGATCAGCACCATTTTTGATCCATGGAAGAGTGCAGGGCATATGTCTCCTGCTCCTCTCTCACCCAAAGGAGTCTGGGGGTGGGGGATCTTCAGGAGATTCCATTTCCTAGCAGGTAGCCAGATGGACTCAGGACCAATGGGTTATATGCTCCCCTGCTAGCAGATGGAGACAGGTTTCAAAGCTGATGTCATCTTAGATACACCCTCAGTGACCTCATCCCTTCAGTATCTCTCCGTCTCCTAGCAGATGTGGACGTGCTTTCCCTATCGGGATCACCATACTCTTTAGAAGAGGAAATTTTACCTTTAAATTGGAGAAAGATTGAGCCCTGCTCTCCTGCGGTGATACCTAAAGGTCCCTCCCCCAGTTGAGAATTCCTGAAGCGATTTCCGAGATCCCTCAGAAGTGTTCCTTGGTCCGGTAGCCGGTTCCCAGTGTGGACTTTGCTGCTGAAGCAGCTGAAAGGCAGTGGGTGCAAGAAGCCGAGTGTAGCGGTGACGGCGAAAGCCCTCTCCCCCTGCAGCCAGAGACCGTGTACTCAGCCGGTAAGAGCTGAGCCCAGGTAAGTAAAAAAAAAAAAAAAAGAAGAGGATTTGGTTAATGCAGTTAGTGTAGCTGGGTTCAAAAAAGGTTTGGATGGGTTCTTGGAGAAGAAGTCCATTAACGGCTATTAATCAAATATACTTAGGGAATAGCCAATGCTATTAATTGCATCAGTAGCATGGG